>NC_072426.2:70459848-70762878 GCF_028878055.3 Symphalangus syndactylus
AGTCCATTAGGGAGGCCAGGCCTCAAAAAGAAGCGGGTCTGAAAAAGACAGAACTTGGTGAGCACGTTCCTCCAACTCAAACATCATTAACTTCATTCTTGGAACAATGATAAAGTTTCTTGATGAGTATTGATAATTACCTACTTTAAATATTATTCAGACCCCCTGCTCTCTTTTCTGTTCTCTCTCTCTCTCCCTTTCTCAATCTCTCTCTACCTTTTGGTGCAGAAAGAGAACGAGCAAAAATCAAACCAGTCATCTGGGCTCCGCGATGAGCCTTTCAGGTTGAGAGATGAGCAGCCAGGAGAGTCAGGGAAGTTTGGCCGGAAGGAAAGGGTGGCTTGTTGCTGTGTTTCTGTCTCTTCTGTTGCCTTTGCTCTCATTACTGATGAACTGGGGGACTGGCTGAAGAGAGGGGCTTCCTGTATCTGTGCTCTCTGGGGGCCGACTTCTGCCTGCCTTTCTTGTACCTGTGCCCTGCCAACAATGTGTGGCTTGCATTCAATTTGCTCAAACACTCACCGACTTTAATTAACTGATTTCTGTTCCAAGAACCAACATCAAATACTCTTGTGATCTTTCATGGTGAAGCAGAAACCACTGGGTGAGGGGACAGGAAATCGACCCCCCCCCAACTCCTGCTGGTTACACTGAGCTGGGGCCAGAAACACCCCATAAACCCTAGGGCAGCCATTTATTAGAAATAATGTCATTGAAATGGAAGTTGCCATGGTACAGTGGCCTCCAGCTGAGAGCGCAGACTCCTGGGAAGGAGGGAGGGAAAAGGCGCTCCAGTTCCCACTGCTACACGTTACCCTCGCTCCCACTGCGCAGATAAAGCACCACAAAGGGTTACCGACTCTTTCATTTAAAAGGTGATTCAGGTGAGGTTTATTTTTCATTCCATTGAACAAACATTGCAAAAATGTTGGAGTCAGGAGAGTAAAATCAGAAGCTGAAACAAAATGACTTAATTGCTTTGCCATATACAGGCATATTTAGAAATGAGAGGTGCAACAGGAAAGATTGCATCACTGAGATTTTAAATCCTTGGTTACTGCAAGCAAACACAGCCACAAACCTGGATCCAAACTCTGTCCAAGTTGAAATAAAGGCAAGATTGGCTTTATTACAAATGAGTAGAGGTATGGGCTTATTGGGATGGGCAGCTTTTGAATTCTTTTTGCCTGATGTCGTTTTACAGAGATGTTTAGCTGGGCATTCCAAGCCCAAGGATAGAGATTCGGATTAAACCAAGTGATGGGAGTAGGGCCCTGGTCCCAGCTCTTCTAGTGACCAGTGTTGTGGGTGAGCCAGAACTATCTGGGCTGGTGGCATGGGGGTAAAAGAATTTACCAAGACAGTTGTAGATAAAGAAAGGCAGATTTATTTGTTTAAAAAAGCATGAAAATATGTCATAAGAAGGCAACGGGCAGCCGGCAGAAGAGCAGCTGACAGCCAGCAGACAGAGGCTTGCTGGGGATTTTATAGGATGGTGCTTGTGCTGTGTGCTGGAGAGGGCTGTGTGCGGTACTGACAATGCCAAGGTTGCAGTGAGCCAACTTGCAGGTGTCTGGTGATACCTGGGCACAGGAAGATTGTGAGGTATTTGCACAGGAGGGCTGTGTGTCTGGACCATGAAGAAAGGCAGACTTACAGCTTACCTGCTTCCTCTTTTTGCTTTCCCCTCCACCCACTAGTCTGACTCGTTTTCTTTAATTAGGACTCCAGACCCAGCTGTGTGCCCATATTCACCTCACTCTTCTCGGCCTTGTCTGCTTCCTCCGTGGAATAAGGGGATCAGCTGCCAGATTCTCATACTGTCTGGATGATAGAACCCCCACATGTCACTCTATGCATAACAGTGTGGCCTATTCAGCACATTGTGGATTTCTAAATAAATATACAATAATTTCTAAATTCTAAACAAATTTAATTTTATAATAAGAAATAAAAAGAATTTTTCCAGCAAAAAAAGGGAGAAATAGAGGCCTTATCTTTATAGTCTAATACTAAACAAGGGACCTGAGCCATGGGAAGGGAAGAGGGTCAGCTGTTGACTACAGTTCATCTGTCCCAGGGTCTCACTTAAGAGTCTATTTGGTTAGAGAGGCATAGTAGGTACAACGACTTAAGAAAAATATATGGAAGAAAATATATGGCACAGAGGGTCACACCTATAATCCCAGCACTTGGAGAGACAGAGGCAGGAGGATCACTTGAGCCCAGGAGTTCGAGGTCAGCCTGGGCAACATAGTGAGACATCCTGTCTAAAAAAAAAAAAAAAAAAAAAAAAAAAAATTAGCTGGGCATGGTGGCACATGCCTGTGGCCCAGCTACTCAGGAGGCTGAAGTGGGAGGATTGCTTGAGCCCAGGAGTCCAAGACCAGCCTGGGCAACACAGTGAGACCTCCTTTCTACAAAATAAATAAATAAATAAATAAAACAAAAATAGCCGGGCTTGGTGGCGTGTACCTGTGGTCCCAGCTTCTCAGGAGGCTGGTGTGGAAGGATTGCTTGAGCCTGGGAGGTCAAGGCTGCAGTGAGCCGTGACAGCACCACTGCACTCCAGCCTGGGTGACAGAGCAAGACCTTGTCTCAATAAAATAATATTAAAAGAAAAGAAAAAGAAAAAAATACATGAGGGAAAACTCAGAATTGAGAAAATCCTTCTTATTAACTTTCTTCCTGTGACTTGGGGAAGATAGGCCATTAATTGATTGCAATTCTGGAGCCAGAGAAAACCCGTTTTCTAGGCTGAGGATCACTTGCTAGACAGTCTCCAAAGCTCCTTCCACCTGTTAAGTGTCTAAGATTCCACAAAGTGACACCTACCTCCTCCAGGGGCTAAAGTCACCTGAAATACTACAGCGTGGGCTCCCAAGGCGAGGCTGCTTCCCTAGGAGCATGAAGTGAAATGAACGGATTTATTTTATTTTATGAATTAAATAAGATCTTTGGGCAGAGGCTTCAGACAGGTGGGATATCTAAAGTGGCAAGCTATGCTCTTCTAAAGAAGCCAAAGGAGAGTGTAGACGGGCCAGTTAGACTTTGCAACCTCAGAATGAAAGTATTTGTGAAGAGTCAGGCATGCAAAGCATTTCTTAGGCAGCAGAGCAGGAAAGATGAATTGATGACTTGGTCTCCAACCCCTTTTCCTACCCGCTCGCTTAGGAAACCTAGTGTCTGTAATTACTCCTGTCGGCCTCTAGATGGCAGTCAGAAAAAAAAAGATAAAACAAATTGAACAGAGACACAGAAACCGGTAAAGGTTAGAACAAAGGTACAGAAACAAATAAGATTTAAAAAAAAATCCTAAGAGTAAACCAAGAAAACTAACCAAGGACTTCTGCATATAATACATAACCAATGCTTTAGGAGAAATGTCACTCAAAGCTACTTAATTTAGAATTCTAAAACCAAATTTACAGCTTACTTGGGTACGTTTTTGATAGTTCAGTCACAATGTCAATATTTATGCAATAAATGTTATTGTGATAGGTAGTTTTTTAAGGTCCCTCTAAGTTCTAAAGAGTCCCTGAATAAAGTCTTTTTTTTTTTTTTTTTTTTTTGAGAGGGAGTCTCACCATGTTGCCCAGGCTGGAGTGCAATAGCGTTATCTCGGCTCACTGCAACCTCCGCTTACCAGGTTCAAGTGATTCTCCTACCTCAGCCTCCTGAGTAGCTGGAATTACAGGCGCCTGCCACCGGGCCTGGCTAATTTTTGTGTTTTAATAGAGACAGGGTTTTGCCATGTTGGCCAGGCTGGTCTCAAACTCCTGACCTCAGGTGATCCACCCGCCTCGGTCTCCCAAAGTGCTGGGATTACAGATGTGAGCCACCGTGCCCAGCCTTAAATATACTCTTGAAAAGTGACATATGCAAATTCAGTTTTTGCATCTTGAATCATATTTTCCAGTAGATTTTAACACAATCTTTGATTGTTCTCTGTCCTGCAGTTCTAGCCCTTTGGAACTAATATTTGAAATAAAATCAGGGATATTCGCTGGATCTATGCTTTCATAGAAGAACCTGTCTATGCTTTCATAGAAGAACCACCTGTTGGTGGTTCCATCTTCTCCCTGGGAGGCTGCTCTGGGCAGTGTTGGTACTGCAGGAGTGACAGGTGTGCGGCATGTGTGGGTGAGCTGTGCTGACTGCAGTGGAGGGACCTGTGTGTTCTGAGTCCTTAAATGAGGCGGCAGATCTGCTAGATGCATCGTGGGATGCTGAACTGCAGAGGACTTCTTCACAAGTGCCGGACCGCAGCCCAGTAACACAGAGCTTGGGCCACCCGAGGCCACTGTACCAGAGAGAGAGACCTCAAGTGCAGAACTTGGTGACAGAGCACTGAGGCCAACTGGCTCTTGGGACTGATACCCAGACAAAAAGAAGGCAGACCTCACATCTCAGGTCAGTCACCACTGATGCAACCCAGCACCCGACGGCACCGAGGACATCTGACAAACGCAGAAGCCAAAACCCAAATGACAGACGTTCATAGGGATGAATTCCTGCTGGCAAGTTGTGCACCGAAAACATCAGAAATATGCAGCTTGGAAAAAAAAAAAACGTTGATTGACAGTACTAAGTGTCTACATTTGCAAATTATTTTTTAAGTTAGCATCTTTTGTAAAATCATAAACTCATCGGGTTAGAATGGACCCCAGGAAATCACCTCATCTCATTCTTACCTCCAGAAGGAGCAGCTCTTAAGCCATGCCAAGCAAAACAAAACAAGGCCAACAAAACCACCTGCCCCTTCCTTTTCATTGAGTTTCTAGAGGAGATTTAACCAGGAACCACTGCTTTTTTCCCTTCACCATTAGGACATTTTTGTTGACGTCTGACTGTAGATTAAAACAGACCTGGATTAGAATTCAGACTTCTCCACGTACAGGCTGTGCACACTTAAGCACTCCCTAACTCTCAGAGCCGCACTTTTTCCATTCGTAAAATGAATATCAGAATATGCACCAATTAGAGGTGCTGCAAGGCTTGAAAAAAGAATGTGTAAACAGGCTGGGCACAGTGGCTCATGCCTATAATCCCAGCACTTTGGGAGGCCGAGGTGGGCAGATCACTTGAGCTCAGGAGTTCAAGACCAGCCTGGTCAACATAACGAAACTCTGTCTGTACTAAAAATACAAAAATTAGGCAGGGCGCAGTGGCTCACACCTGTAATCCCAGCACTTTGGGAGGCTGAGGCAGGTGGATCACCTGAGGTTATGAGTTCAAGACCAGCCTGGCCAACATGGGTGAAACCCCGTCTCTACTAAAAATACAAAAATTAGCTGGGCGTGGTGGTGGGCACCTGCAATGCCAGCTACTCTGGAGGCTGAGGAAGGAGAATCACTTGAACCTGGGAGGCGGAAGTTGCAGGGAGCTGGGATCGTGCCACTGCACTCCAGCCTGGGTGACAGAGCAAGACTCCATCTCAAAAATGAAGAAATAAATGAATAAATAAAAATACAAAAATTTGCCAAGTGTGGTGGTGCGTGCCTGTAATTCCAGCTTCTCGGGAGGCTGAGGCATGAGAATCACTTAAACCCAGGAAGCTGAGGTTGCAGTGGGCCGAGATCACACCACTACACTCCAGCCTGGGTGACAGAGTGAGACTCTGTCTCAAAAAAGAAAAAAAAATATGTGTGTGTGTGTGTGTCTGTGTGTGTGTGTATGTTTAAACAGCTATAGATGACGGTTGGCCACCATCAATAGCTATACTAGTGCAGATGTTTTGAAGACATTTTTGAATGTCACTGAGTGGGGATGCTGCCAGCATCTAATGGGCAGAGGTCAGGGATGCTGCTACACATTCTATAAGACATAGATTTACCAGCACCCTGTGAGAAAGAACTGTCCAGCAGCAGGTTGAGACACCTGCCTAGAAATGCCATGTCATAAGTTAGCCAGCAGAAGGGTCCCAAACCTCTCTAGGGTCTAGTACAAGGTTGAAGGGACCCTACCTGTTGAAAGCAGAGGGCATGTACTCCATGTCACACATTTTTTGCAAGTCTCGCAAAGTTTTGGCTTCAAGAAAGTCTGAAATTAAAATATTCTTATTTATTCCCACAGCCCCTGGGTTTCACCTTCAAGGCATCCATATTTGCTGACAGCTGATTATTGCCCTACAGGGTTTTCTTTGTGATGCATCTACTTATAACTTCCTTGGGAGACTTGAGAGTTGCATAGGAATTCTAGGGGCTGACTGCCTCTTCCACTGTGACTGTAATCTGCCTCTTCCACTGGGACTGTAATCTAGAACCACCAGTCTGGTTCATATAACAGCCTAGAAAAAATGCTGTTCTGGGACTCAAGAGAAAGTCACTTGGTGTTTCTGGCCTTGGTTTGCTCACCTGTAAGATGGGCTGGTACAGCGGATGATCCCTAAGCTCCTGCTGTTGTGCCCTGATTCTGAGACAGCATTATCAGGGAATCTGTATGGACTCATGCAACTGTTCTCCTGGGATCACAAGGGTTGTGTGTCTCCCCTTTTTACCTTAAAATGAAATCTTGGAAATCTTCAGTATAAAATTCATATTGGTGTTTTCCTGACCATAAATATAATGCTCCTTACTCAGGAGAAGGGAGGACCGGGGAAAACTTGAGGACACCGTCTGGTTCTGGGAATGAAGAGAGCACCCAGCCCCACAAGGCAGCTCTTGCTTCCTTTAGCTGAAGTTTGAGGCAGGTGACTTGAATGCTTGTATTGTTTCATGTTTCACAAAGACCCGTCAGGGTGAGCAGTAACCCACGCTAACAGGGCTTAGTCAAGCAACCAGTACCGGCCAACGGACAGTGAAACTGAAAGGAAAACTTGCAGAGCTTTCGTGGAAAGTCCATCGGTGAGAACAGCCCGGATGAATATGGTGTAAACTGTCTCCCAGGCCCTGTTTCATTTTTCCTTAGGTGTCAGTGGGAAACCATACATTTGCCGAATCAATTGTCTCTGCTACTCAGAGAAAAGCAGCCTTTCAGATTAACATAATAAGAAATATATAATTAAATAAATAAATAAGGAAAAACAATGCAAAAGTTTCAAGGATTAGAAGGACAAAAATTAGACAAGAAAAATAAATTTAAAAAAATAAAAGAAAGAGATTAGCAGCGTGGAAGCAGATGGCACAGAGAG
Source organism: Symphalangus syndactylus (assembly GCF_028878055.3). Lineage (NCBI taxonomy): Eukaryota > Metazoa > Chordata > Mammalia > Primates > Hylobatidae > Symphalangus > Symphalangus syndactylus. The sequence goes on from NC_072426.2 coordinate 70,466,981, forward strand.
GAGGGGGCAGCGGCCCCCAGAAGGGCTGTGGGAGCAGTGCCAAGGTTGGAGGTGGTGGGAGAAAGGTGGAATCTTTATAGCCTGATAGAGGTTGAAGATGTCTTTACAAAGCTAGTGTACTTAATTAATTGTTGGGAACAAAGGGTCTTTCTGATCCACACAAATTATACTCTCTTTTTAACAATCAGGGTAACCTAGGACAGATGATGAGGACCTTCCAAAAGTCAGTCACTCGCCAGCAGTCTAAAGTGCCAGGTTGCCTGATGAGAATACACGCTGTCTTGCCCAAGTAGCATGAAATGCCATGAGGCCCTGGAAAAAGGGCTACAATCATTTTCTTCTTTAAAAAAGTTTTATTTGTATAAATGTATGGGGTACAAATGTAACTTATTACAGGGATGTATTGCATAGTAGTAAAATCAGGGCTTTTAGTGTATCCATCACCCAAATAATGTACACTGTAACTATTAAGTAATGTCTCATCACCCACCCCCTCCTCTTCCTCCTGGGTCTCCAATGTCTATCATTTCACTCTCTATGTCCATGTGTATACATTTTTTTTGAGATGGGGTCTTGCTTTGTTGTCCAGGCTGGAGCACAGTGGTGTGATCACAGTTCCCTGAAACCTTGACCTCCCAGGCTCATTCAATCCTCCCACCTCAGCCTCCTAAATAGCTGGGATCACAGGTGCGCACCACCATGCCTGGCTACTTTTTGTAGAGACAGGGTTTTACCATGTTGCCCAGGCTGGTCTTGAACTCCTGGGCTCAAGTGATCCACCTGCCTTGTCCTCCCAAAATGCTAGGATTACAGGTGTGAGCAACTGCGCCCAGCCTTGTGCACATTACTTAGCTCCCACTTATGAATGAGAACATGTGGTATTTGTTTCTCTGTTTCTGAGTTCTTTTACTTAAAATAGTGGCCTCCAGTTCCATCCACGTTGCTGCAAAAGACATGATTTCATTTTCCTTTATGGCTGAGTAGTGTTCCAGGATGTATATATACAACACTTACTTTATCCAATCATCCGTTGGTGGACATTGAGGTTGGTTCTATGTCTTTGCTATTGTGGATAGTGAAAAGCCACAATTATTTGATTTCACAGATACCCTCCTTTCTTTACATGGGTTGAGCACAGGAAGAAATGTCTACCTCAGTTGCTACCACCATTGGCCTTCCAAGTGTGGCTGTGTTTTGCCCAGGGTATGCAATCCCACCTTTATGCCTGTACGTGCTTTGGAGTTGGAATTGGTCCTACTTGGGTTATATCTGGATACAAAGAAAAGTCAGTTAAATGTGGTGCAGTCACTATACACATCCTGAAGGCCCAAGTGCTAATCTCACACCTTAATTGCAATATGGATTATAAGTGGCAGGTTGCCCTTCTTTCTGACACCATGGATCCTACCTGTTCACTCCTAGCCATCCCTCTGCCTTCACCCTCTAGTACTTTTGCCCTCTGCTCTGACCACATGGGATGCCCGCTCCTTGCTCTTGCTGGAACACTCATCCCCAGGCAGCTCCAGGCTCCCCCTCAACTCCTCCCCGTTCAATGAGGACTACGCTGGACGCCCTTTCATTTGTCTCTCTTTCCTACAGAATGCAAGTCCTATAGGGAATAGATGTTTGTCTCTTTCCTTCACTATATAGGACTTGCCTAACATATAGTAAGCACTCAAGGAATATTTGTCAAATGAATACACGTCCTGCTTGAATCTCAACCCTTGTTCCTGCAGGTTAAAGAGTTCTAATAAAATTTCTTCCGCCTACCTCCCAAGGACACTGTTGTTTCTTGAGAAGGGAAATTGAATTTCTAATATGAAGGGGGAGCTCTTCTCTAATTTCCTGCACTGTTATGGAGTCTTTTCTGTTTTTCATATTTCTTCATCAATTCATGGGAAGTCTAGAAAGGAGATGACTTGGGCTATCATTTTACTCAGAAACTGTGTCTTTTTTTTTATCTTTGAGCAAAATCCCTCTCCTGTCTGTTGACTTCTATGTAGAATTCCAAGCTCATAGGACAGATGACATGGATCATTAGATTAAGCCCAGAAGGGCAAATGACTTGTGCCGGAAAGTCAGGAAAACAGAGTGAAGGGCTATGGCAGGAGGATGTAGAAGCTAGCTGGTGCCCCCTACTGGCCAACGTAGGGATAATGTAGCAGTCAAACAGAAAGATAGTGATGGATTGTAACCCTTTGAATAGAAAAATAATCCATGAGTTCATATTGATATCAACAAACAAATGATAAGCAAATGATCAATTGATTAGGGAGAGGGAAACTCTTCATTATAGCAGAGTTCTTGCCAAGAAATATGGAAAGAATGAAGGAATTAGAAATGTATTGAGGTTAAATGCTGAACCTAGCAGGTGAAGGTTTTATAGGAACAAGATATTCACATAGTCTCAAAGTATCTCTCCAGAAGTTACTTTCTAATTTTTTATTGAGACGGGTCTCTCTCTGTCACCCAGGCTGAAATGTAGTGGCGAACATAGCTCACTGCAGCCTTGATTTCCTGGTCTCAAGCAAATCGTCCTGCCTTGGCCTCCCAAAATAATGGGATTACAGGCATGAGCCACTGCATCCAACCTACTTTTAATTATAAAGAAAAAATAGTAACTTTATTCATAAAAAACATAACAGACACCATCTTTACACAAAAGAAAAATTGTTCAGCATGGTACAGTGATAAGCTGAGCAAAAGGCCAGGTGGAGCTTAGAAAAATGTATAAGAAGGGTTGCATCAGTAAGGACTTCTAATTAAACCAGTGAAAACAGCAGAAAAACAAATTAAACAGAGGCCTCTTCACCCTGGCGCTCCAGGTGATTGAATCTTGCTGCCCAAGCAAGCTGAAACAGGGCAGCATGGAATAAAACCACTTGGCATGTGGGTAACTCTGTTATTTCCAAAGTACTTTCCCAAATATCATCTTGCTTTATGCTATTTCTCACAGCAATTTTGTGACACAAAGCCTCTATCTCCTGTGTATGCCATCTCCAGATTTACATATGAGCACACTCAACCCAGAGGGTACGTGACTTTTCCAAGGCCACACAACAGAGCCAGGACTTGACCCCACGCTGCTGGCACCATGGCCAGTGTCCCACCGCACTGATGTGTCACTTGAGCTCACTTGCACCATCCCTGTAAAATGCCGGGTAACTCCTACATCACAAAGAAAAATATTCTCAAGGAGGTAGGAAATTTTTTTTTTTGTTTTGTTTTGGTTTTTTTTTTTTTTTGAGACAAGATCTAGCCCTATCGCCCAGGCTGGGGTGCAGTGGCATGATCTCAGCTCACTACAACCTCTGCCTCCCAGGCTCAAGCCACCTCAGCCTCCTGAGTAGCTGGGACTACAGGCATGCTCCACCACACCCAGCTAATTTTTGTATTTTTTTGTAGAGGTGGGGTTTTACCATGTTGCCCAGGCTGGTCTGGAACTCATGAGCACAAGTGATCTACCCACCTCGGCCTCCCAAAGTGCTGAGATTACAGGCATGAGCCACGATACCAAACCTGAAAAACATGTTAATATTGCTTTTTGATCCCATTTCATTGGTACACTTAATCTGAATCACTCTACTCCTTTTGATAAATTTCCTGAAAATAAAGAACAAATATGAGAAAGGTAAAACTCATGAACAGGAAGAATCTTTTCTGAAATGCTGATGAAGCCAATTGTGAAGGAGTAAAAAGCTTTGGAGATGTATTTCTATCTGGAAAAGCCAGGGAGACAAACACGATCTGTAGTAGAGGAACGCCCCTCCATCTCTCCTTTCAGGAGCCCAGGGATGCTCCTTTCTGCTGTTTCTTTGTTTTGGGTACAATGTGCATGAAGGAGTTGGTAGAAAAATCATCCTCATAGGGTACTGATTGCAGTGGTGGCCCATCTGGAGCAGCTGCTGCAAAGATGCCTGCTGCAGCGGGGGAGGCCCAGCCGGGGCTGCAGCTCTGCAGAGCCAGCAGGGGCTGGGAACAGGCAAGATCCCCACCCACTACCAAGTCAGTGTGGTGGGAGCCCCGTGCTCCCAGGCACATCTGCAGCTGCCCAGCCACACAGCTCTGGACCAGGGCATCCCTGCCTTCTCAGGAGGCTGGGAAGTCCTTGCCCCCGCCACATGCTCTGAAGTGCCTGCTCCTGCTCCCTGGCCTCTCCCTGCTCCCAGAGGAGCAAGTTTGTAGTGCAGAGAAAATTTGCAGCCAAGCCTGGACAATGTTGCCACCCAACCGGGTGTGCAAGCACTCAAGGTGGTGCTGACATGCCGGCCCCCTGACGCCTCAGCCCCCTCTGGACTTTGGGCAGGGGGGGTACTGAGGGTATCTCTGCACAGGCCCACAGGCACCTCTCTGCACGAACAGCCTGGGCACCCTAGATGGCATGTTGATGATGGCAGGAGGCAAACAGGTTCCTAAGTGGAAAGGGGCAGGTCCCTGGTGAAGCACCACCTTTAAGTCAGGCATGGCCTGAAGCCTGGGGGCTAGGCTGCCAGTTCTAGGTGAAGTCCATGCTCCAGAGTGAGAATTTATGGTGCTTTTTCTGGGCCCACCCATGGCCGCCCATGGACCAGCCCTTTTCTCCCTTCTGAGCCCATAAAAACCCCGGACTCAGCCAGACTCACAGAGACATCAGGATTACCTGCTGCGGGAAGGAGTTACCTACTTCAGGTCTCCTCAACTTGCCAGGATGACCTGTCTAGGGAAAGGAACTGGACACTCATCAGGATGACCTGCCTGAGGAAAGGAGCTACCCACTCCGGGTCTCCTCTCCACCGAGAGCTGGACACTCATCAGGAAGACCTGCCTGAGGAAAGGAGCTATCAACTTTAGGTCATTGGAGAACTGTTCTGTCACTCAGTGAAGCTCCTCTCTGCCTTGCTCACCCTCCCATTGTCTACATATCTCACTCTTTCTGGATGCAGGATAAGAGGTCGAGACCTGCTGAATGGCAAGACTGAAAGAGCTGTAACACAAACAGGGCTGAAACACACCCCCCTGCTCCCCACGTTGTGGGTGACAAGAAAGAGAGAAGAACTGTGGCCCTTTAGGGAGCCCAGACCTAGGGGCTTCCTGAGCCAGGGCTGTGACACCCTCTTTGGTGCTCTGTAGTTTCTGGCATCTCCAAGCTTCCAGGTGCCACCACATTCCCCTTGTCCAGACACAGATGCCCACAGTGGAAGCTGTTTGCAGTGTGTCTGATCCAGCCGCAGGCTCTTGCATGGAGCTGGCACCTGGAGCTGCCCGCCCCACAGCAGCAGCCGGCGTGCCTGGATGTGTGCAGTCGCCAGACCCCATACTTGCTCACTCACACACTCCTAGCCACTCTGCGCCTGGCTCAACCTTGGTAGGCATGGGATCGAGACCAATAGCACAAGCTGAGTGCAGCCTGCCCGGCCGAGTGGACAGAACAAACCCAGTGGACTCCAGCAAAACTGACGCAAAAGTGCCACCACCCACAGAGGTTTCCAGCGGGAAACAGGACACCCAGAGGACCCCATGACAGTACTTTTCCTGCTTGTCTTCACTGTTGTCTTTCTCACAGATCAATCCCTTGCTTTCTGGAATTAATGTCATGGTTGATTTTGTTTCTTTTAAACATTTTACATTTGTAACTTTGAGAAATTTAGAAAACGCCAAAAAAGTTGAAAGAATCTTATAACAAACACAGCTGTGATTACTACCCATAACTGACTACTCTTAAATTACTAGGATAGTTCTTTTCAATCTTTCTTTTTCGTTTAAAAACAAAGTAAAGTAAAATAACGCTGCAGATTAAACTGAAGTTCCGTTTATTGTTCTCCATCCAAGTTCATTCCCTTTCTCCTACAAAAGCCATCTCTCACATGGATTTATTTATAAAATATTGTACATAGGTATCTATGTGCTCACATAACATATATTATTGTTTATTATCCACTCTTTTCAAATTTTTATTTGCAGGAAAATATGCCAAACAAATCCTTGCAATTCTGAAATCATTCTGGTTAGGATTTGATTATCTTATCTCTTTCCAACATAAAGTCCCATGAGGCAAGTTATGATAACAGTTAATACCATTGACAAGGCACTGTTCTAGGTGCATATACTTGTTACCTTATCTATTTTTTTCTTTTTTTCTGTAGACAAGGTCTCACTCTTTCACCCAGGCTGGAGTGCAGTGGCAGGACCATAGCTCTCTGTAACCTCAAATCCACGGGCTCATGCAATCTTACCCTCTCAGCCTCCCCAGTAGCTGGGACTACAGGTGCATGCCACCATGCCCTACTAATTTTCTTTTCTTTTTTTAGATTTGGGGTCTTGCTCTGTTGCCCAGGCTGATCTCAAACTCCTGACCTTAAGTGATCCTTCCATCTCAATCTCCCAAAGAGCTGGGATTATGGGCATGAGCCACCACACATGGCCTTGTTACCTCATCTTATCCTCACAATAACCTTATGGGCATATATTATTATGATTCTCATTTTAGAGATTGAGACTTAGTCACAGAGGCACTGGGTCACTTTCTCGAGCCTGCGAAGGTATGAGCTGCTGGGCAGGCTGGCCCTGGTGCCCAAGACCCACACTCCTGCCCCTGCTTATTGTTCCTCACAGAGGTCTTTGCTTTTCCTAATAAGACCATTGTCTGCATGATCAGTTGACACCTTGAAAGCAGGCTGGTCTTGAAAATTTCACATGTTCCGTTTCTAATTGATGGCCCTTTCCTGGGGTAATGAATGAACTTATCTTCGGGTTCAAGTTGCTCCAACAACCCACTTCCAGCCACAGAACTCCCATGACAGCCTCTGCAGCCTGGGCCCCTCCAGCTCTTAGGGATGCCCACCCAGGCCAAGCGCTTCTAAACAAGCGACCTCCTCAAAAGAAAGCACAGGAGAAAGCAGGAATCAGTAAAACTTTTCTGGTTTTCTCTTCAAATATTAACAAGTTGACACTTAAGAAGATAAAGCAACCTCTTAGATCCAGAGGATAAAAAAGGCTCCTTCATGCTGCTTTCAACTCATTAGAACACATGACATTTACCATGCAGCCTTCTTCTGTCTCTTGTCAGCAGTACAAGCCTCAGCCCCTAATCCTGCCTGGCTGCTGAAGGATTAGACCCAGCACTTAGTATTTAACCTGTTCCTCCCCCGCAGATCTTGTGGATTTGGTTTTTCTTTTATGGGTTGCCAAAAGCAAAATAATAATACCTGTCACTTCAGCCAAGGGAGATTTATTACTTTTAATCAAAGGATACTTGTTATAAAAGGAGTTGTGTATATATGAATACACACACAGATACACACATATCTATGTATGTATACAGACAGACACACATCAGCAAACCTAAGGCCCCATTTGGGGACACAGGGCACTGTCTGTTCCCCTCTCCACTGATGGATTTTTGTTCACGTTTGTCATCTGTGTCCTGGAGGCCGCCAAAGGCTCATGTGCCCTCATAGTGTGGTGACATCTTAACCTCTAACACTTTTGCGTGATCATTTTAATAGGTGCTGAAAAATTGGGAAATGGACGTTGAAAAAAGTGACAGGCAGGCCGGGCGCGGTGGCTCACGCTTGTAATCCCAGCACTTTGGGAGGCCGAGGCGGGCGGATCACAAGGTCAGGAGATCGAGACCACGGTGAAACCCCGTCTCTACTAAAAAATACAAAAAAAAAAAATTAGCCGGGCGTGGTGGCGGGCGCCTGTAGTCCCAGCTACTCGGAGAGGCTGAGGCAGGAGAATGGCGTGAACCCGGGAGGCAGAGCTTGCAGTGAGCCGAGATTGCGCCACTGCACTCCAGCCTGGGCGACAGAGCGAGACTCCGTCTCAAAAAAAAAAAAAAAAAAAAAAAAAAAAAGAAAAAAGTGACAGGCCTAGCACGGTGGCTCACTTATACAATCCCAGCTACTCAGGAGGCTGAGGCAAGAGAATGCCTTGAGCCCAGGAGTTTGAAGCTTTAGTGAGCTATGATCATGCTGCTGCACTCCAGCCTGGGTGGCAGAGCAAGACCCTGTCTTTATTTTAAAAAAAAATCATCCCTAATCACTTATTCCTGAGTCTGTCCCAGCCAACAAGGTCATCGACCCTACAATTGCAACAAGAGGGATGAGGGGGGGACGAGGGAGGGACAAAGGCAATAAAGTCAGTTATTAGGTGGACACCAGGTGGGTGTCCAAGTCAATATGCAAGGTGAAGGCATTAAGAAACAAGGAATCAAAAATCCAAAAAGAAAAAAAATTAAAGCACAGCCTTATTCTTTTGCTGACATACTCATTTCTCCACTGCCCAAGCCCCTCTTATTGAGAAAAGATGTTGCATCCCAGTGCTCGGAAGCGCAGACACCCGTCCTTCTGAGCTCTAAGTGTTTCAAACAGCCTTGCAGACAGCCATAGCGCCTAGCACTGCGCTGAGCATGCAGTAGCCTCTCAGTAACTGTCTGCAGAATTGAATTCAATAGCTAAGTGCTAGAATTATGTCCAGGTTAAAAGGGGTTACCAACGTAAGTCAGAACTGACGTGGTGCAGCAACGATTGCTGGTCATCTCCTAAGCCTAGCTTCCCTTCTTCTTTGGGAACAGACCACCCAAGTACAGCTGGGGAACGGTGCATCAGAGTGCCTAATTCTTTTTTTTTTTTTGAGACAGAATCTTACTCTGTTGCCCAGGCTGGAGTGCAGTGGTGTGATCTTGGCTCACTGCAAGCTCCACCTCCCAGGTTCATGTCATTCTCCTGCCTCAGCCTCCCAAGTAGCTGGGACTACAGGCACCCGCCACCAGGCCCGGCTAATTTTTTGTATTTTTAGTAGAGATGGGGGTTTCACCGTGTTAGCCAGGATGGTCTCGATCTCCTGACCTTGTCATCTGCCCGCCTCGGCCTCCCAAAGTGCTGGGATTACAGGTATGCTTTTTAAATTTTTATTTTATTTTTTAGTGACAAGGTCTTGCTGTGTCACCCAGGCTGTAGTGCAGCAGCGCAATCATAGCTCATTGCAGCCTTGAACTCCTGGGCTCAAGCGACTCTCCCGCCTCAGCCTCCCAAGTAGCTGGGACTACAGAGGTGAGCCACCTCACCTCGCCAGAATGCCTTATTCTTGCTACTTCTTTCTCATCAGTTTGATTAATGTGATGTCATCAGTATAGTGTGATATTGGTTTTGATTTAATGTCTTGGCCTGGGTGAGAGGGTGGTTTCAGCGCCATCCACTGGACCATTCCTACTATAACATTATGTTCTTACTTTACAGATCAAGAGACCACATGACAGTTCCACTGAATGGTAATTATGTCCATTCCAATTATACATTCAGGAACTGGCAAAGTGACCCACAGGTAGGTCCATGGACCTGAGCCAGAACTTTGTTGATCACATAGTTCCCATATATCCCTAATCGAACAGGAAGGCATTTATCACTTTGAGTGTCAATCTTGGTATTCTAATAGCATTAGAGAAATCTGGGCATTCTTCTTTCCCCATTGCGTGGTGATCTCAGTACATGGCTATAGACATCTTTGGGGAAAGTCTGGGGAAATTACCTCTTTCTACATCTGCCATGGGATGGCAGGTATTTCCCAACAGGGACCCAGCCTTTCCTTCAATTGATGGGTTCTGGGTGTAAGAACTGGCTTAGGTCTAGAAAGAAAGCAAGGGATCATGACTTTCCATTTGGGGTAACTGACCTCATCCTTCTGCTCATCCATTCTTTACCTTCTTTAAGATCAATATAACACACATTATAATAAATTTATTCCATACTCTCATTGGCTAACCATCTCTCTTGCTCCTATGAATATCATTTTCTTCTGCTGTCTCCATAGATCTTTCCTGTTCAAGACTCCCTGGATACCTTTTCAACCTTTCTGCCCATTAAGGTCACTTGCATCTCATGGTTCAGCACTGCAGGTGACCTCTCCTCTTCAAGGATCCTTTTACTCATCTTGCTGCTAGAGGCCCCAGTTCTATAACAGCATCTCCTCCCATCAGCTCTGGCATCCAGGGAACAGCCCCCCACTCTGAGCTTCTCAACAGTACTGGAGCTCCCAAAAACTCACTCCTCAGTATCTTGGTATACAAGTCTCCTCCAGATCCTGCCGAGAATCAGGCTGGGCAAAGCAGATCCAACTGGCAGGCTCAGTTCTCTGGGCCTTCCTCCACAGTCTGCCTGGGAACTTTTTCCAGGCTTCTAACTGTGATATTAGAACTGGCCCCCAGGAACATAGAAAAGGTCTTTAAAAAGTTTAAAAAGTTTCAGCGTCAAAGAAACACATGCCAAAAAAAAAAAGAATCAGTTATTAACGTTAAGAAAAGCAAAACTTATACCAAAGGTTAGGCTGAACTATATGAAATTGTCATCTTCCTAAGTCAAAATAGATGGATACTGACCATGTCAAGTAGTTTAACCAGATATCATCAGAGGACATTACTACTTGGCTTACCAGTGAGCAGCATTTATTTATTAAGTTTTAGATGACTTTATGAAGACATCAGTACATTAATATGAAACAAAAATTATGCTATAACAATAAAGGAGGAGCTGGGCATATGGTTCTTGCCTGTAATCATAGCACTTTGGGAGGTCGAGGTGGACAGATCACTTGAGCCCAGGGGTTCAAGACCAGCCTGAGCAACATGGCAAAACCCTGTCTCTACAAAAAAATTTAAAAAATTAGCTGGGCATAGCAGTGCATGTCTGTAGTCCCAGCTACTTGGGAAGCTGAAGTGTGATGATCATTTGAGCCCAGGATGTCAAGGTTGCAGTGAGCTGAGATTGCACCACAGCACTCCAGCCTGGGTGATAGAGTGATGCTGTGCCTCAAAAAAAAAAAAAAGAAGAAGAAGAAGAAGAAATATGAAGACTATATGTAAAAAATGGAATGGTCAGGATATCAGATCAATATACAAAAACCAATTGTGTTTCCATATATTTGCAGTGAACAATTCAAAAATTAAATTTAAAAGACAACTCCATCAGGAAAAAGGCAAGGATGTCCCCCTCATTGCTCCTTTTAAACATCTTATTGGAAGTCCTAGCTAATGCAATAAGACAAGAAAATGAAACAAAATGTATACAGATTGGGCAGAAAGAAACGAGACTATCTTTATTTGCAAATAACATGATTATCTCTGCAGAAAATCCAAAATAAAAATAATTTTTTAAAACCTCCTGGAACTAACAAGGAACTATAGTAAGGGTGCAGGTTACAAGGTTAATATACAAAAGTCAATTGCTTTTCTATACAATAGCAATAAACAAGTGGAATTTAAAATTAAAAACACAATACTATTTAGCATACAAAAAAATGAGATAGGTATAAACCTAATAAAAATGTGTATAAGACCTATATGAGGGAAACTACAAAACTCTGATGAAAGATGTCAGAGAAGAACTAAATAAAGAGATAACACATGTTCGTGGATAAGAAGACTCAATATTGTCAAGATGTCATTTCTTCCCAAATTGATCTATAGACTCAATGGAATCCCAATAAGAATCTCAGCAAGTTATATTGTGATTATAGACAAACTGATTCTAAACTTTATATGGAGAGGCAAAAGACCCAGAATAGCCAATACAATATTAAAGGAAAAAAACAAAGTTAGAGGACTGTCATTACCTGACTTTGAGATTTACTGTAAAGCTACAGCAATCAAAATTGCATCACATTGGTGAAAGAATGGACAAGTAGACCAATCAAAACAAAATAAAGATCCCCAAACAAACCCACATAAATATAGTCAACTCATCTTTGGCAACAGAGTAAAGGCAATATAATGAAGAAAAGATAGTATTTTCAACAAATGGTGCTGGAAGAACTGGATATCCACATGCAGAAAGATAGATCTAGACACAGATCTCATACCCTTTATAAATATTAACTACAAATGAATCATAGACCTAAGTGTACAATGCAAAACTATAAAACTCCTAGAAATTAACATAAGAGAAAACCTAGTTGATCTTGGGTAGGCGATGACTTTTTGGATACTACATCAAGGCATAATTAATGAAGAAAGTAATTTATAAGCTGGACTTCTTTAAAATTAAAAATGTCTGTTCTGTTAAAGACAATGTCAATAGAATAAAAATACAAGCCACAAACTGGGAAAATATATTTGCAAAAGACACACATCTGGTAAAGAACTGTTATCCAAAGTATACATGCTGGGTGAGGTGGCTCACCTCTGTAATCCCAACACTTTGGGATGCCAAGGAGGGTGGATTGCTTGAGTTCAGAAGTTCGAAACCATCCTGTGCAATATAGTGAAACCCTGTTGCTACAAAAAACACAAAAAATTAGCCCAGCATGTTGGTGTGCACCTGTGGTCCCAGCTACTTGAGAGGCTGAGTTGGGAGGATCACTTGAGCCTGGGAGGTCAAGGCTGCATGAGCTATGTTCATACCACTGCACCCAAGCCTCAGTGACAAAGCAAGACCTTGTCTCAAAAAATATATATATATATAGTGTATATATACATATATACACATACATACACACAAAGAGTTCTTACACAAATAATTCTTGACTTGATTTTAAAGTGGGTGAAAATATCTGAACAGACACCTTACTGGAGAAGATGTACAGATGGCAAGTAAGCATATGAAAAAATGCTCAACATCATATGTCATTAGAGGATTACAAATTAAAAAGACAATGAGATACCACTACACACCTATTAGAATTATGAAAATCCAAAACACTGACAGCATCAAGTGCTGGAGAGGCTATGGAGCAACAAGAACTCTCATTCATTGCTGGAAGGAATGCAAAACAGTACAGCCATTTCAGAAGACAGCTTGGCAGCTTCTTACAAAACTAGACACACTATTATCATATGAACCAGAATTACACTCTTGCTATTTACTTAAATATATTGAAAACTTATGTCCACAAAAATACCTGTACACAGATGTTTGTGGTAGTTTTATTTATAATTGCCAAAACTTGGAAGAAACCAAGATGCTGTCAGGAGGTGAGCAGATAAGCTGTGGTATATCCATACACTGGAATATTATTCAGCACTAAAAATAGAGCTATGAAAAAATACAAAGGAACTTGAAATGCGTATTACTAAGACAAAGACACCAATTATGAAAAGCCTCCATGCTGTATGATTTCAAATATATGCCACTGTGGAAAAGACAAAACTATGGAGATAGTAAAAAAATCCGTGGTTGCCAAGGGTTGAGGGTGGGAGGAGGCAAGAATCAGTGGAGCACGGAAGATTTTTTAGGTGAATGAAAATATTCTGTGTGAAATTATAATGATGGAAACATATCATTATATATTTGTCAATAGAATATACAGCACCAACAATAAACCCTAATGTATGCTGTGGGCTTTGGGTGAAAATGCTGTGTCAACATGGATTGATCTATTGTAACAAATGTGCCACTCTGGTCCAGGATGTTGATAATGAAGGAAGCTGGGAGTGAATGGAGATGAGGGCATATGGAAAATCTATGTACCTTCTGCTCAATTTTGCTGCAAATCTAACACTGTTCTAAAAACAAAAGTATCTTAAACAGCAACTCCCATTTATAGTAGCATCACAAAGAATAAACTATTTAAGAGTATTTTATTAAATAAAATTAAATATTCTCTCTTTTTTTGAGACAGGGTCTCCTTTTTTGCCCAGGCTGGAATGTTGTGGTGCAATCATGGCTCACTGCAGCCTTGATCTCCTGGGCTCAAGCCAACCTCCCACCTCAGTCTCCTGAGTAGCTTGGATGATAGGCCTGCACCACCACACCTGGCTAATTTTTGTATTTTTTTGGCAGAGCCAGGGTTTTGCTATGTAGCCCAGGCTGGTCTCAAACTCCTGAGTTCAAGTGATCCTCCCACCTGGTAAAATAAAAACTTCAGCCAAATTAAATTTAAAGGAGTTTAATTGAGCAGTGAATGACTCGTGAAATGGGCAGCCCCCAGAATCACAGCAGATTCACAGAGACTCCAGCATAGTCACGTGGTGGAAGAAGATTTATAGACAAAAAAAAAGGGAAACAACGTACAGAAATCGGAAGTGAGGTACAGAACAGCTGGATTGGTTACGGCTTGGCATTTGCCTTATTTGAACACAGTTTGAACCTTCAGCAGTGTATGAATTGTTGAAGTATGGCCACTGGGATAGGCCAAGGCTCAGCTGCTATTATAGGCACATATTCCTAAGTTATGTTTTCAATCCTGTCTACCTATTAACCTAGGTTGCAGTTCATCCACAAGGACTCAAATATGGAAGTATGGAGTCCTTCCAAGGACATATTTAATTTACTTTAACAATTCCTCCCTTTTGGTCATTTTCTCAATTTTGAGAGATAGACCAAAACTGTAGTTACTGATGTCACCATCACCATTGTAAATGTACTTATTTGGTGTTGAAACCCACTGGGAAACAGCAGAACAGTGAGTTTTGCAAGGAGGGAATGAAGACTGAGTAGAGGGTACCTCTTTATGCTGGAACATCCTGTTTACAGGAGAAAAACAAAACCTGGTCTGTTCTAGGATCTATATGTTTCCTTAAAGTCTTAGTTTCATTATGTCACATTTAGCACAAGTTACTCCTTTTTAGTTTGGTTTGGCCTGTTGGGGCCTAGTGCATGAGCTTAGTCCAAAACAATGGCCTCTCATAATTTTGTTTTAAAAACTTCCTGCTTTTTGGTCAGGTTCTCACTTAGGTGAGAGTATGACCAAAACTTAGGGCCTCAGCACCACTCTCTGTTACCATCATTTTGGGTTTCTGGTCTCAGCACATCATTTGTAGGTTACAATATCCTCATGGTTGCACATTTCTTTCATCTCTTATCATTCTAGTTGAAGAGATACCATTTGACTTTCTAGAGATGGCTGCGTGCAAATATTTAAAACCTTTGAGAGAACATAGCACACCAGGCAAACTACTATTATGACTACTAGGAGCATAATACCAAGAGTTTGGAGTATGCTCCTTACCCAGGGTCTCCATAAACCAAACCACATAAAATTAAATAGATTAAAGAATAAGCTAGATGAAGAGTCTACTTGCTTAAGTGGTCTTTTTATTAATCCCCTATAACTGAATTTTTATAATCAATATTTGATGTATTTCTCCATAGGCCAAAAGTGCCAGCAGCTGCACAAGTACCTTTCTGTTTAGCCAATTCTATTATTTAGCATAACTTTCACAAGAAAATTTAAAGTCTGTTGTGTAAACATAGCCTCTACTTAGAATCTACTATATAACCTATCATAAGGGATACATTTCTAATTATTGCCTCTTTTATTCTAAACCATGGAAAAAGAACCTAACAAATGACGTCCTTCTGTAAGAGTGAAGGTCTTCTGGCAATGTTCTCTTTAACCCATGATGAGAGTTAAGAGGACTTTTGACTAATTATGGTGCAATGAATGTACCATTAAAGTTTCTCACCTACATTGGGCCTTTATCTTTTATCTGTCACCATATAAGGTTATTTATGTAGAAAACTGGCTAAAAAAATCCTTCACAAGTAAAAGTGTAAGTATACCCTATAAGTGCACATAATAGACCCCCTTTTTATTTCTATCGTTCATAGAGGCACAAACAAGGAAAAAATATTCAAAGACATAAGAGTCTCATGATAGGCTGGGTGCAGTGGCTGATGCCTGTAATCCCAGCACTTTGGGAGGCTGAGGTGGGCGGATCACCTGAGGTCAGGAGTTTGAGACCAGCCTGACCAACATGGCAAAACCCTGTCTCTACTAAAAATACAAAATTAGCCAGGCATGGTGGTACATGCCTGTAATCCCAGCTACCCAGGAGACTGAGGCAGGAGAATTGCTTGGACCCAGGAGGTGGAGGTTGCAGTGAGCCCAGATGGTGCCATTGCACTCCAGCCTGGGCAACAAGAGTGAAACTCTGTCTCAAAACATAAAAATTAAAAAAGAATCTCATGATAGTAGAAGTCTTGATCTGTGATCTTGGGAAAAGCTGTTTACATCAAGGATGTCATCTTCATTTCTGGAGAAACTTTCCTGGTTAGTTTTACCTTGAGGGTTCCAATGGGTGTACAGTTCCAAGGGTGTGGAGGGACCTTTCTCAGTTGTGAGTTTATGAACCCAAGGTTCAAGTTTCCAAAGTTCTGTTGCAGTATGAATGGCAAGGACAGTCTTTCTCTGATGTTCTTGGAAGATCCAGTCTTCAGGTTCTAGATTGTGAAGGGGTTAATTGTCCCCAGCGAACCATAAAAAGCTTTCTTTACCTGGTGAAAATATAGTGTGGGATTATAATTAACTGTTATAACATAAGACATGCATTCAAACTAACAATCGAATGAAATATCTTTATAAATGTTTAAATGACCCATCAGGTAGCCAAATGTACATGAAGGATTGATTGTCTTCCCAGGAATATGGAACCAAACACTGGTTTTAAACTATTTTCACAATTTATAAGTCACCACATCAATATATTCAATTTGGATTGTTTTATCTGTTCCATGATGAGTCATGGAATGCAGAACCTTTAATAACAAAACCTTTAAGGACTTAGGAAGGGCAAGGTGGCTGTCCTGGTTTTCCATGAGTCTATGCTTAACATTGGACTTTATGTCCTCTTAAATACCAGTTGTTTCTCCAATTTAGGTGCATAGCACCAACAACTAATGGGTTATTACAGATAATTTGACTTGGACCAT
This sequence comes from Symphalangus syndactylus, assembly GCF_028878055.3. Taxonomy (NCBI): domain Eukaryota; kingdom Metazoa; phylum Chordata; class Mammalia; order Primates; family Hylobatidae; genus Symphalangus; species Symphalangus syndactylus. The sequence continues at coordinate 70,483,603 of NC_072426.2, forward strand.
GGAGTTCAAATTGTATATGTAAACAATTTCAGTATTGCCTGGTTTAACATGAAAATTTGGCAAAGTATTTTCTTGGTATTTAATTAATATTTTTGTTCTACTTATGTTAGCACTTTTATACAAGGAAATTTGGTTATTTCTGCGGTGTACAATAACTTAACATAATAACCATAATTATGACTGACAACATAGACATATTATAATTGGTTTAAAAATAATAAGTGCTTAAATCAAATATTTTATTAGAAAGTAAAAAGTGTAATGCCTTTTAGTTCATGTGACTTAAGTAATCTTTTGGAAATAAAGACAGTTTTAAAGATTATTGGTAAAATAAAAATATCTTTAAAAATACAAACATTTGGTCTAAACTATGCAGGTCAGATATTGTTTGCTAAATGCTTTAAGGTCATAAACTGCTTCTATGACTTTTGAAAATTGTTCAATTTACCTGAGAGGCAGAGCTTGCAGTGAGCCGAGATCACGCCACTGCACTCCAGCCTGGGTGACAGAGCAAGATTCCATCTCAAAAAAAAAAAAAAAAAAAAAAAAAAAAAAAAAAAAAAAAAAAAATTTGTTCAATTTCTTTTAGAGACATTAAATTCTAAATAAGGCCTGGGGATATATGGAATTAGCCATGCCCCCTAGCTATTCAAAGGAGGTTATAAAGAAAACAGATTTTATATAAGAAAGGATCTTTTATGGTAAATTCTTGTCCTAAAGTAAAATAACTGGTTGTTTAAAAAGAGGGATGCTTACAAGTCAGAAAGTCCAAACATGTTGTAGACGGTCTGTGTATGCTGTGAAAAGATTTATGAAAGAAAATTTATGCACCAAAAGTGAAAGTTGCTAAGAATTACCATTATAACATGTAATTGAGACTACTTAAAAAATAGGCTTACATGCAAGGTGTGTGAAGAGAAGGAAATGTGTTTTTGGAAAGAGATTATAAGAAGGCACGGGAATGTAAATTTTTGCCTAGTTTAGAGGATTAAAGGATTGTTTAAAATTAAATAAAATAAAGCTAAAAGTTTAAACAAGTTATGGAAGGTTTGTGAAAATTAACCTTGTGAACATAATTCTATGTGTGAAAATATTGACTAATTAAAGCTCTTTCATATGTAAACATAACACACATAATACATTTAAATACATAGACAGACAGAAGATAAAAGGACTCATTTTCCAAGCCAGGAATTGTACCCTGAACCTGGGCTGCATTGTGAAAAGAAAAAGCATGGCAGCATGGTTACAAGATCAAGCTCCCAAGGGCATACAAGACAAGGGGGAAACCTCATCCAGTTTTTTTTTTAGAGACCTGCAGCAAAGTTTGTAACTGACCAGCTTGCTGGGCCATCTTAAAAAGCAGGCTTACAGGTATCCTAAGCCTGTGTTCCATCCTAAGTTACCCCTATCCATTATAGAACACAGAAAGACACACAAAGCACACTAGATTCACTACAACTTAAGATTAGCCTCACAAATCCTTCATCTCATTAATTAAAACTTTACAGAGGAGATAAACAGTGATTTTTACTATTCATTCAACTGATTTGCACAGAGAAAGAGAGAGGCCAGAAGTCTGGTAAGAAATTCTTACCTTTTGCCAGCATGCCAAGCTTCTGGATTCCTCGGAGATGCCGGAGGAATCTGCATATTTCAGTAGGATGTACAGGGAAGGCCTCCTTAAGAAGGCAACATTTGAGCAAAGATCTGAAGTAGGCAAAGAAGCCATTTGGATATCTGGTGAAAGAGCTTTTCCAGATATTTAACAAATAATTTCTTAACTTATTCTACGTTTTATTTTTCGTTTTTGAGACATGGTATCTCTCACTCTGTCACCCAGGCTGGAGTGTAGTGGCGCAATCTCTGCTCACTGCAACCTCCACCTCTTAAGATTCCAGCGATTCTCCTGCCTCTACCTCCTGAGTAGCTAGGATTACAGGTGTGTGCCACCACACCCAGCTAATTTTTGTATTTTTAATAGAGACAGGGTTTCACATGTTAGCCAGGCTGGTCTCGAACTTCTGAGCTCAAATGATCCACCTGCTTAGGCCTCCAAAAGTGCTGGGATTACAGGCATGAGCCACAGCACCCAGCTAAGCTTTATGTGTGTGTATTCTTTAATCAAATATCTATTGTATATGACATTAACTGCAGGTATAAGGAGATAAGACAAGATTACGGACGTTTATTGAGTGCCTGCCATGTACCAGGTACTGTGCTAAGTTTTATGAATGAGGTTTGGTCCCTTCACTAAGATTTACAACTTAATGCAAGAGGCAAGGTGTAGAAATACACTTCCTGCAGTTGGAGTGCAGCAGTTCTTACGAGGAGAAAGAGTTGGTTTGAAGTTGCACCACCAGAAGTTTATATGCACCTGACCCACCTGAAGTCTACACTTCCCTTTCAAGATGAATTATCATGTAAAGGGTGCTCCCCACTCTAACAGAGGGGAAGCCAGCAAGTTAATACTTGATTACACCTTTTATAGGGCACTGTGATTAATCTGTCTTCCCAAAGTAACTCATTTAACCTTCATAACAATAAGAAGCAGTTGTTCTAAGAAGCCTTCGTGTCTCTCTCTGAGATGGAGAAATGCTCAGAAGGCTGAGCAGTATGACAAGGCAGTTATATGGTAAAGTTCAACCTAAATTGAAGGTAACAGGCTTAAAGCACAGCGCTTTTCCCACCGCACTACAGCTGTTATGAGCATTGCTGAAATAAAACAGCTTGATATTCTCCTGACTCAGTCCTCTCCCAATGACAAGACAGAAAGAGAGCTGGGTTGAGGTCGGAGCGGATTCAGAGCCCACGATGTCAGCAAAGACACAGAAGGAAAGCGCCCTCCGGAAAAACGCGGGGGAATTCTGGGAGTGCGCGGCCTTGGAGCGCGCACATGCGCGGCAGCTCCCGCTGCTGAATAGCTGAGAGGCGCACCCGGCCGCCCAGCTGGGCTCGGAGTGCAGCGGGGTCAGGACGGACGAGGACGTGTTGCACCCTGAAGAGCCTCATCATCGGTGAGAATGGGGTGGGCAAGTCCAGGTGAGGCGGGCGTGCGGGCCGTGATGAGGGTGGCTGAGCTCTTTCTGCCTCTGTGGCCGCTGTCTCTTGGGCCGCGGTGGGAACTGTCAATCCCTGCAAGTGTCCACGGTGGCAGCCCGGCTCAGGCCGGCTCCGCTCGCGCCCTCCTCGGCCTCTGGGCCGCGCTCTCCCGCGGCTTCTGCTCCCCTCTCCCCACCCGCGCCTGCCTGGTTCCCGGCCTCTGCCAGGCCCAAGTTCTCTGTGTCGCTCTCCCTCCTGTGGCGCCGAGAAAACACCATTTCGAGGGCCGCCGCTCGGCCGGCTGGTTTGCTGCGCGAAGCTCAGGGCGTGGCGGGCTGGTTTGGGCCCGAATCCGGCCGGGGGCGCCTCGCCTCGAGCCCCTCGGGGTTCAGGCTGCCTGTCACCCCGAGATCCAGAAGACGTAACTTTCCCACTTGAGGGTTTCTGTGGGGCCTTCTCTAAATACATAATGTCGTCGGGAAGTTTCGTGACGCCTTAGGACCCTTTCCTGGCCTGTTTGGGCGCAGCTTATTGTCGCTTCTTTTACTTTTTTATTAGTCAGCTGTGAAAGAACTGCTGGATCTTGTGACTGCTGGAAATTTTCTCTTTAGTGTAAGTGGTCCACGGCTGAAGCAGTCGGACCACCTTTGAAAATAAAGTGTAATTGTTATTTCTCATTTTGCCACGTCCTGTGGAGACAAAAGATTAGTGTTGTGTCTTCTCATTTTTTATTTTTTCCTTGGGGAAAATAATATTGACAATGGAGTTGAGTATAAGGTAAGACATGGATCTAGGTGGATGTTGCTAGAGGGCTGTGATTTCATCCAGGTCTTGGAACAGAGTTCTCCAGGTGAAGTCATTTTTGCCATCTGATTATGAGTAGGTTATGTCCAAGGCCGTCCTGATCTTTAAACCACATTTACACTCCAGGGGCTGTAATCAGTTTCATATTTTAGCTATACCTTCTGATACACATATCTTTGTGTGTGTGTGTGTGTGTGTGTGTGTGTGTGTGTGTTTGTGTGTGATGGAGTCTCGCTCTGTTGCCCAGGCTGGGGTGCAGTGGCGAGATCTCAGCTCAACGCAATCTCCGCCTCCTGGATTCAAGCGATTCTCCTGCCTCAGCCTCCTGAGTAGCTGGGATTACAGGTGTGTGTCACCACGCCCGACTAATTTTTGTATTTTAGTAGAGACAGGGTTTCACTATGTTGGCCAGGCTGGTCTCGAACTCCTGACCTCAAGTGATCCACCTACCTCGGCCTCCCAAAGTGCTGGGATTACAGGCGTGAGCCACCGTGCTTGGCTGACACATATCTTTCAAATAACTTGTTATTCATGTAAAATTTTATAAATTGAAGTATCCTTATACAAAGTAGAATGAAAGCTTTCCTCATGTAACTTTTAAAATTACAAACCTGCACATTCTGCACATGTATCCCAGAACTTAAAGTATAATAAATAAATAAATAAGATTACAAAGTCCTATTTTTTTTAGCTACTTCAGGATTTTAAAGCTTACTATGTAATATATTCTGAATTTTTTTGTATTTTTAAAGTTTGACAATACATTTTTCCAGTATTCCTCACTTAATGTACTCTATGTCTACTGTAGTCAGAGGGATTTGCACATACCAAGGAATAGAATAATGAAACACTATGGGTAAGCAAACCAGTATGATTTGTGTGTGTGTGTAAAAGGGATTAATAAAATTATTTACATGATCATCTGTTATTGCACATACATATTTGAGGGTTAAAAAGTTAATGTAATAAAAATTACCTTAATAGGAATTTCATAATCTTGTGATCTTTCTTTTTCATTTCTCTTTTTTTTTCCTTGACATGTGGTTCTCATTTAAGTTCAGGCATATGAAATTGGCATATTTGAAGTCACGAATGGTTGGTTGTCATTTCATGTAGTTCAACCCAATACATGAAATTGGGTTGAAATTGGTTAACACTTCATGTAACTGTATTGCATGGGCGACAAGTTAGGGTGGTTAAAATTTTCTGGAAGGTTAACTGGAGTATATAAATGAGATTCATTCCCCGCCCCCCTGCCCCTGCCATCACTGCTTTTTTTTTTAAACAGGGTCTTGTTCTGCCACCTGCTGGAGTGCAGTGGTGTGATCACGGTTCACTGCAGCCTTGACTTCCTGGGCTCAATCAATCCTCCACCTCAGCCTCCTGAGTAGCTGGGACTACAGGGACGAATCACCATGCCTAGCTAGGGTTTTTTATAGAGACAGGGTCTTTTATAGAGACAGGGTCTAGGCTGGTCTCGAACTCCTGAGCTCAATGGATCTTCTTGCCCTCAATGGATCTTCGCAAAATGCTGGTATCATAGGCATAAGCCACCATACCCTGCTCTACTTTAAAAATTTTTTTTTGTAGATGGGATTTCCCTATGTTGCTCAGGCTAGTCTGGAACTCATGGGCTCATGCCATCCTCCATCCTTGGCCCCTCAGGGTGCTGGGATTACAGGCATGAGCCATGGCACCCAGCTGAGAGTCCCTTTTTAGAATAAGGTCTGTTAAGTGGATTTATCAGTCTCTCTAGTTCACTCCCTAGAAAGAAATGTATTTAGGCCTAATCTTTTTTAAACTTTTTCCTCAATGTGAAGTAGTGGATTATCAACTGCTCACTGCAAAATTTTGACACTTTACCTCTTTCGTGAAAGGACTGCATTTAATGAGAAAGTTGTCTTATTTGTCTGGCTAGATATACATTATTGGCCTATGTGATATGCTGTGAAAAAGAACCTTAAACACTTACCTTTCTGGATAAGATGAGAATAAATGACTCCACTAAAATAGAAGCCTATACTTTTTAAAGTGAGTTAGTACAGAAACATTTGTCATGGATGTGACCTTAAAGGGTCGTTTTTACCAACTTTGTTCTGTTTCTTTATAGAGCTGGAGCTAGTGGAAGTGAAATAGCACTCATGTTGTTGGGGAATTATTGCACAACAAAGGATATCTTTAAGCTGAATTAGTGGATTACTTTCTAGTGTATTTCATGGTGTTGGAGTCTAAAGGGTATGTGATAGTAGTCAGCAGATCAGGATTATGAAACTGGGGCTGCCACTTGTGTGGTCTTGTGTGTGATCCTTGAATGCTCTAGGCCTTCATTTCAAAAGTGAGGGGGTTGGAATAGAAACCTCTCAAACCCTATCTAGTGTTAAATCTAGAAACTCCGATTCTGTAGCTAGGCCCGGTGAGGTAGAGGTAGCAGAGTGTATCAAGAACTGGAAGGGATTAGAGAGACCTGTTTTGTAAATTGCTGTCCCTCCTATGCCCCTAGCCTTGCCATTCATTTTAGTGAATTTCATTTGTAGATAAAGAAATGCAGATTAGTTATAATCACACTCTGTTTGTTGTAAATTTGGTCTTATCTAAGTGCCATGGTGGTAGTTACTCCTTCCATCTCTACCACTGCATGGAAAGCATTTTGCTCCTTTAACTTTGAAATATGAAGGTGTAAGTATACAATATTATAAGAATGGTGCTTCTACCAGGTGCGGTGGCTCATCCTGTAATCCTAGCTACTCAGGAGGCTGAGGCAGGAGGATCACTTGAGGCCAGGAGTTCGAGACCAGCTTGAGCAACGTAACAAGACCATGCCTCTAAAAAACTGAAAAATAAAAAAATTAGCTGGCCATGGTGATGCACACCTGTCGTGCCAGTTACTTGGGGGGCTAAGGTGGGAGGATTAGTGAGCTGTGATTGTGCCACTGCATTCCAGCCTGGGTGACAAAGTGAGACCCTGTCTCTTTAAAAAAAAAAAAGGGTCCTTCTTAATCATTTTGAGATTGCCAATTCCTTTCAAAATGTAATAGAGAAATGGACTCTCTGCCCCTTTCAAAGTCTAATAAATAGAGAAATGGACTCTCTGCCTAGAAAAATGCACACATGGAATTTAGAATACATTTTGGGCTACCAGGGTACCCCTGGCTAAGATCTGATGTATACCCAGAGCCTGTATTAAAATTTGTTGCTTCACACCATGCCACCAATTCCCTGCTTCTCCTGACAAAGTACCATTAATGACAATGGCACTTGTAAGGATTAGCAATCATGAGAGAAAAACCTCTGGCTTTTTGTCTGCACATTGCCATATGTTCAATAAATAATACTCAATGTCATTATTATTACTTTTATTATTATTATTATTACAACTACTCTACAAGGTTATATTAACTTATGTTTTTGTAATAATATTTTCTGTGGTGACCACGTGTAGATATGTATCTTTTCTATTCTTAAATTATGGGTAACTATGTTGGGAGGGAAGAAAATTTTTATAGGTTTTATTTTAGAGTCTTATTAGTGCTGTCACCTAACTTATGTCTGAAGTAAGTAAATATAGTTAAGATGTGAAATAGAGAAATCTAGAATTTGACTCTCCTGTTTTACTTTGATTCTGTAGTGCTCGTTTTATGATAAACACAAGAAAACAAAACCAAGGTAGAGTTAATCCTTCAACTATAATTAATGACACTGGGTTTGGAAACTACCAGGAGGTCATTATGTTTTGCAGAATGCTCTGTAGACAAAACATACCTCTAGCAGCAGTAATCACAACCTTATGAATATTAGAATCTAATTAGAAATTAGAATATTAGGAATATTCATAAGATTTTTCTATAATTTAGACATCTGATGACTGTTTCTTTGATTTTATTAATACAAACAGGTCAACAGAACAGACTTATACTTTAGAAGTTAACGAGTGAAGTTGAGTGATTTTAAAATTTAGGGCTTTAACATTAGCTTTTATTTTTGAAGAGCTTCTAACAACTGACACTTCTGCTTCGTAGTTAGTAAAATAATTCTGGAAGATGGAAAATCTTAGAGTACCCTTCTAATCTGGTGTCTTTTGCTTGTATCCTTCCTTTCTAGTTTCTTACCATTTCCTAGGTTTAGTCCTTTGTTCTCTCCAGCCATAACCGTGGCAGTTGTCTTCTGTTGATTTTTCTTCCATTTTTTGTTGGCATTAACTTTTCAAAACAAAGAGCAGTTCTTGTCATAACTTTCTTTAAAAGCCTTCAATAGCTTCCAGTTGCCTACTTGGTTTTATAAACCCTACCTGGTGTTTGCCTGAGTATACCTACTCTGTCCTGTGATCTTTTTTTTTTTTTTTAACCTCTCTTTTTACTGTGTCTTTTCTTCCCACTTAGGTGGTAGCCATACTGCCTGTTACAGAATGCTAGGCTTTGATATCTTTCTGTTTGTGCTTGAATTTAAAGTGGATTACACATCAGATTTTTTTAAGTTACTTTACTTTGTTGCATTCCAAGAAACTTTATTTTTTCTCTTTTCATCCATGTCAGTTAAAGCATGACATGCTGCTAATATCATTTTCTCAGGACATACCAGAACAGTTAAAAACAGCAACAAAAACCCCCACCTTTTGTACTTGGGGGATTGTGTAGAAGAGCATGGGGAATATATTTAATAGTAAACTACTTTGCTCTTGGCAGTTTTTAAATTGCCTTTCTAGTAATTTAATTCTTCTGCGTGTACCACTCTGAGGCAGTAATTCTAGGAGCAGGCCTCCATCAGTTATTTTTATCTGCATCTAATAATTTGTGACTGGATATAATAATCATGAACACACTTATCATATGATTAGAAAATTCAAGTTCCCAACCTGTCTTTTTAATATCTCTTTCAGCCTGCTCTTGAGGTTCACAGATGATACGTTTGATCCAGAACTTGCAGCAACAATAGGTGAGCCTGTGTTTAAAAATTCTATAGAAATGGCCAGTATTTTCTTGCCTTTGGGCTTTTTTATCTAAATCCTTCTACCTTCCTCTCACCACCCCACCACCTCCATGTCTGTTGACATTTTATTTGTCCTTCAAGATTTAACTTTGGTATCATTAAATCTCTGAAGCCTTTCTAGATCTTACCAAGAGAAAATAATTTCCTTATCTGTTATATCATGGGACTTTATTAAAACTACTGATATTATGGTTATCTATACACACATTTCTTTCCTCTATTATGGATTGTCTTTTATTTTGCAATACACAACAGTTATTTGAGTACTTACTGTATACCAGGCACTGTTACTAAGAGGTGGGGTATAATATTGAATAACATAACCTTGGTCTCTGTCATCATGGACCTAACAGTAGAGTACATTAATTTTGTATGTTCAGCATTTGCTACAGTGTTTGACATGTATTCTGATCTTTACATATGTATTCATATTAGTTATTAAGGACTGTTAGGAGCAATGATACTTAAATGCCTTTTAAAGATAAAATTTAGATGGCCTGAAAGTGGTTAGTCACACTAACTTATGAAAATATATAAGAAGATAGAGGTAAGTATTTTGGTGTCATGTGTTTAGACCATAGACAACAACATAAAGGAATGAAAAGACCACTTGGAATAGTTGAAAGGTAGCTGAGCTGAGTCAGAGCTAGATAATAGTTTTGGCTTTGCCTTGAATTAGGTGTAATCTTGACTTACTAACTTCATCTGTAAATTGGGAGGTTTGGGGGAGAGAGAATACTTTTTTTTTCCTGAGCTTGAAAATTTAAATCATAAAATTTTAAATTTGATGACCTGATGAGAGTATAGTAAAGATGATCCTAGCAGTATTATTAGGGAAAGCAAATAGTTTATCTTAACTGCCTTTATTTGTTTACATTTATTGTATGTCTGTTTTTTCAGACTCATGTATTTGTAAAAATAGCAAAAATAATTCTTGTGTATCCTACTAAATTACTCCATCCAAATGTTAATATTTGTCACATTTGCTTTATCATTCTCTCTATATATACACACACAGTATTCTTTTAAAAAAATGCATTTTTTTCTGATTTTTTAAAATGAATTATTTGAGAGTAGATTGCAGACATGATGTCTTTAAAATGTCTACATACTTTGTATATTTCTTAAATCAACATGGATACACCTCTATTGTCTATACACAGATTTTATCAGTTATCCCATTAATGTCCTATATAGCAAAAGACAAATAATTGTTTTGGGTTCAGGATCATGCATTGAATTTAGTTATTTCTCTTCAGTCTCTTTTTTTTTTTTGAGATGGAGTCTCTCCCTGTCGCCCAGGCTGGAGTGCAATGGTGCGATCTCAGCTCACTGCAACCTCTGCCTCCCGGGTTCAGGCGATTCTCCTGCCTCAGCCTCCCAAGTAGCTGGGATTACAGGTGCGTGCCACTGCGCCCAGCTAATTTTTGTATTTTTAGTAGAGATGGGGTATCACCATGTTGGCCAGGCTGGTCTCGAACTCCTGATCTCAGGTGATTCACCTGCCTTGGCCTCCTAAAGTGCTGGGATTACAGGCGTGAGCCACTGCGCCTGGCCACTCTTCAGTCTCTTTTAATCTGAACAGTTCTTCAGTCTTTGTCTTTCCAGGGCCTTGACATTTTTGAAGAGTAAATAATTATTTTGTAGAATGCCCCTTAATTTACATATATTCAGTGTCCTTATGGTTGGATTCAGGTTATGCACTTTTGGCAGGAATTCCACAGAAGTGTTTCTCAGAGCACAGTGTCAGGAGGCACATGATGTCTGTTTGTCCCATTTACTGGTGGTGGAACTTTGGTTACTATTGGGTGATACATGCCAACTTTTTCCTCTGTGAAGTTATTATTTTTCCTCTTGTAATGAATATATTTCTTTTGGAGAGATACATCGAAACTATATTAGATATCCTCCTTTTCATCGTATTCTTTGCCCTCTTATTTTAGCATCCATTGATACTTCTTGCCTGTGAAAAGCGAGAAGGACAATATATGATCTTGCCATTCTAATTGTGGTGGCTGTCAAATGACAATTTTTTTCAAATGCCATCACTCTGTCTACATATCTTATTTGGAATTCTGTAAGGAAGAGCTCTTTATTTTATTTTTAAATTTGAGACAGAGTCTCACCCTGTCACTCAGGTTGAAGTGCAGTGGCATCATCTAGGCTCACTGCAGCCTCCACCTCCCAGGTTCAAGCAATTCTCCCACCTCAGCCTCCAGAGCCTAAGGGGGACTGCAAACGTGTGCCACCACGCCGGGCTAATTTTTGTATTTTCAGTAGAGGTGGGGTTTCACCATGCTGGCCAGGCTGGTCTCGAACTCCTGGCTTCAAGTGATCTGGCCCGCCACGACCTCCCAAAGTGCTGGGATTACAGGTGTGAGCCACTGCGCCCAGCCAAGAGCTCCTTTTGCTTTTCTTTTTTTGTGAATTCGGATTTTGTATATTCAGGAGTTTTATTTAAACTTTGAATCTGAAAGAAACTTTAGGAGGAACTCATAGATCTGTGGGAAGAAGCAAATCTATATTATTTTCTCTCTTCTAAAATCATATTCCGTGTATTTTAATCTTTTACTGAATTTTAACATATTGTTTCATCACTAACATAAAGTGTTTCAATAGTTTTTGTAACTCACACACAAATACTGGAATTAAAAGTTATTTACCTGAGTATATTTTTGTGGCAGGTGGTCCACTTTACATCGCTTTCCAGACAACTGGAATTTGAGACAATGTCTGTGACAGCAGTTGCTTTGTTTTCACCTGGCATATGTTCTCATCATACTGCTTGCAGTCACATCATGCTGCAGGTAAAAAGCTTTGATTAGTTTTTAAATCTCTTACTTTGTGAAAAATATTTTATTGTGGTAAAATATAATATATATGACATAAAATATGCTGTTGTAACAACTCTTAAATGTATAATTTGGTGGCATTAATTACATCCACACTGTCATGCAACCATCACAACTATCTGTTCCCAAGTATTTTTCATCACCCCAAACAGGAACTGTGTTATCATTCTGCAGTAACTCCGCATCACCACCAGCCCCCCGTTGCCAGTTAACTTTTAATCTACTTCGTCTCTGTGAACTTTCCTATTCTAAAGATTTCATATAAGTGGAACCATATATTTGTCTTTTTGTGACTGGCTCATTTCACTAGGCATAATGTTTTCAAGGTTCATCCTTGTAGCATGTGTCAGAACTTCATTCCTTTTTATGGCTGAATAATACTGAGTCCTCCAACTCTGTTCTTCTTTTTCAAGATTATTTTGGTCATCTGAGACTCTTTGCAATTCCATTTGTATTTAAGGATCGGCTTCTCTATTTCTGGGGGGAAAAATGGTTGTCAGATTTTTGATGGGGATTGCGTTGAATCTGTAGATTGTTTTAAATAGGACTGGCATTTTAGCAATATTGAGTCTGCCAACCCAGGAACTAAAGATCTTTCCATTTACCTAGGTCTTTTTAAGTTTCTTTTACCAATGTTTGGTAGTATTCAGCATGCAGGTCTTTCACTTCCTTGGTTAAATTTATTCCTAAGCATTTTATTTGTTTAGTGCTATTTAAATGGAATTGCCTTCTTAATTTCCTTTTTAGATTGTTAATTGTACATGTACAGAAAAACAACTAATTTTTGTGTGTTGATTTTGTATCCTGAAGCTGTGCTGAATTTATTAACTCTAGTAGTTTCCTTCTGGATTCACATGGATGTACTTCTAGCTACTCGGGAGGCTGGGGCAGAAGGATCAGTTGATCCAAGGAGTTTGAGGCCAGCCTGGAAAACACAGCAAGACACCTACAGGTGTGCACCCCCACATCTGGCTAATTTTTGTATTTTTAGTGGAGATGGGGTTTCACCAGTTTGCCCAAGCTGGTCTCAAACTCCTAGGCTCAAGCACTCTACCTGCCTCACCCTGCCAAAATGCTGGAATTACAGGCATGAGCCACCATGCCCAGCCTAAAACTGTGATATCTTGTTCTCATTAATAGCTGTAGAAATTATAACTTTTGGCTGGGTGCAGTGGCTCACTCCTATAATCCTAGCACTTAGGAAGGTCGAGGCGGGCAGATCACCTGAGGTCAGGAGTTCGAAACCAGCCTGGCCAACATGGTGAAACCCTGTCTCTGCTAAAAATACAAAAAACCAGGTGTGGTGGTACACACCTGTAATCCCAGCTACTCAGGAGGCTGAGGTGCGAGAATCACTAGAACCTGGCAGGTGGAGGTTGCAGTGAGCTGAGATCACACCACTGCACTCTAGCCTGGGCGACACAGCAAGACTGTCTCAAAAAAAAAAAAAAGAAGAAAAGAAAAGAAAAAAAAATTATAACTTTTTGTAAATTGTTATTAGGTTGGTGTCTTCTACTATTTCAGTTGCATAAATATCATTTGAGGTAGGCCTAGTCTTTGAAGGCTCTTTCCAACAGGTGTCTCTTTCACCAGGCTTATTTAAAAGTCTTTATTTATTTTTTTTTACAGTAAAAGGAAGTCTATAATATATCAACTGTGCCAAGGGAAGACAACAGTAAACTTACAAGTCTCTTTCCAGCAAGCTAAATTAGTAATTCAACAGGACAAAATAAAGACATTTTTAGACAAGAGCTTTCTCTCTCTGTGCTGCCTCCTGGTTAATTTCCTTGGTTTTATTTTTCAGCGTATTAATTCTTTCCAGCTGTATTCAGTCTGCTGCTCAGTATGACCAATGGACCTTAGATTCTCTGTGTGTGTAATTTTTACTTCTAGAAGTTCTATTTGGTTCTATTGCAAATCTACTTCTTGATTTCTACTTTATACTTTTATGTCCTTAATTTGTTTAATTACACTTATTTATATTCTTGTTCAGATTGATCAAATCTGGTTGCTCACATTTTCTGTTCTCTCTCATTGATCATATGTTTTATTATTTGGAATTACGAGCTCATCTTTAGTAAGAATCTGCAATGATTTGATTTAGGCATTTATCTTCCAGCTCTGTTCTGTATTTGCTTCTTCCAGACAATGCAGGAATCACATGAACCTGTCCATCCACAGATGAAGTGGTAAAGAAACTGCCGTATTAGATACATGATGGTATACTCTTCAGCCATAAAGCTTTGGGAAACCGTGTTATCCGCAACCACGTGGAGAAACCTGTCCATCCACAGATGAAGGGATCAGGAAACTCTGGTATATATACTGAAGGGAAATGCTTTTTGGCTACCAGAATAATGAAATTATGTTGTTTGGAGCAACACAGATGAACCTGTCCATCCACAAATGAAGACATCAAGAAACTCTAGTATGTACACAAGGCAAAACACTTCAGCCATCAAAATCATGACATTATGTCACTTGGAGCAACACAGTTGACCTGCCAAGGCTGCCTCTTCCTCCATAGGCAGATGAACGCTGTGGCTGCTGCTCCTGCCTGGGCCATGCCCTGACGCTGCCAACACCACTGGTCCTCTATCTATTTATAAATCTTAATACAGTTGCTGACCCAACAATAACTGAACAGCTGATAATGTACCTCACACTAAGCCAGGTGCTTCATATGTATCTAACTTGAAAAATGCTGAGCTAGTTACCTTAACATCATTAACTTTTACTTAAAAGTTTGTTTTTCTTCTTTAATCCCAGTGAGCTCCAAACAAGTTTTAGGAGGCTCCCCAAAACCAGTGAAGACTTTAACTAAAAGTAGAATTTCAAAGTACTGTAATTTGATTAGAAACCAAACCCCAAAATTAAATGTGAAGATCAGTGTCTGTACTGAACTGGCCCATCTGGTGGACATAGGATTTGTGTTATCGACTAGAATGTTACCCAGGATTCACGATTTCTAGCATCTGTCAGTGTTAAGAAAATTGGATTGAGTACCAAATACAGCAGAACAAACCCGGCTTTGAGGCAAGGACCCCATCAAGTAGTCATGCAGTACTTTTGTTAGAGTTCTGGGCGCAAGTCTTCCTCATCCCTCCCACCTTCTCCTGGCCTCCTTGTAAACCCAAACCGCCAGGTACCTCAATTTTCTTCAAGGCCAGGCTGTTCTTAATGTTGGTAAATTGGTCAAGGAAGTGGGTGAGCCACTGCTTGCTCTGCACATTGTCCTCAGGGTGCTCGGTCTTCAGACAGTACAGCAACTGCATGGCTTTGGCCCTCAGGAGTAAGTGGCCCATTCCTAGGCTGTCCCCAAAGATGTGTCCTCTGAAGAAGCTGGTCAGGTAGAGGGGGTGTCCACCATGGTTATAGATGGGGAAGGAGATGCTGCTCAGGTCAAGCGTTTTGTCCACCTGCCAGGCGTACAGGAGCGGGTTGGGGACACCACGCAGAGCATCTTGTACCTCGTGCACACCTGCTGGTACTGGATCTGGCTTGTGTCTCCCTGCGGCACATGCAGATCCTGCACTGTACTGTCCAGTCAACTGACTTCAGCAAAGATGTCTGGGTTCAGCAGCGAGTTGCTGTGTGAGGCCACCAGAATGGAGGTGATATCAGCCTCGGTGCTCGTCCTGGAGGCGGAGAAGTGGTCGGAGTCCTCTGCGGTGAAATGGCCCTGCACCAAAGTGGGAGACATTCAGAATCGAGGTGAAATTGGCCTCAGTGCTCCTCTTGGAGGCAGGGAAGCAGTGGTGAAATGGCCCTGTGTGAATGTGGGAGACCAGCAGACTGGAGGTGGAATTGGCCTCAGTGCTTGTCCTGGAGGTGGAGAAGCAGTCAGAGTCCTTGGTGGTGAAGTGGCCCTGCACGAAACTTTGCTCCCCCTTGGCCAGTGAAAGAGTAAAAGAAAGCTGGCCACTTGCATTTCCATTTCAGTTTATAGAATACGTGTTTTGGAAATAGTATCTTCTAGATCTGTCCTTTTTTCTTCTGATTTAACTTAGTAAAGCTAAGTTTTATCTCTTCATAGTCTTGCTTTTGTTTCAAAAGCTTTTATGAGATTTGTTTACTGTGTGTGGCTATATGGCAGACAATTTGTTCAAGTGGCATGCCTCCTCTTTCTCACATTGACCTCCTCAGGAGGAGTTTTTCAAGGGCAATGAGTCTTCTCTCTGAGATAAGAATAGTAGCCAGAATTAAGAGGGTAAAGTGCATTGTGGAATTAAGTCCTGATTCCAGTGGAAACTCAGTTTATGGCCTTAGACAAATATTTACACTTCTGATCCTCAGTTTTCTGTCAAAGAACTTCTGCTCATATCCAATTCCTATTAAGTGGGAGTACTCTAACCTGATATTACCAATATTAGGTTAGATTTTATCCTAATGTTAGGTATTAGAATATATCCTAACATTACTAGTTCTTCACTCTTACTAAAGTGCATGTTAGATTTCTTCAATGATTTTTTTAAATTGGCATGGTTGATACAAAGCATCCTTCTATCCAAATACTGTGCTCAGTCGCCTCAGTGATAGTTTAGAACCATACTATCTCTCTGTGGAAAGAATGCTGGGGCTCCTGGCTACACACTTTGACTAGAAGGGAAAATACCCCTCTTGTATTTATGATGGTTTTTCTTTCTACTTGATTAAGAAGAAAGTACAAAAAGGTGCTTATTGAAGCATTGTCAATTTGGGAACAAGATTCTCAGGAATGAAATATTTGTGACTGTTCTCAGTGTGAAAGGTAGAGAGAAGATTACTTGATCATCATGTGCTTATTTGAAAGTCACTTTCCTCCCATGCCACAACATCTCACTTTTTAGAATGCACACTGAATGCCTAGGATCTCTTTGTTTTAGAAAAGACGAAGTTGCATTGTTAAAAGAATAATATTTCTGGGGAAAAGGCTCAGTGCTCAACGGTTACTCTATAAAGAGATTTAAAAAGAAAGTCAAGGGAAGGTAAGGAAGGTAACATGGCTAACAACCTTGTGGGTTCTACTAGCATTATTTCATGCAAAATGTCATTAACCTTAATATAGGAGAGAATAAGTCTGGGAATCCACTGGCATCTAAACTCCATTTCTTGTTTTGTCACTGCTTCCCCAGTTGACTATGGAAAATACATTTAGTCTTTTGATATCTTGGTGTCAACAACTATAACATGACAAGAACTTTTATGCATGGACTTTGTAATAGTTATCTATTTCTGTATACAAATTACTTCAAAACTTAAATTGTTGTTTGAAACAACAAACACTATCTCACAGTTTCTGTGGGTCAGGAGTCCAGACATGGCTTATTGGGTAACTGCCTCAAAGTCTTACTAGGCTGTAATACAGTTATTGGCTAGAGCTACTGTTTCATCTGAAGGTTCAATTGAGAGAGGATCCACTTCTAAGCTCACTCACATGGTTGCTGGCACAATTCAGTTCCTCCCAGGCTATTGGATTAAGGGTCTCAGTTCCCTACTGACTGTTGGTCCTCAGTTCTTTGCCATATGGGGGTCCATAGAACAGCTCACTACATGGCAACTGGCTTCTATCAAAGTGAGCAATAAAGAAGTAAGCAAGAGAGGTTTGCAAGACAAAAGCTACTATCTCTTTATAATCTAATCTCAGAAGTAGCATCACATCCCTTCTGCCATATTCTGTTCACTAGAAGTAAATCTCTGGGTCTAGCCATACTCTATTGCAGGGATCACACAAGGGTGTGAATACAGACACAGGGATTGTTGGGGCTCATCTTAGAGGTCGTCTCCCATAGAGTTAGCTACCAATCTGAGGGGTCACAGGGAACCGTGCATCTGGGCCAGAACACTGGGATTTCATCCCTTAAGCAGGACAACATTCATTCAAAAACTTATATGTATGTTTATATGTTTCTCTCTAATCAAAGAGAGAAGCAAGGCCTGTCCCTGACGAGCTCCCTTTCGCAGATCCATCCTGAACTGCCTAAGTTAACTCCATGGACCTTGACTAGGTGAACCATAGAGTCCAAGCCTAGAGTTGGGTCCTAGGTTTAATCCTGGTTCTGTCTTAGCCCTATGACCTTAGGCCACTTCTCTTTGGCTTGGTTTTCTTTGCAGCAGGAAGTGTCGGATTAGATCCCGACAATGGTTCTCAAATTGGAGTGCCTGTGAAGATCACCTGGGGTCATTTAAAAAATTCCTGATGCCCAGCACACCCCTGACAAATTAAATCAGAAGATCTGAGGGTGAGATTCAGGCAAGAGGACTTACAGCTCCCCAAGTGATTTCATTGTTCAGCCAAGGTTGATAACTACTCATTTAGAAGATTGGTAATCCTAACTCTGGTACGTGAGAACTATCTGAGGAGCTTTAAAAATAAATACAGAAGCCAGAGTCTTAGGACAATTAAAATAGAAATCCCTGGGGGTTGGTCCCAGACATGGTGTCTTTCAAAGCTCCCCAGATGATTCTAATGTGTAGCCAGATTTGTGGACCCTCAGGTTTAATGATCTTCAAGAATCCTCGATCTAAGGTTCTAAGCTTGTCCAAATGCACTTGTAGAGCTATAAGCACGTATACCACCTTCTCAGGAAGGTGGCCGCTCCAATGCTGTCTGACTCTGAAGAATGAAATGATTATTCCCACCCAAACATCCATCTTCTCTGGGTTTACAATCCCCTATTTACAGTCCGTAAAAAGGTCACTCTAGACTTGACCTCAGTCTCATTTCGACACACACAGCACGCCAGCGTTCTTAACAATTTTGGTTACACAGACCCTTTTAGAAACTTCATGAAAATTGTAAGTCATCTCATAAGGAGGATCTTACAAGCACATCAGATTGAGCATACAATTTTCATGGATCCCTAAACTCCTGATACAAAGTTAATTCTATTTCACTATAATATAAAAGTCAAAAACTTCCATAACCCAGAAAAACAGAATTTGCAACATAGTAGACATAGACCAGAGTGAAAGTTCTAATCCTGGTTCCACAACTCACCAGTCAACATTTAGGAGTCACTGAATCACTTGATGCCTCAGTTTACTCATATGCCCAATTAAGAATTATAAAATCATGCACCACATAATGTTTTGGTCAACTACAGATCACATATGATGATGGTTTCATAAGATAATACTGTGTTTTTACTGTACCTTTGTCACTGTGTTTAGATACACAAATACATTATATTACTATTGCCTATGGTACTGAGTATAGTAACCTGCTGTACAGATCTATAGCCTAGGAGCAATAGGCTATACCATACAGCATAGGCGTGTTGCAGGCTCTACCACCTTGGTTTGTGTAAGTACACTCTGATGTTTGCACACAACGAAATCGCCTAATGACACAATGCTCAGAGTATGTCTCCATCATTAAGAGATACATGACTACCTACACTATCAATCTTGCTTATTCCAGAAACAAAGTGAAATTAATAATATAAAATTGGTTTGATCAATTTATTCATTACATTGTCATTGAAAGTAGGAGAACTAGACCAGGAGGCACTGGTGTGGCCCTGGAGTAGGTGTAACTGTTTGTGCATATGTCTTCCTTACCTTCCATTCTCATAAAGAATTAGCACATTCCCCACATACACCCTGGCCAGACTGTGTCTTTGGGACTGCAGCACTAAGGTGTGTTTTTGTTTGTTAACTTATTCCCAGTGCCTGTGTTGACCAAGAGGCTTTAGGAATAAAGGTACATAAAGGTCTTAGAGCCTGGATGAGCCTGTGGTCAAGAGATGGCATGCAATGTCCTTGAATTTGGAGTGTGACTCGCACTCTGCCTGTAGGGAAAAAAAAGCGAGATCAGACTGTTACTGTGTCTACGTAGAAAGGGAAGACATAAGAGACTCCATTTTGAAAAAGACCTATACTTTAAACAATTGCTTTGCTGAGATGTTGTTAATTTGTAGCTTTGCCCCAGCCACTTTGACCCAGCCACTTTGACCCAACCTGGAGCTCACAAAAACATGTGTTGTATGAAATCAAGGTTTAAGGAATCTAGGGCTGTGCAGGACATGCCTTGTTAACAAAATGTTTACAAGCAGTATACTTGGTAAAAGTCATCGCCATTCTCTAGTCTCAATAAACCAGGGGCACAATGCACTGTAGCAAGCCGCAGGGACCTCTGCCCTTGAAAGCGGGGTATTGTCCAAGGTTTCTCCCCATGTGATAGCCTGAAATATGGCCTTGTGGGATGACAAAGACCTGACTGTCCCCAAGCCCGACACCCGTAAAGGGTCTCTGCTGAGGTGGATTAGTAAAAGAGGAAAGCCTCTTGCAGTTGAGATAGAGGAAGGCCACTGTCTCCTGCCTGCCCCTGGGAACTGAATGTCTTGGTATAAAACCCGATTGTACATTTGTTCAGTTCTGAGATAGGAGAAAAACCGCCCTATGGTGGGAGGTGAGACATGTTTGCAGCAATGCTGCCTTGTTATTCTTTACTCCACTGAGATGTTTGGGTGGAGAGAAACATAAATCTGGCTTACATGCACGTCCAGTCATAGTACTTTCCCTTGAACTTAATTATGACATAGATTGTTTTGCTCACATGTTTTTTGCTGATCTTCTCCTTATTATCACCCTGCTCTCCTACTACATTCCTTTTTACTGAAATAATGAAAATAATAATGAATAAAAACTGAGGAACTCAGAGGCCAGTGCCGGTACAGGTCCTTGGTGTGCTGAGTGCTGGTCCCCTGGGCCCACTGTTGTTTCTCTATACTTTGTCTCTGTGTCTTATTTCTTTTCTCAGTCTCTCCTCCCATCCGACTAGAAATACCCACAGGTGTGGAGGGGCAGGCCACCCCTTCACTGCCCTTGGGAGCAAGGGCAGAGCCCATGAACTCAACATGCACCAGTTCTGGTCCTTGGTGGGGAAAGGCTGAAACTGGAACCAGGTGTCTGAGAAGCAATCTCCCAGACTTCATAGTAGCTGCCAGATTGGCCACAAGGTTGGCAGAAACCATCCTACCGGTGAGTGCCAGGTGGTTTGGAGCGAGAAGGGAGCATAGCCTGGATTGCTTGAGGCCAGGAGTTCGAGACCAGCCTGGGCAATACATGAGACCCTGTCTCTACTTTTTTAAAATAAAAAGTATTAAGAAATATGAGGAGAAAGGAATCATATTTCATAGTTAACCAACAGGTTGAAGTTGCAGTGCTTTTAGTTATCTCAATGTAGATTGTACTGCATGTGCTATCTTCAGATTTGAAGGTCATCCCAGTACAAGAACTGAAGATGTTCAACTAATTTAGCTGAAATGATAACAGCTCTGAGGCAAGTAGAGTGTAAGTCTAGGTTACTGGATCAAGGGAGAGCTGACCATGTAGCCCAAGAGCCCCCTGCAAGCCACTGGGGCAAGTCCCAGAGTCCAAATGTCGAAGAACCTGGAGTCTGATGTCCAAGGGCAGGAGGAGCGGCAGCAAGCATCTGGCCTGGGAAGAAAATGGAGAGCCAGAAGACTCAGCAAACTGCTTATCCCACCTTCTTCCACCTGGTTTGTTCTAGCCACGCTGGCAGCCGATTGGCTGGTGCCCACCCATATTGACGGTGGGTTTTCCTTTCCCAGTCCACCCACTCAAATGTCAGTCTCCTCTGGCAACCCCCTCACAGACACACCCAGAAACAATACCAGCTATTTAGGCATCCCTCAATGTCATGAACATACAAAAAGGAAGGTTTTGTGATACTCTGGGAGACTCAGGGTAGGGAGTGGTTCAGTGATATTTTGGGATCATGAAAGGTCTGTTCAGTTTCTGTGTTCCATGGGAGTGGTTCTGAGCTGTTTGATTTGGTCAAACTATTTTAACAATCTCATACCCAAGTCACTCTCTATCCTCATCCACAACTCCCACATGCAAGCCATGCATATGTCTACAGGTGCCACATGGATATATTTTGTTATTTTCTTTCTCATTTCAGAAGAATATATTAACAGCATCCTTTTTCATCTTAATGTATTTTGTATTAATATATGTAAATTACCATACTCATGTTGGTAATTTTGGCTAAGACAGCATACTTTTGAGGGCTGATATATACATTATTTTAATGATATTGGGAATCTATGAATAAAACATGCATCTATCTAGTCATGTTTAGAGGACTTGCCTGCACCATTTATACAGCAATTAATTATGAGTAGTCCACAGTATCATTTTTAAAATCTGATTTCCTCTGAATTCTATCTGGAAGAAACTCTCCAAAACTTGTGAGATATGAATGGTATTGCCTCGAGTCTCCAGAATTTTTGTAAGCTTGTCTCTTTTTTGTTCAATTTCTTTGGTCTATTCTGCAGTTTCCAGGATGGGGGAATGTCATTTGGAGTGTGACTCGCACTCTGCCCATGAACTCACCATGCACCAGTTCTGGTCCTTGGTGGTGACATTTTAATGAAAATCCTATCATTTAACATGCACTGAACTCAGTTCTTGGAAGCCAGGTCATGCATTTTCTAGAACTGCGAAAATTGCTTGGTGCGTTTCCATGGTTAGCAATCACTTAGCGTTAATACTTTAATAGTAATTGTGTTTCCATGTGGGTAGATGCAGCATTTTAATGAAATCTCCAGATTGTAAGGAAAGGGCATCTAAAGTCCAAGGAAAATATATTTAACAATATTTTAAAGGAGAAGGGAAGAAGAGATTTTGTTAGCTTTCCCTTTATTAAAATAACCACAAGATGGCATCAGTTTTCTATTTTTAAAGAAATATGGTAGTGGCCGGGCGCGGTGGCTCACGCCTGTAATCCCAGCACTTTGGGAGGCGGAGGCGGGCGGATCACGAGGTCAGGAGATCCAGACCATCCTAACATGGTGAAACCCCGTCTCTACTAAAAATACAAAAAAATTAGCCAGGCGTGGTGGCGGGCGCCTGTGGTCCCAGCTACTCGGGAGGCTGAGGCAGGAGAATGGCGTGAACCTGGGAGGCGGAGCTTGCAGTGAGCAGAGATCGCACCACTGCACTCCAGCCTAGGCGACAGAGTGAGACTGCGTCTCAAAAAAAAAAATATATATATATATATATGATAAATTGGACTGAGGATTTCTTTTGTCTTTCATCTTTGCATGTTCTAAGTCCTAGTTACAGCTGCCTCTTGAGTTTATCATTCATGAGCCATAAACCTAGTAGCAGCTGGATCACATTTAAAGTCGATAGATGGAGTAACCAATTTTGAAATTCCATTCCTTGGACCACATCCACATTAAGGAGAGAATAGCTCAGCTGCTCTCCTAAGCATTTTAGATGAAATGTCAGAGTTGGGGGGTTATACAACGGAGCAAGTCTAAACCCAGGCCCTCTCGCTGCCCATATCTATGATATTTCTTTCCTTCCTTCCTTCCTTCCTTCCTTCCTTCCTTCCTTCCTTCCTTCCTTCCTTCCTCTTTCTTTCTTTCTCTCTCTTTCTCTTCTCCTCCCTCCCTCCCTTCTCCCTTCCTTCCTTCCTTCCTCTCTCTTTCTCTTTCTTTCTTTCTTCTTTCTCTTTCTTTCTCTTTTTCTTTCTTTCCTCCCTTCCTGAAATGTCAAGAGTTGGGGGGTTATACAACAGAGCAAGTCTAAACCCAGGCCCTCTCACTGCCTGTATGTATGATATTTTCTTTCTTTCTTTCTTTCTTTCTTTCTTTCTTTCTTTCTTTCTTTCTTTCTTTCTTTCTTTCTTTCTTCTTTTTCTTCTTTCTCTCTTTCTTTCTTTCTTCTTTCTTTCTTTCTTTCTTCTTTCTTTCTTTCTTTCTTTCCTTCCTTCCTTCCTCTCTCTTTCTCTTTCTTTCTTTCTTCTTTCTCTTTCTTTCTTTCTCTTTTTCTTTCTTTCCTCCCTTCCTGAAATGTCAAGAGTTGGGGGGTTATACAACAGAGCAAGTCTAAACCCAGGCCCTCTCACTGCCCGTATGTATGATATTTTCTTTCTTTCTTTCTTTCTTCCTTTCTTTCTTTCTTTCTTTCTCTTTCTTTCTTTCTTCTCTTTTTTTCTTTCTTTCTTTCTTTCTTTCTTTCTTTCTTTCTTTCTTTCTTTCTTTCTTCTCTTTCTTTCCTTCCTTCCTTCCTCTCTCTTTCTCTTTCTTTCTTTCTTCTTTCTCTTTCTTTCTTTCTCTTTTTCTTTCTTTCCTCCCTTCCTGAAATGTCAAGAGTTGGGGGGTTATACAACAGAGCAAGTCTAAACCCAGGCCCTCTCACTGCCCGTATGTATGATATTTTCTTTCGTTCTTTCTTTCTTTCTCTTTCTTTCTTTTTCTTTCTTTTCTTTCTTTCTTTCTTTCTTTCTTTCTTTCTTTCTCTTTCTTTCTTTCTCTTTCTTTTCTTTCTTTCTTTCTTTCTTTCTTTCTTTCTTTCCTTCCTTCCTTCCTTCCTTCCTTCCTTCCTTCCTTCCTTCCTTCCTTCCTTCCTTCCTTCTTTCCTCCCTCCCTCTCTCCCTTCTTTCCTTCTTCTTTCCTTTCTCTTTCTTATGTCTCTTTCTCTCTTTCCCTCTCTCTCCTTTCTTCCTTCCTTCTTTCACAGGGTTGTACTCTGTCACACAAGCTGGAGTGCAGTGGCGTGATCATGGCTCATTGCAGCCTCCAACTCCTGAGCTCAAGTGATCCTCCTGCCTCAGCCTTCCAAGTAGCTGGGACTAAAGGTGCATGCCACTACACCTGGCTAGCTTAAAAAAAAAAAAAAAAAGAGTTTTAGAGATGTGGTCATGCCATGTGGTTCAGGCAGGTCTGAAACTTCTGGACTCAAGCCATCCTGCCACCCTGACCTCCCAAAGTGCTGCTATTACAGACCCCAGCCACTGTGCCTGGCCTGAGGGTATTTCTTTATTACACACCAGCAGATATTTTTTTACCTCCTTAAACCACAGCAATTAAATGTCTACAATTACTCAACAAATCAGTCACTACAAAGTACTAAGTTCTATAGTAAAACATGTATTTGTTTCATACATGTTTTAACTTAATCTACTCTCCTGATTCTAGATGATCTATTCTGATTATTTTATTTCAGTAATTCAGATATCCAGATTACTAATGCTTGTGTGGGTTTAGTAGGTCAATTGAAAAAGACTACCATTCATTACCCTCCTTTCAGTTTTTCTGTATCATTCTATAGAAGGAATTCAGCTTTTAGGAAATAAAATCAGGCCAAATGTTCTATGAGCTCCTCTGCTATCTTTGAGTTACTGTGCAACCCTTTCCTGTTTGTTTCAGAGCTCTAGACTCTGCTACGGGTACAGCTGTAACATGACCTAGAAGCGACATGGCTTATTTTAAAGTAGAATGATTTCTAAAACTACTGAATTTTCTTGATTATATTTTATATTTATTTATGATTGTATTATATTATTGTCAGAAAATGGTTTATTTAATGTCAGTTCTTTGGAATTTGTTGAGATATCTTTTCTGGTCTAATATGTGTAAATCTATATGCACTTGAAACTAGCATTTACTCCTTTGTGTACAAGATCCTTTCTCCATGAATGTGCTACACATTTCTATATCTCTTATCTGCTTTTCCTATCAATTTCTGAGTGAGAGAGATGTAAAATCTTTTACCATAATTGTGAATTTGTTAATTTATCTTTGTAATTCTGTTTGTTTCCATTATATTCTAGGATATTTTGCTTATGATCTTCTTGGAAATTTGTCCTTTTCTCAGTATCAAATGTCTCTCTTTACCTGATTAAATATTTAGTACTTAAAAATATCACTATATCAGCACCATTTATTACTTCTGGTGTTTTTTCTATGCCTTTATTTTTAAACATTTAGTATTGGTTTGTTTTAGGTATGTCTCTTATAGCAGGATTTAAAAAAATTTTAAAAACACCTAATTTTAAAGTTTGTCTCCTAATCAGTGTTTTATACCCATTTGAACTTTTTAAGACAGGGTTTTGCTGTTGTTCAGGCTGGAGGGCAGTGGTACTGTCATAGCTTACTGCAGCCTTGACCTCTCAGGCTCAAACAATCTTCTCACCTCAGCTTCCCCTGTAGCTGGAACTACAGATGTAAAATTTATTTTTATTTATTTTTTGTTTTTGTAGAGACAGGATCTCACTATCTTGCCTAGGCTGGTCTTGAACGCGGGCTCAAGCGATCCCCCTGCCTCGGCCTCCCAAAGTGCTGGGATTACAGGCATGGGCCACTGCGCCCAGCCTATGATTTATTTTTGGATTTATTTCTATTACCCTATTTTGTGTTGTCTACCATGACTTTATCCCCACCTACTTTTTCCGTTATTATTCTTTGCCCCTTTTGCTGGATTAGGGTGGTTTTCTTTATTTCTGTGATTTGCTTAAAAAGTTACTCTTAAATTTTTAACATATATGTCAGCTTCATATTTCTCTAACAAATTCTAAATCTACTTAGTAAATTCTATTCTAAAATGAACAAAAATATTTATAATATTTTTATTTTTTGCTGGAACACCCAACTTCCATGTTACTGTTATACAGAATTTTAATTCCACTTTGATTTTGAAACACTACATGAAAGTTACTGTGTTTATTTTTTTCAGTATTAATACTTAATTTAGTTCAGCAATATGTTTTTGAATTGATTTGCTCACCATTGCATTTCCTTCCCTCCTTGAATCAGTTTTGTTGCTGGTGCCCATTCTTCAGTAGCTTCTTTGCAAATGTCAGTGAGGCAGAAACTCTTGTTTTTTTTAAATGTCTGGATAGGTGTTTAATTATCTTTTTTCTTCAGTGGTAGTTTATTATGTGTAGAAGTT
Organism: Symphalangus syndactylus; assembly: GCF_028878055.3. NCBI lineage: Eukaryota > Metazoa > Chordata > Mammalia > Primates > Hylobatidae > Symphalangus > Symphalangus syndactylus. The sequence goes on from NC_072426.2 coordinate 70,509,975, forward strand.
TAGGTTCAGAGTTCTTTACTTTGGGTACATTGAAGGTAATTTCCCCAAGATCTTTTAGCATTCATTTTTGCTTATTTTTGTGAGTGCTCTGCTACCCACATGATAGCCATTTCTTTACAGTTAATCTGTCATTTAAATTTTTAAATTTTGAACTTTTGTGGATACATAGTAGGTGTATATATTTATGGAGTACATGAGATATTTTCATACAGGCATATAATGTATAATAATTATATGAGGGTAAATGGGTTATCCATCACCTCAAGCATTTATCATTTCTTTGTGTTACAAACAATCCAATTATGCTCTTTTATTTTAAAATGTATAATAAATTGACTGTAGGCACCCTGTTTTGCTGTCAAATACTAGATCTTATTTATTCTACATAACAATATTTTTGTACCCATTAACCATCCCCATTCCCACCCCCCACCCCTACTACCCTTCCTAGCCTCTGGTAATCAAAATTCTACCCTCTATGGGTTCAATTGTTTTAACTTCTAGCTCTCACAAATATGTGAGAACATGTGAAGTTTCTCTTTCTGTGCCTGGCTTATTTTGCTTAACATAATGTCTTCCAGTTCCATCCATGTTGTTGCAAATGACAGGATCTCATTCTTTTTTATGGCCAAATAGTACTCCATTTTGTATATTCACTGCATTTTCTTTATCCATTCATCTTTTGATGGAGACTTAGGTTAATTCCAAATCTTGGCACTTGTGAGTAGTGCTTCAATAAACATGCAAATGCATATATCTCTTCAATATATCAATTTCCTTTCTTTTGTGTATATACCCAGCAGTGGGATTTCTGAATCGTATGGTAACTCTATTTTTAGTTTTTTGAGGAACTTCCAACTGTTCTGCATAATCCTAATTTACATTCCCACCAACAGTGTACAAGGATTCCCTTTTCTCCACAGCCTTGCCAGCATTTGCTATTGTCTGTCTTTTGGATGTATGCCATTTTAACTAAGGTGAGATGATATATCAGTGTAGTTTTGATTTACATTTCTCTGATGATTGATGATATTGAGAACCTTTTTATTAACCTGTTTGCCATTTGTATGTCTTCTTTTGAGGAATGTCTCTTTAGATATTTTGCCGATTTTCTAATCAGATGATTAGATTTTTCTGATTAAGTTGACTGAGCTCCTCATATATATTCTTGTTATTAGTCCCTTGTAAGACGGATAGTTTGCAAATATTTGCTCCCATTTTTTGGGTTGCCTCTTCTCTTTGTTTCCATTGCCATGCAGAAGCTTTTTAACTTGATGTGGTCCCATCTTCCATTTTTGCTTTGGTTGCTTGTGATTGGGGAGTATTACTCAAGAAATCTTTGCTCAGTCCAATGCCTTAGAGAGTTTCCCCAAAGTTTTCTTTTAGTGGTTTCATAGTTTGAGGTCTTAGATTTATGTCTTTAATCTATTTTGATTTGATTTTTGAATCTGGCAAGAGATGGGGGTTTAGTTTCATTTTTCTGCATATGGATATCCAGTTTTCCAAGCAGTATTTATTGAAGAAACTGTCCTTTCCCCAGTGTATGTTCTTGGCACCTTTGTGAAAAATAGTTCAATGTAGATGTATGGATTTGTTTCTGGGTTCTTTATTCTGTTCTATTCGTCTGCATCTGTTTTTATGCCAGTACTATGCTGTTTTGGCTACTATAGCTCTCTGTAATTGAATTCGAAGTCAGGTAATGTGATCCCTCCAGTTTTTGTTGTTGTTGTTGTTGTTGTTGTTTATATCCCGCCCCCCACCACCACCACACCCAGGATAGCTTTGGCTATTCTGGTCTTCTGTGGTTCCATATAAATTTTAGGATTGTTTTCTCTATTTCTGTGAAGAATGTAATTAGTTATTTTGATATGGATTGCGTTGACTCTGTAGATTGCTTTGGGTATTATGGACAGTTTAACAATATTGTTTCTTCCAATCAATGAACATGGACTATCTTTCCATTTTTTTGTGTCCCCTTCAATTTTTTTCATTAATGTTTTATAGTTTTCATTGTAGAGATCTTTCACTTTTTTGGTTAATTCCTAGGCATTTTATTTTATTCATAACTATTATAAATGGGATTACTTTTTATTTCTTTTTCAGATTGTTTGTTGTTGGCATATAGACATGCTACTGCTTTTTGTATGTTGATGTTGTATCCTGAAACTTTACTGAATTTGTTTTTCAGTTCTAATAGTTTTTTGGTGGAGTTTTTAGGTTTTTCCAAATATACATTATATCATCTACAAAGATAATTTGACTTCCTCCTTTCCAATTTGGATGTCCTTTATTTATTTCTCTTGTCTGATTGCTCTACCTAGGACTTCCAGTACCAGTAATCTGTCCTTTATTAAATGAAGGCTTTACGATTTTTCTCTGTGTTCTGGATGCTCTGATGTTTCACTGTGACCTTTCCATTTCTAATTTTTAACTAATGTATTAAGTTGAGCCTACAAGTTCAAGGCTGCAGTGAGCTATGATTGCATTACTTGCATTCCACCCTGGAAAACAGAGCAAGACCTTGTCTCTTAAAAAAAAAGAAAAAAGAAAAGCAGTTGTCTATGGTTCCCTAAAAATAGCTTCAAAATGCTTGGAGTTTTCTGTGTGACGGAATGGTTTTGTTATACTAATTAGATGACTCACTGTGGGCCATTAGATAGCTTTAGGATGGGAACTGCCCTCCAAAAAGACCAGGAATAGGATTATAGGGTTAGAACTTTCAGCCACTTGCCCTCTAGGGAGGGAAAGTTTGGAGATTGAGTTCAGTTATGTGACCAATGATTTAATCAATCATGCCTAAGTAATAAAACTCCAATAAAAACTCTGTTCATGGAGACTTGGGGGAGCTTCCTGGCCGGAGAATACATCAATGTGCTGAGAGGGTGTCATAGCTTGACTGTATGGGGAGAAGCTCTTGTCCTGGACTCTCCCAGACTTTGCCCTATGTGTATGCTTTAAAATAAAACTGTAATAATAAGTATAGTATTTTCTTGAGTTCTTTGAGTCATTCTAGTACGTTATCAAACCTGAGGAGATAGTGAGAACCCTGAATTTGTAGCCAGTTTGTCAGAAATGTGAGGGGCTGGGGACCCTACTTGTAACTGTATTTTAAAACCTGTAGAGTTTGATGCTAAGTCTGGGTGGTTTGTGTTAGAATTGAATTCTAGTTCACTCCTGTCTTAGTCCATTTTGTGCTATTATAACAATACCACAGACTGAGCAATTTATAGTGAACACAGATTTATTGGTTCATGGGTCTGGTGGCTGGGAAGTCCAAGATTATATACCTTGCACAGAAACTTTTTTCAATAGTTTTACATTCAGGATGCCTAATTACTTTTAAATTATACAACATTTCTTGCATCAGTTCCCTTTTATAACTTTTTTTCATGACTTTTACAGACAATTCCTTGGCATGCCTCAGCTTTCTGACTTGCTGCAAACATCCCTTTCTTTAAACAACAAGTTAATTTATTTTAGGATAAGAATTTACCATATAACATTCCTTTTTACATAAATTCTCCCCCCCCTTTTTTTTCCTCAAAGATGATAACCATTCTTTTCCAAAGTGAACTTCCTTCATGTCTGTGGACTAGACTGTCTAAGGCCACAAGATTAGAAGTTAGGATAATACATATTACACTGTTAACTTTTAGCAAATTTACTTTTGTTGAATACCTTGTAAGTTTGGGATTTCAATTATTTTTTGCTATTAATAAGACTTTGTTCAGTCCACATTAACTTAGAATTGGTATAGATGGCTCTTCCCTGATTCTGTAAGCACTTTAAGGCTTGGCTGAGTGCAAACAGCTCATAAGTTTGAGCAGACCAATTATTAGGCAGTTTTCCTGACTTGGCTTCTACAAGAGTTTCCTTATCACTTACTGAATACCCATTGTGTCTTTTTCTCTCAGTCACCTGGGAGGAACCATCTATCGTCCTGTCCTGAAGGGAGTTCCTCCTAGGTTTGGTTGGACCTTTGTATGGTAATTAAGATTTAGATTTCCCTGTTAGGAAACCTGCTGGGTTAAGAGAATTTTCAGTGGTTAATGTTACTTTGTCTTTTTCTAACAGAATAGCCTTATACTTTAGGGTTGGTGAGTCTTGAGTCTTGAGTCTTAAGCTACCTTTTTGCTTTTTTTTTTTTTTGACTTAGGATAGTTCTGACCTGATGAGGTGTGCACACAATGAGGTTTCCTCTAAAAGCTATTTTTCTACTTTTTCTGTTAGCAAAGCAGTTGCCGCTACAGACTAAATGCATTTGGGCCATTCACTGGTTACTGGGTTAAGGATTTTTTTTTTTTTGGGGGGGGTTAAGGATTTTTGATTAGGAGGGCTACAGGTTGTCAGTGGCCTCAGTGCTTTCAGGCTACGCCCTTGTTCACACTGACAACAAGGTGGCATTGGAGTATTATAGGGTCATGGAGAAGACCTTCAATTATCAATTATACGTTTTAAATTTACCCTGGCCTTTAAAGGAATAGGATACACTGTCTTCTCTTTATTACTTCTATCTCTCTCTTTCTTTCTTTCTTTGACTTTCTGTCTCTCTTTGACTCCCTCTTTGTCTCTCTGTCTCTTCCTCTCTCTGCCTCTCTGTCTCTCTCTCTCTCTTTGATTCCTCTTTGTCTTTCTGTCTCTTCCTCTCTCTCTCTACCTCTTTCTCTCTCTCTCTACCTCTTTCTCTCTCTCTCTCTCTTTCCTCTCTCTCCCTTGTCTCTCTCTTCTCTCTCTCTCTCCCCTCTCTCTCTCCCTCTGTCTCTCTCACTCTCTCTCTCTTTCTGTTTCCTCTCTGCTGGTCTTTCCCTGCCTCTGCCAGCCACTTATGCTGCTGTTCTCCACTCTCCTTCCCCTTCCCCTAGGGTAAGGACCGGCGGGAGAGGAGCTACTCTTTCTTCCCTCGAGAAGAAAGGAAAACGGGGATTCTGAATATTTTTCTTGCTACCAGAGGTTTATGTGAGGTTCAACCCCCTCCGTGGGGATTTCTCACCTCTTTTTGAGGTTCAACCCCCATCCCCCGTGGGGATTTCTCACTTCTTTTTAACCTCCAAGACATCCCGACTAAGGAGTACTTCACCAGCCCCCGCTGCTTTCTTTCCCTAGTCCAGACTAAGGAATACTTTACCGCCCCTGTGGTTTCTCTTTCCTTGGTATGTCCTAATCAAGGAATGCTTTACCACCCCGTGGTTTTTTCCTTAGTCGCGACCACCAAGGAAATACTTCACCGGCTCCTGCAGCTTCTCCTTCCTTGATCTGTGCACAGAGTCGTCGCTGCAGTATGTGAGGATCCTTTAAGCTAGGTTGCTGGCCAGTTTCTTTCCACGTTGCTGAGAGCTCAGGTTATTTCTGGCACTGGGTGGGTCCTGATTTCTCACCCCTGAGGCCATCACAAGCGGGCAGGGTGCGCCTCCTCAGGAGAGAGAACCAGAGACCACCCCTGGAAGGGAACTTAATCATGGGCGAGCCCCCAAATTGTTATAAATAAAGTTTCGGTGCCGCAAAAGAAATAGCACTCGAATATAAAATTTTCTTTTTAATTATCAGCAAGGCAAGTTACTTCTATAGAAGGGTGCACCTTTACAGATGGAGCAATGGTGAGCAGCACACTTGGACAAGGGAGGGGAAGGGGCTTTTATCCCTGACGCACGTGGCCCCTGCTGCTGTGTTGTTCCCCTATTGGCTAGGGTTAGACTGCACAGGCTAAACTAATTTTGATTGGCTAATTTAAAGAGAATGACGGGGTGGTGAGTGGTTTGGCAGGAAAAATGGTTATGACAGAGCAGGTAATCGGAATTAGTCAGGGTGGAGCAGGTAATCCGAATGAGTCAGGGTGGAGCAGGTAATCGGAATGAGTCAGGGTGGAGCAGGTAATCGGAATGAGTCAGGGTGGAGCAGGTAATCAAAAAAGGTTGCTTTACAAGGAAGTTAAGTTTAAAAGTAGAAGGCAAAGAATTGAACATACTGACATTGATTCTTTGAAGAGAAATTTAGAACTCATATCCAACAAGTCCATTAGATTGGAGTGCTAAAAAATGGGTCCCATGTGACCTGCACGGTGGTGTGGATTTGTAGTCCTAGCTACTCAGGAGGCTGAGCCCTGGAGTTTGGGGCTGTGGTGAGCTATTATTATGCCACTGCACTCCAGCTTGGGTGAGACCCTGTCTCTGAAAAAAAAAATACACACACACACCGACATGTAATTTGTTACATGGTCTGGTGGATAAAAGGCTTAAAAATTGGAACTATAAAGAGCAAAACATGAATTTTCTCTTTGCCCTAGACCACTCCTCCTTTCAATTTTCACTCTTTTCCTGAACTTTCCTATTTTCACACTGTTCCTCAATAGTAACCATTGTTAGCTATTTAGTGTGAATCCTTCCCAAACTCTGTTTGTCAGTATAGCCACACACACACACACACACACACACACACACACGTGCACCCACAGTGCATCTGGATCACAATATGTTTATATATATTAATATATATGATTATGATTGTCAGTTTTACGCATCAACTTGGCTAGGGTACAGTTTCCATTGTTCAATCAACACTAACTTAGGTGTGTTGCTGTAAAAGCATTTTTGTAGATGTGATTAAAATCTATATTCTGTTGACTTTGAGTAAGGGAGATGATCCTAGATAATCTGGATGGGCCTGAATCAATCATTTGAAAGTTCTTAAGAGCAGAGCTGAGTCTTCCCTGAAGAAAAAGCAATTCTGCCTGTGGATAGCAGCATCAGTTCGTGCCTGATAGTTCCAGACTTCTCTCCCTGATGGCCTGCCCTCTGGTTCTCAGGCTGCCTAGCCAGCCTGACAATTGCATACACATATTCCTTGCAATAAGTCTCTTAATATGTATTTCCTAATGGTTTTGTTTCTTTAGTTGAACCATGACTGATATATATATATATATTTCTGTAGCTTGCTTTTTCACTAAAAATATGTCTCAGAGATGGCATATTTAACTGCTGCATAAAGTTACAAAATGTCACACAAATAAGGATATAGCATAGCTCATCTAATCATTCTGTTATTGGTGGATATTTGTTTTTCCCAATTTAAAAAATGGTGGTGAAATACACATAACATAAAATTTACAATCTCAACCATTTCTAAGTGTACTGTCCAGTGGCATAATGTTGTACAACCATCACCACCATCCATCTCCAGACCACTCATCTTGCAAAACAGAAACCTTGTATCTCTTAAACCACTCACCATTCCTCCCTGCCCCCAGCCCCCATCTAACCATCATTCTCCTGTCTATCTCTATGATTTTGACTACTCAAAATAAATATCTCAGATAAGTGGAATCATACAGTATTTGTCCTTTTGTGATTGGCTTATTTCATCTAGCATGACATCCTCAAGGTTCACCCATGTTTTAGCCTATGTCAGAATTTCCTTCCTTTATAAGGCTGAATGACATTCTATTGTACCACATTTTGCATATCCCTCAAACATTGACAGACCATTGGGTTGCCTCCACGTTTTAGCTGTTGTGAGTAATGCTGCTGTTAACATGGGTGTATAAAGCTCATGGCTTTCATGAGACCCCACTGCCCATCCTTGACTTAAGGGTTTGGTCAGTGGGGAGCAGAGCAGATTCTTTGGTGCCTATTCTGCTGGTACTGTAAAAAGGAGAGCTGCATGACATAAGCCCTATTTTTTCTTAACATTTTCATTGTATGGAATTTGTATATACAGTAAGAGTTGGAATAAGCCAGGGCTTATATGCTTTAATGAAACTGAAAGAATCTCAGTCCAGAAAGGCTGCTAAGTTACTTGCATAGGTGTTGCTTTATTCTATTGGGCCAGTGGCTCTTTTGGTGACATACCATGTAGCAGCTGGAAAACATTAATTACCATTTTCGGTACCTGTCAAAAATGTTATATAATCATTACCTGAATTATATGTATGTACATATATGATTTTATATATGTATGTGTGTATATACACACACACATATGGATATTGTAGTAAATCACAGTTGTGAATCCCAAAAATCTGAGACAGGTCTCAGTTAATTTAAAAAGTATACTTTGCCAGGGTTGAGAATGCACGCCTGTGACACAGTCTCACGAGGTCCTAATGACATGTGCCCAAGGTGCTCAGAGCACAGTTTGATTTTACACATTTTAGGGAGACGTGAGGCATCAATCAACTTAAGTAAGATGAACATTGATTTGGTCTGGAAGGGCGGGACAAATCGAAGTGGGAGGGGGCTTCCAGGTCATAGGTAAGTAAGAGACAAATGGTTGCATTCTTTTGAGTTTCTGATGAGCCTCTCCAAGGGAGGCAATCAGATATGCATTTATCTCAGTGAGCAGAGGGGTGTCTTTGGATAGAATGGGAGGCAGGTTTGCCCTAAGCAGTTCCCAGCTTGACTTTTCCCTTTAGCTTAGTGATTTGGGGGCCCAAGATATTTTCCTTTCACACAGTAAAGAAAATATTCATAATAAAGTGAACTATTGGTGTGAAATGAAGTAGACTTTAAAGCTAAAATAAATAGGAGTTGGATCTTGAGCTGAGTAGCAAGTTTAAATTAAAAGCCATACAGAAATAAATAACAGCAATTTGATTTTGCTTTCTTTAATTGTCACGCAACAGCTTTGTATATTTTAGTATCTAAAAAGCACAGGCTATATCTTAGACTTCACAGGCCACTTCTGAGAGCTGGTGGCAATTTATCATAAACACAAACTGATTACCCAGTAAGAATATTCTGAAGTATTCAGTCTGGTTATATTGTTGCAGCTAAGCTGCAAGATCTCCATTTTTGATGGTTGTGTTCAGTATGAAAATAATCTTTGTCATATTTTCAGGACTTTAAAAAATTTGTGAATTACTGTTGACATTTTTTAACATCAGAGCAAAATAGATTTTTTTTTTACCTAAAACTGAGGAGGTTACATAAAAAAGTTTAAATGGTTTATTACTGTTGATTGGGATCTGTTATTCCTTCTTTACTTCTCTACTTTTTCCCCCTCTTTATTTTCAACAAAGAAAGTTCCACAACACTCGGGGCTTTATTTTGGTCTATTTTTATGCCATGGGTGATAGAGTATGCTTCTTGGTTTGCTAAATGTACTTTCTTTTGACTATTCAGTAGAAATACCTGTCTTGAGTCTATAACCTGTTGATGTAAAAAACAAACAAACAAACCCCAGAGTGTAAAATATTTTAAAGAGGTTTATTCTATGCCAATATGAGTGGCCGTGGCCCAGGGAACAGACTTGAGAGCTTCTGAGAAAGAGTGCCCAGGCAGTTGGGTTACAGTTTGGTTTTATACATTTTAGGGAGATGGGAATTGCAGGTAAAATACTAAATTAATACATGGAAAGTCTATATTCGTTCAGCCTAAAGAGGTGGGATATCTTGAAGTGGGCAGTGAGGTGGGGATGAGGTGGGGTGGGATTACAGGTCCTAGGTGGATTCAAAGATTTTCTGGTTGGCAATTGGTTGAAAAAGTTAAGCTTTGTCCAAAGATTTGAAGTCAGCAGAAAAAAATGCTTGAGTTAAGATAAGGTGGCTAATGGAGACCAAAGATCTTGTTTTGAAGATGAAGTCTCATAGGTAGCAGCCTTCAGAGAGAATGCATGGTAAATGTCTTTTTTTCAGATCTTAAAATCTATCAGACTCTTAGTTAATCTCTCCTAGATCCAGGAAATGCTTGGAAAGGGAAGGCCTGGCTGCATTCATGGAGATTCTCTACAGATGCAAATTTCCCCCACAAAAGACAGCTTTGCAAGCAATTTCAAAATATGTCAAATAAATATATTTTGGGGTAAAATACTTTGATTTCTTTCAGGGTCTGCCATTTATCATGCAATGCTATGCCAGAGTCAGGTTGGAATTTGATATCTTATTGCCACAAAGAGTCTATTTTCTTAGTCTTGTGATCTCTATTTTAATGTTGATGCTTGTTGGTTCTGCCTAAACTCCAAAATGGAGGAGACATAATCAGGTATGTCCAAACTCTCTTCCTGTTATGGCAGGAATTCAATCTTTCAGATTTCTCTGGGGTCTTCTTGGCCAAGAAGGGATCCATTTTGTCAGCTGGAGGGTGCTTAGGAGTTTATTTTTGGCTTACAAACCTATTAAACTTTCAGTGGCCATCAGAGAAATGTCCTCATCCTCATTGCTATCTTCTTATAATATTTACAGTACCACCAGATTATTAATTTACTTAAGGTAATTAGAACTTTATCAGATAAAAGTGAAAGGAAATCTTTTTTAAATAAAAGCACTTTCAAAAGTAATGGATTAAATATATATTGTGGAGTCTTACAAAACAACTTAAGCTTCTGGAAGGTCAGGGGTATAGCTGGGCCTCGGGAACACCTGGAACCAAGCCTTGAGTTCCCTCAAGAGTCTCATGGTTTATCCATTTTTCTGCCTGCCCTGGCTTCCTTTTCTTTGAAAACAGAGGAATTTTTCTCCAAAAGTCTGCTAGTAGACTTGAGTTTGAATGATAAGAGTTTCTTGATTCCAGTTCTAAAATTCTAGGAAAAGGACACTGATTGGCTTAGCATGGGCCATGTGCCTGCCTATAGACCAATTAAGTAATACAAGGAAATGAACACGACAGTAACAATATCTTGGCTCCGGTGACCACTCCTGGTGGTCAGTCAGTTGTATCCTGGAAGTAGAGTCATAGTGTTGCAGAATATTGCTCCTTAGTTCAGCTAAAACTGGGTTCTTGTCACACAACCAGGAAAATTTAGGCACGCACACACACTGAAGGGTGAGTAGAACAGGATTTTATTGGGTGAAAAGAGAAAAAAAGAAAAAAAAAACTCAGCAAAGCAAAATGGAGCCCTGCTAAGAGGCCCCCCACCTCACAGATTGAATCCCAGGCCACCGCACAGGAACTAAAGAGTCCAGGCTCCTCCCACTGCCTGTGGCTCCCCCTCACCTTTTCCTAAGTGCTCATGTTGGCATGCTCAGACAAGGCCCTGGGCAAGTTCCCTCATCTGCATAAAAGTATCTAATGTAAACACTTGTGAGGCAGGTCGGAGATTCTCCAGGGACCCTGTATTAGTCAGGGTTCTCTAGAGACAGAACTAATGGAATATATATATATATATATATATATATATATATATATATTTAGTAAGTATTAACTCACATGATCACAAAGTCCTGCAATAGGCCATCTACAGGCTGAAGAGCAAGGAGAGCCAGTCCAAGTTCCAAAACTGAAGAATTCAGAGTCCTGTGTTTGAAGGCAGGAAGCATCCAGCATGGGAGAAAGATGTAGGCTGAGAGGCTAGGCCAGTCTGTCTTTTCACATTTTTCTGCCTGCTTATATTCTAGCCACACTGGCAGCTGATTAGATGGTACCCACCCAGATTAAGGGTGGGTCTGCCTTTCCCAGCCCACTGACTCAAATGTTAATCTCCTTTGGGAACACCCTCACAGACACACCCAGGATCAATACTTTGTATCCAGTCAAGTTGACACTCAGTATTAACCATCACAGACCCCTTAACCATCAAGCATGTGTGAGATTAGCCAAATTACTTCATTTTTCTGTGCCTCCATTCCTTCATCTGTAAAATGGGATTAAATTGTTCCCCTTTCATAGAGTTGTTTGAGGATTTTATGAGAAAATGCAGCATTCTTTGTAATAGTGCAAACCTGGAACCTGGAAACAATATAATAGAAACACTCATTACTGTATTAGGCTGTTTATGCATTGCTATAAAGAAATATCTGAGACTGTATAATTTATTAAGAAAAGAGGTTTAATTGGTTTATAGTTCTGCAGGCTATACAGGAAGCATAACACAGGCATCTGCTTCTGGGGAGGCCTCGGGAGGCTTACAATTGTGGTAGAAGGCAAAGGGGGAGCAGGTATCTCACATGGTGGGAACAGGAGGGAGAGAGAGAGAGAGACAGAGACAGAGAGAAAGAGAGAGAGAGAGAGAAAGAGGTGCCATGCTTTCAAATAGCCAGATCTTGCAAGAAGTCACTCACTATTGAAAGGATAGCACCAAGAGGACGATGCTAAACTGCTCATGAGAAATCCACCCCACAATCTCATCATCTCCCATCAGGCCCCACCTCTGATACTGGGGATTACAATTCAACATGAGATTTGGGTGGGAACACACATCCAAACCATGTCAATTACCAAGGGACAAGTTAAAGAAGTTGGTGGACTCAAACAGTTGACCGCTATGCAGACAAAATATATGTCCCCAGCAGAGGGCAGGCTTCAACCTACAACACCACAACACGTGATCATTTTCCCCGTTCCCTCTAGTTTGCAAAGGTTGAGGGCAGAGCTCAACCTGGAGTGCAGAGCCTGAGACAGAGGGACCATGCGCCCTGTGTCCTAATGGGAAGGGACTCTTCTTGAGTAGAAATGTGGTTACGGAGGTTTGCTTTCTCCTATAGAGGAAAGATGAGCAAAAACAGGGAGATGGAGACCTGGTAAAGAGAGGGTGCAGAAGTGGCTAAGTGGGGTGATGGTGGTGAGGAGATTTGTTGGTGAACTACAGCCTGTAGGCCAAATCCAGCCCACTGCCTAATTTTGCATGGCCCAGGAGTGAAGAATGATTTTTTACATTAAAATGATTGAGAAATAAATTTTTTAAAAGAACAATATTTCATGACTTGTGACATTATATAAAATTCAAATGTCAGTATCCATAAATAAAGCTTTATTGGAAGATGCCAGACTCATGCACTTATGTATTGTCTAGGGCTGTTTTCCCCTGTGCAGAGTTGAAGAGTTTGGCAGAGACCATATGGCTCCCAAAGCCTAAAGTATTTACTATGTGATCCTTTACCAAAAAAGCTTGCTAACCCCTGCCTTATAGTATAATGTATGATTTTTTTGAAGAGTTAAACAAATTTAACATTTGCTGAGCTCTCAATCTTGCCCAGCATGGCTATGGGCTCTTCTCATGTATGTAATATAATTCTGTGAACAATCCTATAAGGCAGGTACCATTATTATCTTCATTTCACAAATGAGAAAATTGAGACACCTCAGTAATTTTCTGAAAGTCAGACCATTAGTGAGTAGAAAAGCTGGGATATGAACCTAGGCTGTCCAGTTCCAGAGCAATAATGTGTAATATCTAGTTTCATTTTCTGGCTTGTTATGTGATGTAATTCCTGCCAGTTATTTCTCAAAATGTCAGTATCGCTATGCAAACCATCACTTACTTGATCAATCTTGCTGTGGAGAAAGGGATTGGGCTGTGCCTACACTTGGGGCACAATGGGAGAGGACGCAATGGGAGGGGACAGTAGCCTGGAGGAGTGGCACCAATTCACTCTTGGATTTTGCATTTGATGGCATCACAGAATGGAGGAAATCATTGCACCCGTGTGTGTGTGTGGTACATACATAGCAAATGTATAGAAGGTTTCACCCCAAACTGCAAACACTCTTTGCTCTTGAGGACTGAAATGGATAATGTAGAATTGGGAGATGTCTACGTTTTTAATCCTGTGTTGTTTGAAATTTTAAGTGAAGTGAAATTTTAATGCTATTTTTAGAAACCCGTATAATATGGTGAAAAGAACTCTCTGGCCTGGTTTTCCCTTTTGGGAGGCAAATCGGCTTAACTCTCCTTTAAGTGTTTTAGATATTGAGAAGAGATAGATTATTTAATAATCAATTTCCCCAGGATGGTGCCCAGAGGGAAAGAAGATTATCCGGCCACCAAGAAATGCCCAGATCCTCTATTTCAGATGAACCTGACTTAATCAGGAGTGGAAGGCACCCTTTCATCTTTTCAGAGTTACACAGGGGCCCTGGGTTTCCTGTTGACATGAAGATGTTCATGTGCCCCAGTCCCAGCTGGTCCCATGTGACTGTCCTGTGGCTTGTTAGGAACCGGGCCATACAGCAGGAGGTGAGCAGCAGGCGAACCAGGATTACTGCCTGAGCCCCGCCTCCTGTCAGATCAGCCGTGGCATTAGATTCTCATAGGAGCGCAAATGCTATTGTGAACTGCACGTTCCAGAGATCTAGGTTGCACACTCCTTATGATAATCTAATGCCTAATGATCTGAGATGGAACAGTTTCATCCCCAAACCATCCCCCTAACCTGCCCCTGTTCGTGGAAAAATTGTGTTCCATGAAACCGGTCCCTGGTGCCAAAAAAAGATGGGGACCACTGCAGTATACCTTTCATGCCAAGGCCAGGCCCAGCCAGTGGCAGAGCCCAGAAAGGGGGCCTAGGACCTGGCCATTTCTGCCTGTTTCCTCTAAGGGTCAAATTCTGCCCTGGGGCTCCCTGGCGGCTGGTCAGACCTTCTCAGAGCTGCCCCTCACTCAGAGGCTCTTTCCTCCCCATTCTCCCTCCTTCCCCTCTCCTTTCCTAGGGGTCAGCCTTGCAGCACCCTCCCAAAACCCTCCCTGCCTCCTGCTGCCACTGTTCTTATCCCCAAAAAATGTTCCTCCCAATAAATGTCTTGCACGTCTAGCTCTGTCTTGATGCCTGCTTCCCGAGGACCCCAAATGACACGTGCTTCCCATCTATCTGTATGATGGTTTTGTTTTTTTCACTTTTTGAAAATTATGTTTTGCCAGAAAGTCAAAGATAATCATCTGTACCAGTTTAGCCTGCATATCTAGCATAGCATTTACACTAATATTTGCAGAATGGATGAATAAGAAAAAGTCTATTTTGCTTTCAGAGGCCACATGCACAACCAGAACCTGCAGTCTTGGTTGGGTTGGAACCCAGAGCTGAAGGCAAACCAGGCCATGTTGCTGACTGTGCTTCAAAGCAACTGGAAATGCCTGGAAATCCCCTTACACTCTGAGCTGCTTGGGTGTCTTGCTTTTGAAAGTGTCCGTGTCTCCTACATGACCTAGTTTCTCCTCACTGAGTCCCTACCAGGGCAGAAAAGGGGCAGGCATGTGACAGAACATGAAGTAACTGCCCTAGGGAGAAGAGGTGCTGTGGCCTGCCAGGGCTGAGAGGCAGCCCCAGGCTGGGGGGCGAGGTCCTGGCACTGTGGTCCAACCCTCTGGACACTGCCATTGAGGCCCTGTGGCTGAGTTACTCTCCAGGCCAGGTGTGGGTAGAGGAGGGCAGTCGGTGGCCACAGCCACAGGCTGAGTAGGAAGGGAGCTGGTTTCTTCAGGCTCTTGGAAAATCGGGGAGGAACTGGTATGCTAATTCGGAAATTCTCTCATAGCCTTGACAGGTACAAAATCTCTGAAAACCGGTATTTAAAATTATATTTCTAATCATGCCATTTTCTCTGCTTGGTAATTCAGGAAGTTGAATAGATGATTATGAATCATCCCCAAGTGTGGCTAATTAAATATTTGATCAATAGAATTTAGTGCTTTTCATCTGCAGAGAGCTTTCCTGACATTAACTAATTGAGCCAAAGAAAGGTATCACCTTCATTCTATAGATGGCAAAACTGGCAAAGGGAAGAGCTTTAAAGAAGCTACAAAATAAAATAAAAATTAAAAAGCGAGTGCATGCAGGCGGAGGGAAGCCTGGCTAAGAGGAACTGTGGTCTGCGGACTCCCACCTTGGGCACGTTCATGTCACTGCACAATTTATCACTGCTTGCATAAGGGCAATGGGAACATTCCCAGGTCAGCCCATCGTAGAGTTCAGGTTCCTTGAACTGGAAACAAATAAGCCGGATGGAGCTGGAATTGGCGCCTGGGGTCTTTAGGAGAAGGTCTTGGCCCAGTCCCGTGCCTAGGAGCAGAGGCTTCCTCTGCGGATCCTGACTGCGAGTCTGGAGGCGGCGCCGGAGTTGGAGCCTTGGCTTCTGCGGTGAGCAACAGCGCCACCTGCTGGCCACAACCTTCCCTCAGCGCGGCTGCCCACCGCCAGATGCAAAGGTTTCTCCTTTGTCGCTTCCGTATTTCCTTCCCTGGCCAGTCCCTGCATTTCCTTTCCTGGCTTCTCCAGCTAGAGGGAGGCAGCTGACAGGTTATAGCAAACGTGATAGAAATCTGTTAGAGAGACATTCGGATATTCACAGCAAACATCTCCCCCTAACCCTATCACCCCTGGATAAAATTAGTGTTCATGAGGAAAGGTCTCATTCCCAGGCCGGTCTCGTTCCTCAGCTTCCACTGGAATGGGTCTCTTACCAGCGATGGGAGGATGAGGAAGAACTGAATGTTGGAGACCCTCCTCTCGGGGCTGCCTGCGAGGATGTGATGAAATTATGCAGAGAAAGCAGCCTGTTCGGGCGGGACCTGCGATTCCTCTCCCGCCCTTACCTAAGGCCCTCCCTAAAGCAAGAGGTGACCTCGGGCCTCAGTTTATCTCCATTATTCAACAATAATCAGGTACAGGGGAATGCGGACAGCCACATCTGGGTGCTGTCCTTAAAGAGCCTTGCCACACCCGGCCCTGTTATCTTAGCCGAGTCCCGTAACTTTCGTATACCTTGGTCTTTTGTTTATGACATGACCAATCTGTCTCCCAGGGCCATTCAAATATTTTTTTAAAAGTCAAAATCTAAAAAAATTAATACTTTAAAATAGCAGGATAAGATTCCAAAACTTTCCATATGTTCAGTGCAACAGAACAATTTCACTTTCCTGAGGAGCTTATAAGGTCAGAGCAGCATTTGGTAGAGCTGCCTCATGGTCACTGATATCTACTAAGAAACGGCACTACTGTGTAGGAAACCCAAGTCCGCCATTTTCCACGTACCATATTGTTTGCTGGAGATTTCAGAAATATCTTTGCATGAAGATCGGACGAGAGGAGAATGTAACAGAGTCAGCACCTCTAATGGTTTCAACATCAAGGTCCAAGATAGAAGTGCTAGCGCAGGGCACAGGATACTATGACACCAGCCCCAGCCCTGGAAACACCCCGGGTCCCATGAGAAAGGGGCGCACTAGGCCTGGGGATCCTGTGGACCAGAGGAGTCAGTCGCAGGTGCTGTTGCCGGGTCATCCCCACATCTGAAGAGCCCCTTAGCCGGGGTCCCCTGACCCATCCATGTCCAAGTCCACTTTCCTTCTGTGCACCCTCACCTCAGCCTCGAGGCCCTACTTGCTATGCCCTTATCCTGCCTGTGTCACACGTGGGAGACTGGGTGTGCCTCTCCTCTCCCTCTCCTCCTTCCAGATCTTCTCTTTGGAGCTGATGGCTGAAGAACTGATGTCCAGTTGCAGTGAGAAATCCTGCCAATCCTTCAAGGCTGATTCAGAGGACACCTCCTCCTGGAAGCCACCCTGATCCCTTCCCCTCCCTCCCACCTCCAGCCAGAAGTCCCTCCTGTGAACACGATTAGTTTCCTTGGGCTGTTGTGACAAAGTACCACAAACTGGGCTGCTTAAACAACAGAACCTTTATCGTCTCGCAGCTCTGGGGGGCGGAAGTCTGAGATCAAGGTGTGGGCAGGGTTGGTTTCTTCTGAGGCCTCTCTTCTGGGCTTGCAGAGGGCCGTCTTCTCCCCGTGCATCTGCACACGGTCTTCCCTCTGTGCACACCTGTCTCCACTTCCAAATTTCCCCTTCATATAAAGACACTAGTCAGATCGGATTAGGCCTACCCTGAAAACCTCATTTAACTTAATTACCCAAGGATCTCCAAATAAGGTCACATTCTGAGGTACTAGGGGTTAGAACTCCAATCTTTTTGGGGGAGTGGGTGAGGGGGAAAGAGTGGGGCACAATTTCACCCAGAACAGATTCTTGTTGCATTGCTATTA
Organism: Symphalangus syndactylus; assembly: GCF_028878055.3. Classification (NCBI taxonomy): domain Eukaryota; kingdom Metazoa; phylum Chordata; class Mammalia; order Primates; family Hylobatidae; genus Symphalangus; species Symphalangus syndactylus. The sequence continues at coordinate 70,527,656 of NC_072426.2, forward strand.
TTATTATTACTTTTAGAGACAAGGTCTCACTGTGTCGCCCAGGCTGGAGTGCAGTGGTACAATCATAGCTCACTGCAGTCTTGAATTCCTGGGCTCAAGTGATCCTCCCACCTCAGTCTCCCAAGTAGCTGGGGCTACAGGTGTGCCCACTATGACTGGCTAATTTTTAAATATTTTTATAGAGATGGGGGTCTCACTATGTTGCCCAGGCTGGTCTCAAACTCCTGAGCTCAAGCCATCCTCTTGCCTCGGCCTCCCAAAGTGCTGGGATTACAGTGTGAATCACCACGTCTGACCCTGCATCATTATTTGTACTTCTTGGTGTATTATCATTATTTTCACCTCTCCTGGAATGCAGGCCCCTTGGGGCATCAGAGCCTAGATATAAGATGTATTTGTGTTCTGTTGACCCTTAAGCTAACCACACACTCAATAAATATTTGAATGAACAAGTAGTAAATATAAGTATTCATGAATGAATGTTGACCACTGTAAATAATGAGGGGTCTGGAATGTGCAACATGATACTAGAAATAGACTTCAGCAGATGCCGTGGCTGTCGTGATAATTGTATGTGAATCTGTGGAAAGACCCCATCCAACCAAAAAAACAAATCTTCCCCACTGGGACTTCAAATGTCCTCACTGGCAAACGATGCTCCCTGCTGGATCTTTGCAGTTCCTGATTTTAATAATGGAATGGCCTCCTTCAGGAAGGAAGCATGGAGGGTGAGCGTGGAGGAAGAAAGGAAGTCATAAGGAGAGGCAGGGTCCTGCTGCATCGTCATCTTTTAGGACAGGCTCTGACACTAACCAAGTCCTGCAATCCCAAATGCACTCTTCCCCCGTTTGCTGTCTTCCATCTGCAGAAACCACAACTAAAAATTAGGCTTGTTTTATTTTTCTTTGCTTCCATACGGGCTCTTGGTCAGTCGTTGCTCAATATTTCTTTTTTTTTGAGACAGGGTCTCACTCTGTCATCCAGGCTGGAGAGCAGTGGTGCAATCACAGCTCACTGCAGCCTCAGCCTCCTGAGCTCCAGCAGTCCTCCCAGCTCAGCCTCCTGAGTACCTGGGACTACAGGGACATGCCACCACACCTGGCTAATGGTTTAATTTTTTGTAGAAACAGGGTCTCATCATGTTGCTCAGGCTGATCTCCAACTCCTGGGCTCAATCTGTCCTCCCACTTTGGCCTCCCAGAGTGCTGGAATTACAGGCATGAGCCACTGCGCCCAGCTAATATTTCTTTACCCTTATAGAGCTAACAAATCATGTTCCAGCCATTTCAGGATGAATGCTAAAACGGTGTTCAGATGGTAAAGTTGGGCTTAATTCAGTGAGATTTAATAACAGACAATTTATGTCAATTTCCACGTAATACAAGTCAGTTCCAATATATCCATTAAGAGACTTCCAGAACCCCATGGCGTCAGATGTGAAGAACAATCCCCACAGCTCTGCTGAGGCTGGGAGGGCGCTGGGGCTGCGGCGTCCTCCACGCTGCCCTCCTTTCTGCTGGCTTGCGTTCGCTTCTGCTCCTGTGGCTTCCTTTCCAATCTCAGCTGCGCGACAAAAGCTCAGCGAAGGCCAGTTCAGTATTAGAAACAAGGGATGCTGGTCTGTCAATCTTTCTTCTGTATTAGTCCCCAAGGATCAGCTTTAGACACTGTGAAACCAGTGGGGCATTTCCATACAGGCTCCACACTCACAGCACATCCACGGTACTGATGGTAGGAACAGAAGCCTCTGATGCTTTTCCCCTGGCAGGTCCGTCTTTCTGATCTAATCCTCGGGGTGCATCCATTGTCAGAGGTCTGGAGCAGCCCAACATCCTTTCTCTGGGGAGAAGAGCAAATGCGTGCAAGGCAATGTATTTACTTTTCAAAAAGAGGAAGGCTTCTTTGGGCCAAATGCCCTACCAATATAGTTAATTTTCAGTTATTTGCATTTGAATTACCTTGATGTTTTTGCATTTGAATTACCTTGATATTTCTGAAAACACAGCACTGTACTTTTTTTTTTTTTTTTAGAGACAGGGTCTTGCTCTGTTGCTGGGTGCAATGGCAAGATAATAGCTCTCTGCAGCCTCTGCTTCCTGGGTCCAAGTGATCCTCCCATCTCACCTTTCAGAGTAGCTGAAACTAGAGCTATGTCCCCACTATTACCAGCTGATTTTTAAATTTTCTGTAGAGGCAGGATGTCACTATGTTGCCTAAGCTGATCTTGACCTCTTGGCCTCAAGGGATCCTCCCTCCTTGGCCTCTCACAGCACTGGAATTACAGGCATGAGCCACCCCACCTGGCCTCAAACCAAACTATGGACTTCTTGGTGATTGTCCCCTGGTACTAGTCGCTATGCTAGTTCAGAAAGGCTTTGCACAGAGGTCTGTTTTGAGACTTCTGTGCCTTACCTAGATCTCAGATCAAGAAAGTCCTGTGATGGCTGCGGACGGTGGTGGGAGGTCAGTGGGACTGGGGCTCAGGACCATCGCTGATTTAGGTCTTCACACTGGGCCTTCTGTGATCTCAGAGCATCACACACCCATAAATAAACCTCCAAGGACCAGTGTCTGCAACTTATTGCTAACAAAAAATTTAAGATGCAGAACAAAAACAGTTTTTGTTTATATATTTTTAATATAGGGTCTTGCTCTGTCACCCAGGCTGGAGTGTAGTGGCACAATCATGGCTCACTGCAGCCTCTACCTCCTGGGCTCAAGTAATCTTCCTGCCTCAGCCTCCCAAGTAGCCGAAACTACAGGGATGTGCCAGTTTTTTTTCTTTTTTAATGTGAGCATACACATCTATGCTAGTAGATGTAAAGAAAAATCCAGAAGAATATAAATCAGATTATTAAAGTACTTGTATTTGGTTAGTGTTATTATTTATGATTTTTGATTCCTAGATTATATATCTTTGTAGTGATTTCATTTTTTACGTAGATCAGGTGTTACTATTTTTTAAACTGCTTTTTTGTGATATTTTACGTATATACATAAATGTGTTTGTGTATGTGTGTATATAATATATATGCCATAAAATACACTCATGTAAGTAAACAATGATTTTTTTAATTATTATTTTTTTCTTTTTTAGAGACAAGGTCTCACTCTGTCAACAGGTTGGAGTGCAGTAGTATGATCACAGCTCACTGCAGACTCAAACTCCTGGGCTCAAGGCATCCTCCCTCCTCAGCCTCCCAAGTGGCTGGGACTACAAGCACACACCAACACACCTGCCTGATTTAAAAATTTTTGTACAAATGGGATCTCACTATGTTGCCTATGCTGGTCTTGAACACCTAGGCCCAACGATCCTCCAGCCTCGCCTCCTAAAGTGTTGGGATTGCAAGAGTGAGCCATGGTGTCTGGCCTCAAAAATCTTTGATACCTTTATAGAGTTGTGCGATCATCACCACAATCCAGTTTTGAGACATTTCCATTACTCCAAAAAGATCATTCATGCCATTTGTAGTTAACCACCACTCCCATCTCCAACCTCAGCCACTGTTGATCTTGCTGTTTGCACAGATTTGCCTTTTTGGGAAGTTTCATATAAAAAGAATCAAACAATATGTGGCCTTTTGCATCTGGCTTCTTTCACTTAATGCTTTTGAGGCATATCCATGTTGTAGTGAGTATCACATGTATGTCATGTATAAGCAGGAATATCTGTCCCTTTGTCGTCGGGGTGGACGCCATCGCATGGAGATCCTGCATTTTGTTTTTCTGTTTCTCAGTTGACGGTCATGTGGATTGTTTACAGGTCTGGGCTATTATGAATAATGCCACTATGAACATCTGTGTCCAGGTTTCTGTGTGGACACAGACGGCTAATTTTATAATCACAAAAACAAAACCAAAGGACCAAAATGAATTCTGGAACTGTTTCTGGAATACGTTTCCTTTTACCAAAACGGGAATTCTAATAGCGGGGCAGGAAATGTAAAGCAGGAGAGAAAGAAGTGGGCTCACAGCAGCCTTTCCCCTCCGCAGATTTGGGAACAAAGAGGCAGGATTGTCCCACTCTGGAAGTGGCTCATATTCGCACAGTTCATCCAAAGCTACGGAACATACTCAACATCCCGTCTGCCCCGCAGCACCTCTGATAATGATCTCAACCCAAACACCCACCCCTCTCATGAGTCCCTTAGTTCAAGTGCAGCAAATTCAGGACATCCCACTTCCCTGCCCCTGATGCATTTAGTGAGAGTGGGGGTTTGAGTTTGGACGACTGTGGAGAAAAGCCCCAAGCACCAGTGTCAATTCATGGGCTGAGACTTTAAGGTTTAGCAATTCAAGTGTTTCAGCTAGGTCCCTTCCCAGTGTACAAAGGTCAAAGATTGCAGTTATGGAAGGAAAAGGATCAGAAAAAAACATGGAAAATAGGATCTGGTTCTATAAGCAGGAAAGAGATGCAGGAAACAATTCAGAGGAAAAGAGGCAGTAAGTAAACTGGCTCTCCAAGCTGGGGTGTCTTATTCACCAAGAAGTGGTGAGAAGCAGACGGACAGCACGTTTTGGGAGGGACAATGGTTTTTGTTTTTTTTTTCGAGACAGAGTCTCACTGTATCGCCCAGGCTGGAGTGTAGTGGTGCGATCTCGGCTCACTGCAACATCCGCCTCCCAGGCTCAAGTGATTCTCATGCCTCAGCCTCCCAAGTAGCTGGGATTACAGGCGTGCGCCACCACGCCCAGCTAATTTTTGTGTTTTTAGTGGAGACAGGGTTTTGCCATGTTGGTCAGGCTGGTCACAAACTCCTGACCTCAAGTGATCCACCTGCCTTGACCTCCCAAAGTGCTGGGATTACAGGCATGAGCCACCGCATCCGGCTGCCAATGTTTAATACAAGTAGATGGACACAATTTTAAAGGACTTTGGGAAAATCTGGTGTTAATGAATATTAATGAGGACACCTGTCTTATTTATTACAGCAGCTCTCCGCTGGTAGTTCCTGTAGCAACTCAAGCTCCTTCCTGGGTATGTAAGGATCCAGGTAATATCTGGAACCTGCTGCAGAGGTTGCAATCCTGCCTCTTTCTGACCCTGAGGTTGCCCTAGTGACTCTAGGAACCTTTCTCCTCACGTCTTTGTGTGTTATCTATGGAACATGGACTTTGAGCCTCTCTCTCTTCTTTTTTCTCTCCTTGCTTTGGTTTAAATCCATCATTTCTAGGTGCGTGACAACACTCCTAACTTAACCCCCCTGCTTTCCCATTTTAACTACCATCAGAATAATCTTAATACTGGCAGGTATTTAGCACTTGGCGATTTTCAAAGAGCTTCCACCAGTTCCTTGCTCGGAATCTTGTGATGCAGGCAGGATAGCTAGGAGTGTCTCCTTTTAAAGGAAATCGAGGTAGAAAAGTTCAGTGATGACCCAATATCATAAAAATCATAAAATGGTGAGACCAGGAGCAGGTTATAGGTTTCTACCCTGGTGCAGTCCCTGGATGGGGCCCGTAAGTCCTGAAGTTTCAGGCAAATGTGCTGTGATTGGATGTGTTAAATTAGACTAACAGGGAGTGGGGAAGGGCTATGACAATTCAGAGTAGGTCTGCAGAATATGTTCACAAAACCATGGATTTAAGAACATAGGAGCTTGTGAGGAGTTTTCTAACTCGTTTTTTAAGTTTTCTAGATGTCTTATCCATACAATTTTTTTTTTTTTTTTTTTTTGAAATGGAGTCCCACTCTTGTCACCCAGGCTGTAGTGCAATGGCGCGATCTTGGCTCACTGCAACCTCCGCCTCCCGGTTTCAAATGATTCTTCTGCTTCAGCCTCTTGAGTAGCCGGGATTACAGGCATGTGCCACCATGCCCGACTAATTTTTGTATTTTTAGTAGAGACTGGGTTTCAACATGTTGGCCAGGCTGCTGTTGAACTCCTGGTCTCAGATGATCTGCCCGCCTCAGCCTCCCAAAGTGCTGGGATTACAGGCATGGGCCACCTCGCCTGGCCCATACAATTTTTTAAAAGGCATTGAGATTCTAAAATTGAAATTGTAGATATAGCTGTGGGATAAAGAACTTCTGCTGAATAATGATTTGCAAAAGTATGTCTTCAATATAGTACTGAGTACTAATTCTATGGGGCAAATAAGTCTGTATTTCATCTTATGACCTTGTATAAAATCTTGCCCTAAACTAAATTCAAATGTATAGTCATTTACACTTAATGACAAAATATTGGTGCCATGTTAATATTTACCAAAAAAAAAAAAGAACAAATTCCAGAAAGGAACATGCTTGGAATTCAATGTGAACCGATCAGTTAATTGTTGTGTTTATTCTGATGCTTTTATTTGGGAGTCCTATATCATTAAATGACATGTGTACTGTTTACAACCGGTATTAGAAATTGAGATGTTTTTATTTTGACTATTTGAGAGTAAAATTGTAGATAATGTTCCAAACCATCATCAAAAATGCAGAGCAAACTTTTCTGTATATAAACTGTACATAAAAACAAGGCACTATACATTTTTGGGGAGATATTAAGGTAGAAAGGTTGATTCGCATAGATTCTCCAGAGTCCATGCCATTAAGTACAAATTCTTTGTTCATTTTAGCACCGGAAGCAGTACTCAGAACAAGTCATACCTAATGCTGCAGGAAACGTTTCCAAACGTGTACGAAGATACATATTGGTGGCAGAGCTAATTCAACAGAAGCAACTCCATCTACCTTTTCATGTTATTTTGACACCAAAACAAATCTTGAAAGTGAATGAATACATATTGCTTTGTTAAATACATATTTGACTTATATGGTGTTTATATAAATATATATATATTTTAGAATCCACAAACTATCAAAATAACACTTTATAAAGAGAACTGCTTCAAAAAAAAAAAAAAAGGCATTGCCTAGCTGGAACAAGAAGGCAGTGCTATCTATAGCAGCTGCGGCTTAAGTGCACATAACAGATACTTTTATTAATTCTGATAACCTGCTGAATGGTGGAAAGAAGTTTCCAAACAGTTCCCTTGAACATTTACAAAATACACAACTCCGGGACAAGCAGTATCTTTAACAATGTCAGGTTCTGAAAACTCTGATTGAAAAATACTTTGTGAAAAACACCAGTCCAAAAATATATATCCATTTCCCTGGTGCGGTGGTATTGGACGTGACCATGAGGCTCCTCTGACGTCTCCCCACTCAGAACAGGCCTTTTGCTTTCTTCAGGTTCACCTGCTTCCAGGCGGGCAGGGCGTTGTATTCGTCCCTCGTCATGTCTAGTGCAAACTGGAAACATTGGGAAAAGCGCCCCGCGTGGCTCAGTGAAAGGAGCCGGGCGTGCGTGTGTTGTTTTACTCCCATCCCCACCTCACTGGAAGAACCGCTTACCTCGAAGTCTTCGTCGGTGAGATAGATCTCAAGCTTCAGAGGATCGACCCCCTCCGGGAGTGGCCTGGCCAGGAGGTCGGCCAGAGGGTAAATGGTTTTACAGAGCTTGGCTAAGACGTCTTCCACAAGGGTGATCTGATTGGAAACTTCTGTGTCCTAGAGAAGAGGAGGGGGCAGAGAGGAAAGCTCGTGTCCTACATTTGAACTTGTTTTATTAAGTGCTTGCAGACACACAGCCCTGTGCCACCTGCACACAGCCTGAGGATGCATAGTTCCGTATCACTGAGGAGGAAATGGCTCTGAAAGAAAAGGGATCGCCCAAAGCCCTGCAGTTTGTCTGGACTCTTAATTTTTAAAATTTTTAAATTTTAAATTAAAAAATGGTATTTTTTGAGACAAGGTCTCACTCTGCTACTCAGGCTGGAATGCAGTGGTGTGATCATAGCTCGCTGCAGCCTCCAGCTCCTGGGCTCAAGTGATCCTCCTGCCTCAGCCTCCTGAATAGCTGGGACTATGAGTGTGCATCACCAGGCCTGGCTAATTTATTTTTCCTTTTCCTTTTTTTTTTTTTTTTGGTAGAGACTGGGTCTTGCTATAGTGCTTAGGCTGGTCTCAAACTCTGGCCTCAAGCGATCCTCCTGCTGGGATTATAGGTGTGAACCACCACACTTGACCTCAAATTTTGTTATTTTTTAGAGACAGTGTCTCACTGTAACCCAGGCTGGAGGGCAGTGGCTCGATCATAGCTCACTGCAGCCTTAAACTCCTGGACTCAAGCAGTCCTCCCACCTCAAGCCTCCTGAGTAGCTGGGACTATTGGCACGTGCCACCACACCCACCTAATAATTAAAAAAAATCTTTTGTAGAGACAGAGTCTCGTTTCTCTGACTTTTAGATGTTTTCTCACCTTGTCACAGAGTTTCAAACAAACCCTGTCTCAGAACTGTCTCTGAAAAAATGTTTAGGGACTTTCCCATGAGTGCATTACAGACTAAGATTAGTAGATTTGAAGTCTAAACACCAGAAGCCTCCAAATAATGGAATTTGTTTAAAAATATTAAAAAATAACCTGAAAAGAAATCACACCTCCCTTCCCTCCCCTGGCCCCATTTCTTAATCTGCAATAGAAAAAGAAGGTCAGAAAATGCATCTAGAATATTCTGGAGCAGAATCAATTTTTTTGTTTTTAAAACCACTGTGTGAATTTAATATGAACAAACTATTCTGGGTAAATTCTCTTCCTCCATTAAACTTGGGACCCCAGATTGGCTGCTCTCCTTTGGGTGGGTGGATGGTGGGAATGCATGACTAAGAGCTGTTGCTCGCTCATATCAGAAATACATGGGGCAGACTGGTGGTCAAGAGTCAGGTTTTGGGCTGGGTGCAGTGGCTTGTGCCTGTAATCTCAACACTGTAGGAGGCTGAGGTGGGAAGAGTCCTTGAATCCAGGAGTTGGAGACCAGCTTGGGCAATATGATGAGATCCTGTCTCTATAGAGAATACAAAAATAGGCTAGGCATGGAGGTGTGCACCTGTAGTCCTACCTACTTGGGGGGCTGAGGTGGTAGGGTCGTTTGAGCCCAGGGGTTCAAGGTTTGTGTGAGCCATGATTGAGTCACCACACTGCAGCCTGGGTGACAAAGCAAGATCCTTTCTCCAAAAAAAGAAGAGGCGAGTTTTGGATGATCTTGCCTGCATCTGAGTACTGACTCCTCCACTCACAGAAAGTCACTGTGGCCAAGTGACTTCGTGTTTTTGTGCCTCTGCTCCCACACCAGTAAAATGGGAATAATAATAAGATATCTTGATGAACTGTTGTGATAAATGAGAAAATCAGTGTAAAGTGCTTGGAGATGTGCCTAGTGCAGAGTGGGCACTTGATGAATGTTAATTATTTGTATAACTTGCTGGTATGGGAAGCCTGACTCTTCTCTGGCTATAATTCCACAGGCCTGCACAACAGTAAATGGCCCCGCTGCTAACCCCCAAGATCTATAGTGAATACACAGGGAGGATGGCGAGTTATATCCTTCTGAAAGTGGCTCAACTGTGCCACAGGACTGATGTTTATGATTTCTTTGGAATAAACATTGAAATTAACTCTCCTAGTCTTGAAATTCGAGAAAGTTACATTTGTCTTATCTGAGTTCCTTTCTCAGGAAATCAACCATCAGGTATCTCTGATAGTATCAAAAAGCCAGCAGTGGCTCATGCTTGTAATCCCAGCACTTCAAGAGGCTGAGGTGGGCAGATGGCTTGAGCTCAGGAGTTCAAGACCAGACTGAGAGACATGGCAAAACCTCATTGAAAATACAAAACAAATTAGCCAGGCATTATGATGTGTGCTTGTAGTCCCAGCTACCTGGGAGGCTGATGTGGAAGGATTGTCTGAGCCCAGGAGCTGGAGGCTGCAGTGAGCTGTGATTACACCACTGCACTCCAGCCTGGGCAACAGAGCAAGACCCTGTCTCAAAAAACAAAAACAAAACCTGAAGCTTACCAGACCCCTTACCCATCATGATGCCTAACCAACCCCCCGCTTCCTGTTGACCAGCTCCTCTTCCTCACCCCTCTCTAATTCCTGCTTCCCACACATGGTTACGTTTCTTCCCTGCTATAAAAACCCCTAATTTTAGTAGGCCAGAGACACAGATTTGAGACGTATGTCCTGTTCCCCTTGGCTGTAGCACCCAAATAAACTTTCTTCCTTGGCTATGCTGGTCTCAGTGATTGGCTTTCTTCTGTGTAGTGAGCAATAAGCCCTAGACTGAACCCCCGGCAATTTGGTAACACCTGAACTTAGACTGCATGCAGCAGCCACAGAGCTGTAATCGCTAGAGCCTTCTGGTTTCACGAAACCATAGTTACAGTGAACAGAACCATCTCGTTCCGGCTGCGGCAGAGACCAAGCTGAAGTCAGCCCCTTCCCTGTGTACATCAAGTCCATTTGGCTCCAGGGAGACTGGTTAGGGTGAGCAGTGATGTCTGTACTACCCAACAGGCCCTCTCCATTGCTAAGCAGAAGTAGATTCTGTTTGTTTAAAATTACTCGAATTTCCTATAAAACACACTTGGGTCATTTCCCCAAGCAAAGCAGCTCTTCTACATGGTAAAAAAAATCAAAACGGTAAAAAACCTATCTCTCACCAAATCAAAACAAATCCTTGGATTTGCTATTGCTAGCAATGTTAATAGCTCATATATAAGAAATTCAACATAGCTATAGTAAAATTCTTTCCTGTGTGGTTGGAAAATAAAACATTCTAGATTATAATATATTTTGGTAGATAGAAGTTATGATAAATGTCTCATGTGGAAATACCAGGTGGTCTCATAAAAGACAATATTAATGAGATGTTGAGCGATCACTTATCATAAGTGAGTTGCAGCACCTCCATTCATTCAGTTTTCTGAACATACTAAATCATCAGATTTCGTTTGTGTCTCCTCTACACAAGGTTAACGTCTGAAACATGAGGGTTTGGTTGTGCGTCACATGGACACTGAGAGACAAGCAATGCCAAACAACAGGTTCTTAGCAAACAGAATGAAGAGTTCGCAGATTTTATGTACATATATAGTCCTCAGCATGATTAAACTCACCTTTGCTTTTAAATTTTTAAAATTTGGGTATCATGTGTAGAAAATTACTAAAATAGTTAATTGATTTTCCATTAGACTTCTCTTCTTCCTAAGCAAATTCTATGTAGATTTGTTAAGATGTTGCAAAACGAAAAATATTTTCCCACTCGGAAAGTGCAATTGGATGCTCTCCCCAAAGTAAAGTCAACCCACTATCCAAAAGGCACAGGAGCCACCTTCATAGGGCAGGAAAGCGTGCTCACCATCTCTGTGATCTCAGCGATGTCCTCTCTGTGCTCCCAGCTGGGAAACATATTGGTGAATGTCAGGGGCTCCAGACCGGCGTGGATAAGGTAAGACTTGGGGGCTGGCTTCTTGAGATTTTTTCCTGTAGTTACACAGAATGCAACGTCAGTAGACCCAAGGGAGACCCTGTCTTTCACTGATTTCCCTTGAAATCTTTTCTTCTTTGCCAGAACTCATGACTTCATGCTTAAAATGCAAGTTACGAGTAGTTCATAACGACACATGGATAATGTTTATATAAGATGTTAGTTTCATGCCTGTGACTACAATAGTGACCTATAATCAACCTGAGTCTATACTTCTTGAACCTAACAAAATGCGCTGTATTCCTGGAAGGGAGAGAGAGGCTCTGCCTGCAGCTTCTGGGTGGAGCATTTTCTTCCTCCTGAATTCACCTGTAGAGTCATCCCTCTCATTTCCTAGCACAGGATTAACTCCCATAATGATGACGGCGAATGACAGCATCTTATACATCCACATTCACTATAACATTGAGTGGAAGGTTTCATATGTTATTTATTGCTAAAGAGTTTTTCAGGAAGAGAATCAACTGCACATATTCAGTGACATTAAACTAGTTGTGTCAATGAAACCATAAAAATTAAATAAGATATTAATTACTGGCATTCTCATTTTATATAAAAGACTAGAAATTTCATGTGTATAGTAAAGAACCATGAACTTACTATGGGTATTTCTCTTTGGATATAATACTAAAAATAATAATGAATAATAAAAAGGTTGGCAATGGCCGTTCACTGTTTGGGGGAGACCTCCATTCTCCAACAGTATGGTAGTGCTTGCAGATAATGTACATGGGAGAGGCCAACTTGTCTCTCAGTGTGATCAACCCTGAGTATAGCGGGGTTTTAATCTGCTTGGGGCATTCCACAATACAGCCTTTATTCTTGAGGGTAACAAGTTAGCCTCATAATATCAGAGAAAAACTAGTTCTTCTTCATGCTGGCAGCTGAGAATGCGCTAATCTAAAAATTAATATATCTCAAAAAGTTAAAGGGGAAAAAACTGGTTTCATTACCACCTGCCAGGCTTTGTGGATGCTGGCTGACATGTGCAGAAAGAGAAGGGGGTCTCCTGGCTGGGCGTGCCTGAGGGGCTTCCCCATCTGTTCCGTGCTGCAGGCGCGTGAGAGGGAGCCTCACCTTTGCAGTACTGGAGCACAGTCTCCATCGCACTCTTCCGGTCGGAGGCCCAGCGGATGCGGGCAGAACCAGTGATCTTGTTCTCAATGGGCCACCAGCCTTGCCAGAGGTACACCTCGTGGTGATTGTCAACAAGGAAAAGCGCTGTGAGGGCAGGGACAGAGCCTGACCATCAGGAGCTCCTTCACGGACACTTCTAGCTCACTCCTCCCCAAACCTAGTGGATGTTGTTCCTCCCCGCTGCTGTGTCACAGGGGGAAACCCCCTTGGCCATCAAACCAGGGGCAAAGGGGCAAACAGAGAAACCCAGGACACCCCAGCCCTTTGATAGTTCAACTGGGAGAAGCCTGTAGGCAGAGAGGTGGCATCAAGGAGTTGGCCTCTTTCATTCCTCGTCCTCCAGGTCCTCCTCCCTTTGCCCCAGCTTAACCCCCTGGCCCTTCTGGATACTGGCAGGGCTGTGCTAAGAGTGGAAGGGATAATGCATGTGCCACTCAAGGGACTGTTAGCACCACGTATCTCCAAAGAGCACAATCAACACTGGAGTGCACATCTCACTGCAAACAGGTCAGTGGCGTTCCTGCCCTGTGCGCGACTGCTTAGCAGTGAGGTGACCTCATGGTTCTCTTACAGAGAAATGGGCCTTAAAAAGCAAAACTGCCACAGGGAGTGGTGGCTCATGCCTATAATTCCAGTGCTTTGGGAGGCTGAGGAGGAAGGATTGCTTGAGCCCGGAGGTTGAAGACCAGCCTGGGCAACATGATGAGACCCTATCTCTACAAACAGAAAAAAAAAAATTAGCCAGGCGTGGTGGTGCATGCATGCAGTCTCAGCTACTCAGGAAGCTAAGGAGGGAGGATCGCTTGAGCCCAGGAGTTCGAGGCTGCAGTAAGCCATGATTGCACCACTGCACTCCAGCCTGGATGACAGAATGAGACCTTGTCTCTAAAAAATAAAATAAAATGAAATAAAAATCAAAACTGTTCTATTGCCTTTTCCTCCTAACTTTTTCTCCTCCTCAAATTGTCAGCCTGACTCTTACTCCAGGTGGCAAAACGCCTCTCACTCTTGCTATTCGGGCCACTGTGTGTCCTTTCCTGGCATGTGTTTCAGGATTCTGTGAAAACCACACTTTAAAAGCCCAGTGGAGGTTGATAACCTGCCCTGAGTCCCAGGATGAAGGGCATGGGCACAGCCTCTCTTTCTGGTGGCTAAGGTTTTCCAAGCATGACATGTGCACTGGTCAAACTTTCAGTGCTGCCCTGGGCTCCCAGTGCAAGGTGACGTCCCTGGCTGCAGCTCCAGGCTCTTGTAATGTGAGAAGCAACAAACACAAACCGAGAGGCAGCTGACCTTGACTTCATTGGAGGGTGGGCGGGAGCGGTTGTCAAGCCCAGTCTCTTGTGACTTTCCCACCCAGAATGAGGGCACAGAGCCTTCACCTTGGGATCAGAAGACCTGGGCTGGAGTCTTGGCTCTGCTCTGGAGCCTTGGTATGGCAGACCCTGTTCCCTGGCTAACTTAGCCAATACCCCAACATCCTTCTCTTCTGCCATTTGCTTCCCCAGTCTCCCTTGCAGCTGGGGCTGGCCATGTGACAGGCTCTGGCCAATGGGATGTAAGCAGAAGTCTGCTGGGGGCTTCTGGGAAAACATGTGCTTTATCTGATTAAAGAGAGAGATGTGGCTACTAAGTGGCCTTTTTTCCTCCCCCCTTCTTTCTCTTTCTATCTTGAATGCAAACATGATGGCTGGAGCAATGGCAGTCGACCAGTGACCATGCAGCAACAAGACTGAAAGGAAGGCTAGGAGAAGAGCGGAGACGCCAGGCCTGCCACTGTGGTGCTCAACCTGTTCTTAGCTGACGTCTTTGGGTGGGTTAAGTGACTGAGTCTCGTTCCTTATGCTATAAAGTGTGGCTGATTTCACTCTCCTTCCTTTTGGTGTAGGGGTGAGGATAAAATGAGTGTAAGCACATGTTCTGGGTATTCTGGGAGTGTACTTGGCAAACAGAAGCTGCTTAATAAATAAAAACGTAAAATCAAAAGGCTTTCTGGAAGATGTGCCTTCTACTGCTCAGCATAGCTGCCCCCTGCAGGCCTTACCTGGCTGGGGCGCGCTGTACAGATCTTCCTGCAGGAAGGGCATGGAACTGACCACAGAGGGGGCTCGGGCAGGGTACACGAACTCCGTGGCTGCGAAATCCCCAGAGGAGCTGCTGAGGATGAACAGGCGGGGTGCGAAGTTAAAACTTCCAGGATCTTTGAAAGAAAGGAGAACAAAGCTGAAGATATCATGTGCATCAAAGTAAATTCCAGATGAAGAATGAATTTAAAATATGAAATAAATCAAAGCACTGTGGAAACAGGTAGGATTTATCTGAGCTTCAAGGTGGAGAAGGCCTTTTCAATTGCAATAGTAAAAGAACCAATCAAAAGGGAAAATAATGCATTGATTATATAAAATGAAAAACAACAATGCAAAATTAAAAAGAAAAGAAAAACCAAGTAACAAATGGGAAATATTTGTAATACAGCAACTAGTTAATATCCTTAATACATGAAGGGACATACATAAGGAAAAAATAAATATCGCAATAAAATGTGCAAAAGACACAAATAGAACACTCACCAAGGTAGAAATTAAAATGGCTAAAAAATATATATAGATATATATGCATATATATACACAGATATATGTATGTGTATATGCTGAGAAATGAATGCTTTTGTGTATTGCAAGTGAGAATGAAACTTGGCCTGAGCTGATACATGCTATCAGACTTTTATAACAAGCACGGCGGTTCCACATCTAGGAATTCCTCTAAATTAGGAATGAATGTATAGGATTATTTTAAAAAGTATTCAAACTGCATTATTATATAAGGGAGAAAAATCAGAAACAAGAAACAACTCAACTCTCCAGCTGTCAGAGACTGTCAGGTAGAGAGTGGCATATATTCACAAAATAACAGAATATCTCACAGCCATTAGAAATCTAAATTTTAATAACTTGGGAAATTATTCATAATAAAGGAAAAAAGCAGGTTACAAAACAGTAGATCCACATATTATTTTTTCAAATAGATATTATATATAGCATAGAGAATGTGAATTCTGTTACTTCTGAGAAATGTGGTTATAAGTGACTTCATTTCTTTTTTTAACTTCTCCATAATTTCAAACGTTTTCTATGCATTATGTTTAAAAAGCTATATAAAAGTTTATAAACATTGAGGGGCAGAGTATTATGGAGCAGTTATGAGGATACTCCATTGCTGCCCAGCCTTGGGCAAGTTGATTAACTTCTGTATGCCTCAGTTGCCTCATCTGTAAAAATGGCAGAGTATTGGGTTGTACTAATGGAGTTACTATATGTAAGGTGCTGGCTGGTGTCTGGCTTATTGGAACTGCTTAACAAAAGTTCGCTTTCCTTCTAATGTTCATCTGTATTTTGAGAACAGCTGGGAAAGTACACATATACACACCTAACCTCACTCTGGTGAACGGGAGTGCCTATTCTATACAGACACGGCCTTTGTATTTCCAAATAGGTTAATGACTGAAGGGCTCTGGAAAGGGGATAAGAGGCTGGCTTCCTTCCCCAGATCCCACTCCAACACCCAGAGGACTGCTATTTCTCAGGTGGCACCTATGAGGAAAGAAATAAAATGGTGCCCTGAGTCCCTAAAACCCTGGAAGGTGGCTTGGTCCCTGGGAAGCCTTGGGAGCTGATTTGCCAGTGAGAATTTGAAGTCTTGGTGTCCAAGTTGAACTCACTCCTGGGGAGAAAAAAACTGTTCAATCAGCTGGACATAATACTCATCACACTAGATTTAAGACAGACTGAAGAATTAAGATAAAACATGAATGGGGCACAGTGGCTCAAGCCTGCAATCCCAGCACTTTGGGAGACTGAGGCAGGCTGATCACTTGAGCCCAGGAGGTTGAAGCTGCAGTAAGCTGTGATCGCACCACTATACTCCAGCCTGGATAACAGAGCAAGACTCCAAAAACAAACAAAAAAACCAGATCGCAGGCTGTGGATGCCGCATTACCTTGAAGCATGCAATCGTAGGCTTTCCTGTCTCTCCTTCCCAAGGCATCCCAGAATCCGAGTGGCTCAGAGCCTTCATCACACTCATGAATTGTGACTTTGCTGCTACTATGCAGTCCTGCTTCCAGGGGGCATCTGCAAGGGAGAAACTCCAAGAGTTCTTTATAAGTCTGGAGAGTGCTGGTGACCCAAAATTATTATTATTATGCTAACAGCTTTATAATAGCTTTATTGAGATATCATTCACATGTCATAAAATTCACTCTTTTTATGTGTACAGATTTTAGTATATTCACAGAGTTGTGCAACTGTCATCACTAATTTCAGAACATTTTCATCTCCCGGAAAAAGAAGCCCTGTATTCGTTAGCAGTCACTCTGTATTTCCCCCATCCTTAGTCCTCAGAACCCACTAATCTACTTCTGTATTTATGGACTTGCCTGTTTTGGACATTTCATACAGATGGAATTATATAATATACGTTCCTTTGTGACTGAGTTTTTTAACTTAGTGTAATGTTTTTAAGGTTCATCCATGTTGTAGCATGTATCAGTACTGAGTTCTTTTTTATGACAGAATAATATTCCACTGTATGGCTATGCCACATTTTTTTTATCCATTAATGTGTTGGTACAGATTTGGGTTATTTCCATCTTTTGGCCACTATGACTAACATGGCTATGAACCTTCATGTACAAGTGTTTTCATTTCTCTTGGGTAGATATCTAGGAGTAGAGTTGCTAGTCATATGGTAACTGTATTGTTAAATCTTTTGAGAAATTGCTAGACTGTTTTCCAAGTAATGTGTAAGAGTTCCAATTTTCACATCCTTGCCAATACTTGTTATTGTCTGCTTTTTTAAATTTAAAATTTGTGGGTATATACTAATAGTAGGTACATATATATATATGGGGTACAGATATAAATTATTCAAAACTAAATCTGGAGATCAGTTCACCATCTCTTCTACTTTCTAAGGAAAAGCAATTCTTACTCATGAATGGAAAAATGCTCTGCAGTTTATAAGTGTGTGTGGTGGAGGAGGGGAAGTTGACTTGCCCCTAGGGAGGGATGTTTAATCACATCTAATGTGTCATGAAAATTACATTTTTATACAGAACAATACATATTGACTATTTCTTGTCTTTCTCTCCTGCTAGAACATGAACTTCATGAGGACAGAGACTTGGGCTTATTCACCACCAAGTCCCCAGTTCCTAACTCCAGTCCTTTGGAGTTAGAAGCAGGTTGCCCAAAGTTCATAATGCAGAAAAACCATTTTTCCGAGATTTATAGGGTAAGTCCTGTAAGTCCAGATTGCTTGGCGTCAATCAGGTACTCAATCAATGTTTGTTGAGTGAATATGTGAATGAGCTCTTCATTGTTTTTCTTTTTCTCAGTGGTCCAAGTAAACCCTCTGATGGGCCTCAAATGCCGTGGGCCACCTCAGGGGATGTGATTTCTCACCCCTCCCCGTGCCCTAGCCCACAGGTGGTGTTTTGAGAGGAAACATCTTGTTTCACATCTGCCTCCCTGTGGAGAGGTCACCTGCCCCGTTCTCCTCTCTGCCCTCTCTGGGTAGTGTGTTTTCAGAGCGGACACAGGGGCCCTGGCCACTGCCCTGTTCCAGAACCCAGAGAATGGGGTTCACCAAATCAAACTCTGGGGATGTGCCCCTAGGAAGCTCTTCACTTTTCCTCACTGAGGTCCTCACAGGTCTCAGTTGCCTCCTGAATGCCTGGGCGACACTGGGCTTCTCTGGCAGCTTGCAACGCTTATTTTGCCTGGGCTGCTAGGAAGTGCAGAGCCACAGCGGCAGACCACCCTAGCGGGGGGCCGGCCACCACAGCGTCCTCCCTGGGCTGTGGCCTTCATGGCCCTTCCGGTTCCCCTCTTCCCCAAGGTCCCCACTCAGTGCTATCTCACAGTGTGCTGAGCCTTTGCAAGTGGCCAACGGCAGGTGCCTGCCTGGGAGGGGGAGAAAACCCAACCCGGAAGTGCCGTACCCGGGAAGTGCCCAGAGAGTCCGATCCCTCCCCATCGGGGGCTGCTCTCCAGAATGGGGGACATCTTATCATCTGACACAGATGGCGGTTTCCCACACTCTTCTTTAGCTTTTTAACACTCCGCTGTTCTGACAAATGAAAACTCCAAATCCCTAACAGGTATTTGAAAGTGTTCCCTTTAAACATCAAAGGCCTCCAGGCTTCTCATCCAAAAGCTGAACGGCAACTATGAAGAAAGAACCCAGAGTGCTTGCAAGAGTCACTCCCTGGCTCCTCACCAGCCTCTCACCCAGCCAGATAAATCCTCAGACTGTGAGAGCGGCCCCCAAGTCGGAGGTCTGGACTGAGATGTGTGTCCTCTCTGCTCGGAACGTCAGAGGCCCCTCACCACGTTCCCAGCCATCCCTTGCTGCAGTCACTTTCAGCACCCTGGGATCTGCCGGGAGTCTTGGTACCCCTGAGCCTGCCCCGTCCCTCTGGGAAGCCCCGTGTGTGGGGCACTTGTTGCAGACACCACACTCACTGTTCCTTGATCTTGTTCGCGGCGGTCCTTCCGACCTCCTTCGTGTGGGCCTGGGCTTTGCATCCGTGCCACAGGTAGATAAGGGCCTTGTTGACGTTGAGCACCACCATGGAAGTCCTGGACCTCAGGCTGCTACAGTGACAGGCCACTTCCAGCAAATTCCCTTCCACGGGCACCTCTCCGCGCACGCAGTACAGCCGCCACTCACCTGCAGGGGGCACCGGCGGCGCAGAGGAGTTAGGACGTGAGCGAGTGGCAGCAAACGCGGCCCTTCCTACTGTCCGCTGTGCCATCCACCGCAGCCACCTCTGTCCAGGGCCAGGGACTTAGGGGACTGGAGGGGCTGAGGCACTGCGCAGGGAGCCCTGCCGAGCACTGACGCATCAGGCCTTCCTGCCAGCCTAAAAAGTGGGTTCTTATGTAGTTAGAAGCAGGTGATCTGAAGTCCACAATGCAGAAAAACCATTCTCCCAAAATTTATACAATAAGTTCTATAACAGGCATATTTTAAAAGGCTCTAGAGCTAAGATTTTTTTTGGTGGGCTGGGGTGCTGGTCAACAAAAAATTTCATAATTTATAATAGAAGAGCCACTGATTTTTCTTTTCTCCTAAAAAGAGCAGACGGAGGAGGGGAGACCACCTTCCAGCCTCCTGCGTGCAAAGGTGAATCCCGAGTAAATTCTCCAGGGAGAGGCTGGTCACGAGCACCCACAGAGCTGAGTTATCAGGCAAACATCAGGAGGCTTTCAGAGGTAGAGCCACAGTTAGATGAAGACAGACTCACTTTCAGCCCTGAGCTTATAAAAATTCTTTCCAAGAGAGGGAAAGGCAAAGTCGAATTCCAGCAGTAAAAGTGACTTACTTTGCACATTTTCTTCTTCCTCTTCCCGCCTCCCGGAGTGCACCACCATCCCCCCCTGGAAACACTGCAGGAAACAGGGGGGCTCCTTTCCCTGGAGAACCTGGACCTTCCAATTTAAACAGAGGTAAATAGGTAAGGGGCGCGGGGTTTTCAAAGTCCTAAAAACAATACATGCCTCTCCCGGAAAATCTGAAAAATATCAAGACGTACAAACAAAAGCCATTGCTAACACTATTAGCCATTGCTAACCACCTAAAGAGAAGCTCTGTGAACGCTGCCGTGTGCAGCCTCCTCTCAGGGTGTTACTCAGGGAGGGTCTTCTTTTCCTAAACAAAATAGGAGCCGTGCTTTATATTGATGTACAGCCTCATTTTCTTTACTTAATGTTGTTCTGTCAAGGAATATTCTTTTAAAACATAACTCCTGATATTTTAATGATATTCTGTGGTTATTGATGTCACAAGACTGATATAAACAAACTCTTAACAAGATAGCTCTCAGCAATGAGAATGACTCATCACTGACTTGGTAATAATTCTAGGGAAAATATATGGTTTGCGGCCATCCCAGCAGTCCACTCAGCCTCTGTTAGAGAAGGCTCTTCCTTCAGGTGTTATCTGCACCACGAATAATGTGAGGGTTGAGTCACCTCCCTCTAGGACACCTTTCCTTACAGAGGAAATGTTTCCTGGAGCTCGTAGTCACGGAGCACTGAGAGAAAGGATTTCTCACTGTGAGTTATCAATCTCAGTGCCCATTTTGCATAACCAATTGCCATTTTGTGGCAGTATTTCATATCTAAAATGATTTTCCAGAGCTGGACCGTGGCTCATGCCTGTAGTGGTGCATGCCTGAAGTCCCAGCTACCCAGGAGGCTGAGGAAGGAGGACTGACTGAGCCTGGGAGGTCAAGGCTGCAGTGAGTGGTGATGGTGCCACTGCACTCCAGCCTGGGTGACAGAGTGAGACCCTGTCTCAAAAAAATGATACAAATAAAAATAAAATGATTTTCCATCCACTGGATTGGTAACAGGTAAAATGCTCAAATGAGAGAGATTAAGACTCAAAACTCTGAGGATGATTTTGAAGGCATGATAAAAGCATGTTCATTCATGGCCTTTACAAAAAAATAAAGGGGTAGTTGAAATGACTACTAGGAATAAATTAAAAGGCAACTCTTGCCAATACCATTTCTAAAATATAGTCCATGGTGGAAAATATTTTTTAGGAAATGTGATTGGTTCTTGGGACTGTGGGAGGCTGGGTGAGTGTGGATCTGTTTCTGGCAAGAATGTTTCTGCTGTCTTCCCTTCTGCTATCGTTAATCATTCATCCAGGAGAATAAAGAGATTTGCACACGGCATTGTCCTGTTTTCAAAGAACCCCAGAGTTAACTCTTAATTGCTGCTACTCAGCAAGTTAACTCTTAATTGCTGGTACTCTACAGAGCAGAGGAGACTCAGGCAGAGATCATCTGAATGTTAAAGAGAAAGGTTTGCAAGCCTCATCTGGGCAGCAGTCCCTGCCAAGCATGATGCAGGCCCTGGGGTTATAAGGCCATGCGGTTGTGAGGCCAGTAGCTTTAGGTGGCCTCGGATCTGGGCAGCAGTCCCTCCTAGGCACGATGCAGGCCCTGGGGTTGTAAGGCCAGGGTCGCAGGGTCTCTGTCACGCTCCTGGGGGATCATGTAGCTTTAGGTGGTGGGAAGTGCTGTGAAAATAAAGGGATAAAGTGCAGGGACTGAGAATGATGAGAGAATGAGAAGGCTCGGATAGAACGGGGCGGGGGGGTGCGGGTGACATCTGAACAGAAACCTGCCTCATAAGAGGCAGTACACAGGGGTACGGATGTAGAGGCAGTATGGAGTAGGCACGGGAAGTTTCCAGACAGTGGAATGGGGCACGGGGCAGGAGGTGAGTGGAAGGAGGTGGTCGTGGAACAGGGAGAGGCTGGAGTGGCCTGGGTGGAGGGGAGGAGCAGGAGGAGCTTGGAGAGGTGTCCAGGGCCCACCAAGAAGGTGCTGGAGCCCTGGGAAGCTGCTTGGACTGCAGTGTGTGTGGCAGACAGCAAGGGAGTGACCCAATCTGACCTGTTCCAGAAAACCACTCAGGCTGCCATGAATACAGGTGATGGGTGTTCCCAATCCTTACATTCACCTGGTATATCTTTCAGGTAGATTCGTATACATGGAACAACTGATCAAAGTTTTAAGGTTCTCGTGACAAAATTTCAGGATGGCTGTTCAAGTTACACTTTTCACCCAAAACACAGCATCCTCATCCTACTGAGGCCTTGCCAGCTGGCCCTGGACCCATCCTTTAAAAAATCACTCCCATTGTGAGAAGTGGATGATGGCATCTCTTTGTTTTACCTACAGTGCCTTGATTGGTTAGTTGGAAACCTAACAAACCTTTCAAAGCCACCCATTGGCCATCTGCACTTGTCATGTGGATTTCCTATTTGCAGATACAACATTTTCCCTAGGATCATCTTACAAAAAGTGGGAAGAGGAAAGAAGTGGGAGGCACAGCCTGAAATCTGCAGACGCCAGACCAGGACTGAAGTGCTTTGGGTGACGTGGTCTTCCATTATCAGAATCATGTTGGGAGGGACCAGGCCAAGTGCCATCGGCTCCCAGGAGAGGACGCTCCTCTCAGTCCCCGGGGTGCAGAGCTCCACAGGACTCACCTGGGCCCCCCTTTCCTCATCCAGCTCCACCGTCATCAATGCCGACGTGCCCTTCTCACTCACGGTGGAGTGCCGGCCTTGCCAGAAGAAGTAGACGCACTTCTCTTTGCCGGCCGCCCTCACCGAGTGCTCTCCCTTCTGGCGACTTCCCACTGCAAACACAGAATAGCAGAGGGACAGGTCAGCAGCTGAGACACCTGAGGAGAAGCAAATGTCTGGTTCACTTCCCCGGGGCCTGCAAGGACCAGTAGCAAAGAGCCTCGGGCCTAGGGCTGGGGAGAAACCATTGGCACCTGGAGGGAAGGTTGGTCATGCCCAGGAGAAGAGAAAAACCACCTTCCTTCCAGCTCCTGACCCAGAGCTTCCAACAGGGAGAAAAGGGATCTGAGGGGCCTTTTTGGTGCCCTGAGAAAAAGATCTGTCATCTGGAGGGGGTGGCAGATCACTCCAAGTGTGCAACAGAGTAATTTCTTCAAAATATTTGGTGAGGCCAGGTGAGTGGCTCATGCCTGTAATCCCAACATTCTGGGAGGACTGCTTGAGGTCAGGATTTCAAGACCAGCCTGGGCAACATAGCAAGACCCCACCTCTAAAATAATTTAAAGGCGTGGTGTTGCACACCTGTAGTCCCAGCTACTTGGGAGACTGAGGCAGGAGAATCACTTGAGCCCAGGAGTTTGAGACCACAGTTAGCCATGATTGTGTCACTGCACTCCAGCCTGGGTGACAGAGTGAGACTCTCTTACAAACAAATAAATAAATAAATAAATAAATAAATAAATAAATAAATAAAGTATTTGGTGACCACCAGAGCAGGACTAAGGGCTCACACAGACACAAACACGTTTTCCATATTACACCACTCTTTGGCAAAAGATTAGTTGGTAGAGAAAAGATGTTAAAAACAATAGCAGGGCCAGCTTTAAGCACAAAGGAAAAAATGCAGACTGTTAAAACTGTTCTAGTAAAAAATACAGCTTTGAAGTTTTCAAGTTCTGTCAGGAATGAGGAGATAGGTTGCTGACATATCATTTGAGCATAAACTAATCTGGATTTCATGTCTGTCACCAGGGCTGCTGCCGGGATTAAGTGCTGATGGTCCCCATGGCTGGCACCCCACAGGCACTCGGTAAACATGAGCAGCACAGGAGGCAGATGAGAATGCTTGGTGTGGAGAGCAGTCACAGGGAGGTTACAGGGTCTCCCTCTGTCACCCAGGCTGGAGTGCAATGGCGCAATCATGGCTCACTGCAGCCTCAGCCTCCTGGGCTCAAATGATCCTCCCGCCTCAGCCTCCCAAATAGCTGGGACTACAGGCATGCGTCACCATGCCTGGCTAATTTTTATTTTTAAAATTTTGTAGAGATAGGTCTCACTATGTTACCTAGGCTGGTCTCTAACTCCTGGCCTCAAGTGATCCTCCCACCTCAGCCTCCAAAAGTGCTGGAATTATGGGCCAAGTGGGCATTTTAGATGTTACTACAGACATCCAAATCTCTACGTGTAAGAATATGTCTCACTCTAGATTCCCTTCATTCATTCATGCATTCAACAAATATTCACTGAGCGGGGACTTCAGGATTCTGGGCTACAATGATGAACAAGACAATGATGAACTTGATGCTTGGAGCTTTTGTTCTAATAAACAAAGAGACGAGCAAGACAATTTCGGATAGTGATAAGTGCTATGAGGACAAGAGACAAGAAGGTGACGCCAGGCAGGGTCAGGGCTCATGGGACACCAGCTGAGGGAAGCCCTTTCTGAGGAGGTGGGGAGTGCAGACCTGAATGACGCTAATCTGGAAGCAGAGGCTTCTAAGCTGAGTGAGGCCAGTAGACCAAGCTCTTGACCCAAAGGCCTGGGTGTCCCAGGGAGTGAGGGTCAACACAGGAGAATGCAGCAGTTGGTGGGAACACCCACATAGGTTTGAAAGGAACGAGAATAACTGGAGTCTCTGTTTTATATCACTGCGATTTTTCCCAGCTCCAATCCCATCTCCAACATTGCAACCGTATTGAGGTTTGAAGGGAAGAATCAAACTCATTTAAGTTCTTAAAAGGTAGGGGGTCATATTTATTTGATTTTTAGCCCTTTGTTTGGTAAAGTATCTGTAACATAGGTTTCATAAATGATTCTAATAATTTCTTAAAGTATTTTGACTAAGCACAGTCTTTTGTACCATCCACTGTGGATCTGAACTGGTTAAGTTTGGGTGTTTTTGAGAGGGCAAAATAAAATAGGAACCATCAATGCCTAGATTATAAATCCCACAATTAATTTGGAAGCCACTTAATTGAAATTTCTGCTAACTTAGCAACAAAACTTTGCCCTTGAATAGCGATCCTATTCTTCAAATAGTGAACATTTGTTGCACTAAATAGATTACTGAGGAAAGATATGTTTCAAATAGATCATAAGAGTTTATAAAGATCTTGAAATCTGTTAGCACTCAAATACATTGTGTAAATACATATTCACGCTTAAATAACCAACATTACATCCTAACATTGCAAACAGACTTCAGTGTATATACCCAAAATAGAATTGTATCTCTTTTTTAACTTACTTTTATTTTAGAGACAGGGTCTTGCTCTGTTGCCCAGGTTGGAGTGCAGTGGTATGACCATAGCTCACTGCACCCCTGAATTCCTGGGCTCCAGTGATCCTCCTGCCTCAGCCTCCCAAAGTGCTGGGATTACAGGTGCATGCCACCATGCTGGGCTCATTTTTTATTTTTCTGTATAAACAGGTCTCTCACTATGTTGCCCAGGTTAGTCTTAAACACGTGGCCTTAAGTGATTTTCCCACCTCAGCTTCCCAAAACTCTGGGGTTACAAATGTGAGTCTAGAATTTTATTCCTTTAAAGATATTTTATGAAGCAAACATTTCACTAGTTTTCCTTACAGTTTTCCTGCACAGACCCAAATTTAATCCTATATGCAACTTAATTTTTCATATGTGTATTCATTTTTAATTTTGGCAATGTAAAGATTAAATTTTTAGTGGTAAGAACTGCTGGGCTATTATTTTTTTGAGACAGGGTCTCACCCTGTCGCCTGGGCTGGAATGCAGTGGCATGATCTCAGCTCACTGCAACCTCCGCCTCCCGGGTTCAAGCGATTATCCTGCCTCAGCCTCCCGAGTAGCTGGGATTATAGGTGCCCGCCACTATGACCAGGTAACTTTTTGTATTTTTAGTAGAGACGGGGGTTTCACCATGTTGGCCAGGATAGTCTCAAACTCCTGACCTCATGATTTGCCCGCCTCAGCCTCCCGAAGTGCTGGGATTACAGGCATGAGCCACCACGCCCAGCCAGCTATTCTCTTTACAACCTTGATTAGTTACCTAATTTAAAGTGTGAACATGTTACGCCACCAAGGCACTTTCAAGAATGTTTGGTGCTAGTAGTTCTATTTAGGAATAACAGAAAATACAAATATAAAAACTGTTCATGGTCAAGTATTCTTGCACCAGAGCCACCTATTTATAGGAACTAGACATCTGTCAGGCCCTGGAGGAGCCTGGCTCGGCATCCCTGGGCACCTTGAGCAGCTGTCCCCTTACCCTGCTGGGGAGCGAGTAACCCTACCCTGCAGGCACTGGGCCAGGACATTGACCCTAGCAGGCAGGCCAGCATCGGCCAAGTGGAGGCTGTACCACCTGTGCAGCTGCTGCTTTTTGCTGACCCTCTCCCAGAAGTGCACCCTGAGCTCTGACTCAGTCCTGTTTGCAGGTGTGGCCCTTGTGCGCACAAGTGATAGAGGAGTCGGACTAGTGTCACCAAGGGGCCAGAGCTTCCGCATTGGCTATGGAGTGACTGCAAGTGCCATCGGGCTGTGCCTCCCCCCTGCTGGAGGGATGGTCTGGAATCTGAATGATCCCTGCTTTAACTTAATTCTCTAAAGCTGGGCTTTTTCCAAGTTGTAAGTCTGCTGAAAAAGATGTTGGAGGTGGCTGTGAGATGGCCATTGTGTTTACTGGGAAGACATATAGAAAGGAATCATCCGGGTCAAATCATATTTCTTAGGGGCCTCCAAGTCAATAGTCCATGAAAGTCTGAACTCTTTGCTTTATTTTTAATTAATTCACTTTAACAGTTTTACTCATTCATTCATTCACAATTACTTTTTTTTTCTCATAACTAACAGCTAAAGTAAGAAAATGGCTAAATTAAACTATATCTGGTTTTATAAAACACGATTTCCCTTTTTGCATTTTAGGAACGGGCACTACAAGTGCCTTTAGTTTGTTCTTTAAAGTTCCCAGTTCCACTACTCCAAAGGTTAAGAGATCCACCCGCCCCGAAACACACTCAATTCCCTATTATTGTTGTCTTTGGTAATCAACATCAGAGATTAACACTGTACATGCCACCTCTGCACAAAAGCAAGAGCGTAAATCCATGACAGTGACTCTTTGTTATTAATTGTTATTATTATTATTTTGGGGAGATCCACGTTATCTAATCTTCAAGTTAAAAACAGTAATTACGCTGTTCCTGCCGACAATGTCAGTGATGAGTATTTCCTGCACCTACAATGTGAACACAGGCCAGGCACCTGTTAAACGTCATATATACCTGATTATAAAGTCCTGTGAGCTGAGTACTATAATCCCTATTTTCCAGGTGAGAAAACCAAGGCTCAGACAGGGTAACTTTACCCAGACCACACAGCTGGTAAGTGAGGGCCTGAGATTCTGAATCCCAGGCTGTAGGGTCCCAGTGCCTGTGACCTTCCCTCAAGGGACACAGCTCCTTATGAAAAAGGAAAGAAGCAGTTCCAATTGCTTGCTCATAAGAAATTAAGTAGATGAGAAATGCTGCTCCCTTTGGGAGGCTGAAGTGGGAGGATGGTTTGAGCCCAGGAGTTTGACACCAGCCTGGGCAACACAGTGAGACCCCATCTCTACAAAAAATAAAAAAAGTTAGCTTGATATGGTCGCACATGCCTGTAGTCCCAGCTACTTGGGAGGCTGAGGCACGAGGATGGCTTGAGCCTGGGAGGTCGAGGCTGCAGTGAGCCGAGATTCTGCCATTGCACTGCAGCTTGGAAGACAGAGTGAAACCCTGTCTCAAAAAAAAAAAAAAGAACAAAAAGAGAGAAAGAAATGTCCCTCCCATTGGGGGTCCTTGTCTGACACCCCACGACTCCCTGGAAGGAGAGGCTGGAGCTGCCTGGGCCCTGGAAGATCCCCTTCCTGCTGTTTAAGAAGCCCCTGAAGTTTGGTGTGTTCAGCGGCTCAACCTCAAGTCGCCTTGCCGCTGGTTCAACCCTGACCTGCTCCACGGTCTGGTGACTGGGATCTTCAGCCCCTCCTTGTAGCCAAACTCACGGCTCTCCACATCCTGTGCTGGAGCCCCACTCTGACTCCCTGCCCGCAAAGCAGGTTAATAGCACAGTTGGGTTTGAAAAGAGGCAGGCCTGGACTTGAGTGTCCAGCTCCACTCCCTGCTAGCTGTGTGGCTTCAGGCAGTTTCCTTGATGTTACTATCTTGTTCCTTATCTGAAAAATTAGCACCACAACAGAAAAGTCTCAGGGAGCCCAGCAGGCACTCAGCTAGAGGCAGGGTAAAGCCCCCAGCATCGTGCCCCAGGGGGCGAGGGGACCTCTGGGCCACAGCCTGGCTCTGCACAGCACACAACCCCATTGGCTGTGTACTCAGCGAGGCCCACCTGCTGGCTGTTCCTGCACCTGCTTTATGTCATTGATACCACATGCGTCTTGGAGACAGGGTCTGAAATATTTACTTGGTCCCTACAAAGTGTCTTCCATAGAGTAGGTGCTCAGGAAATGTTGTCAGCTGATGAATAGATGCATCTTGTATAAATCAGGAAAGAAATCCTGCTTCTGGGCCTGCAGTTTTCTGATCAGCAAACAGCTGCCTGTGCTTCCTGTGGCCCCGGGGGCAGGTGCACCTGCACAGCAAGGGGGCTGTAAAGAGGCAAAAATACTCTCTTCTGAGTTTAAATCACAGACCTGTGACCTGCATATTCTCCTAAATGGGAAGGGGTGAGGAGCGCTGTGGGAAAGGCTCCTCCTTGGCAAGGAAAGGGATGATTTCTCCAGAGTTCACCGGACTCCCCCTTTCCCCAGCGCCAAGCGTCTAGGTGAGTGTTTTGCAATGGGGTCTGTCACCATCAGGAACCGAGGAGAGTTTAGAGTCTGCATTTACTACACCAGACCCACAAAGCACCACCCATACTCTCAGTCTCGGGAGAAACAGCCTCTTTCATTTTTCAAATAAATTTTCTGTGCATGTATTTACTATAATGTTACAGCACCATTTGGCTCCAGCTTTAAATCACGAAAATATGCTGTACTTAACGACTTTAATTGAAGCAGCACACAGCCACATGGGGAATATCACTTAGAGGCCAATCATCTCTTTCCCAGAAAAGCTCTGGGGATAGGGGCAGGGGAGGGAGAGAGGGAGCTGAGATGCCTTGACGTGCAAGTTCAATTTCTACAGGTGAACACCAGTGGCCTCGGCAATGCTAGGTTGTTAGGAATTCAGCCTTACTTCTTTTCATCTCTGTGGTTTACTAGGCGGCTCTCAAAGGCGCATGACAGCAGTGCCCCACTGCACGCACGCAGCAGAAGGCACGACAGGGTTCATCGGAGAAGCTGGCTCGCGCAGGGCTGCCAGGCCAGCCTCTTTCAG
The DNA here is from genome assembly GCF_028878055.3 of Symphalangus syndactylus. Lineage (NCBI taxonomy): Eukaryota > Metazoa > Chordata > Mammalia > Primates > Hylobatidae > Symphalangus > Symphalangus syndactylus. Next base: position 70,556,862 of record NC_072426.2, read on the forward strand.
CTGGAAAAAACCATAAGTGCTCACTAACCTGCCGTGCTCACCATGAACTTCCACTTGACCACATAGGCATCCCCCTCGTGGAACTGCCCAATGCTTTGTTTGGGGAGCCTGCTATAGTCGAATTCTAGGATGTGCCAGACATCCACAGAGACGCTGGTGATCTCAAACTGCCTCCTGTCGTGTCCTTCCACCAGGCCATAGCCACGGCCGACGTTCACCCCATCCAGGATGGTGCCTGCTGTCGTCTGGGGCATGGACACCATCCGTGTCACATCGTATGGCTTGACATCGGCCCTGGGGTCTTCCTACAGGGGCACATGAAGACATCAGTTCAGTTGCCTGTTTCCGCAGCTATTCCTTGTCATGCTCAATGCTGCTTCAGCTGTTCATGGGACAGCATAAAAATACAGCTTCCACACTCTGTCTCAGGATGTTTAACTGCAGCAAGGGAAAGGCTGCATTTCCAGAAAGACTCTGGGAGGTCTGAACACCCATGGCCACAACAGCACATGGACGCCTGAGACTCTTCACTTCCCAGAGTTAGATTAGAATTGGAGGCCTGTCTGCTGTTCTACTAGTGAATCCTGGGAAGGCTTCCTAGCTTTAAGGGTGTATGTGTGGCTGTGTGTGTGTGTGTGTCTGTGTGTCCACGGTTTTTTTTTTTTTAATTAAAGTATTTTAGTTGACACATTATTATGGGTATGATTTGATGTGTTGATACATGCATCTGTTTCATGGGGAAGGGGGTGTGGGAAGGAGACGGGACAGGGAGGACAGGGAGATGTTGGCCAACGGGTACAAAATGACAACAGAGAGGAGGAATGAGCTCTGGTTTTCTCCTGCGCAGTGGGGTGACTGTTTTCCAATACTGTATTGCAGATTTCAAAATAGCTAGAAGAGAAGATTTGAATGTTCTCACCACAAAGAAATGATACATCTGAGGTGATGGCCATGCGAACTATCCTGATTTGATCATTTTACATCAAGGCTACTTTTGTTGGGACCCGAACCAAGCCCCAAGGTTTGAGACTCAGTCGCCGGAATACCTTGTGCTGGGCAAGTTCCCCGGGGTTCTTCTCATTCGGTCTCTTCAGTTCCGTCCAATCCAGAAACTTCTCTTTGAACAAAATTGTCTCATTGTGTTCAGTAAGTCTCCCAAATATCGCCCAGTCGGGCCGCCCCTGTCCTTTTCTGCAGGGTGGGAGGGGGGTTGGGAGAACAGACAAGAAAAGAACCAAGATTAAGCCAAGCTTAAACAAAGGAATCTGAAACACATGCGGCTACCGGAAAAAACCTCGAAGAACTTAAGTACATATAAAACAAATGGTTTATTTTCCTGCATTTTACCAAATAATGACATTTTGTTATTTTAGTCTGAAGTCTTGCAAAGCTTTGTGTCCATAGAGTTTTTGATGTGCCTGAATGTGACATGAACTACGTCAGGACTAGACTTTTCTTACATTCTAGCAAGTTTTTTTTTCTTTTTTTGAGATAAGGTCTTGCTCTGTTGCCCAGGCTGAAGTGCAGTTGCACAATCTATAGCTCCCTGCAGCCTCGAACTCCTGGGCTGGAGTGATCCTCCTGCTCAGCTTTGCAAATAGCTGGAACTGCAGGTGTGTGCCACCATGCCTAGCTAACTTTTGTATTTTTTTCAATATGAGACAGGGGTCTCGCTATGTTGCCCAGGCTGGTCTTGAACTCCTGGCCTTAAGTGATCCTTCCTTCTCAGTCTCCCAAAGTGCTGGGACTACAGGTGTGGGCCACATTCTAGCAAATTCTTGTCTTTGGGATACCCTGGGGTGGCACGCTGGGTGGGGATTTTGGCAAGGGCAGGAGCTGAGGGAAAACTTTACTTGTCTACTTTAGCCGCCCAGTCACCTGCAGAGGCTTACCAAGTTGCCCCTCCAATTAATTAATAGTCGTAGGGAAGAGGTAGCTCCCTCCTCAATTCTCTACTATTTTATTTCATGTTACAACAAAGCTCTCCAGAGTACAGAGATTCTCCCGTCACTAAAATGAACACTCTTTCACAGATCTTGAAGTGCCTTTTTGTGCACTTATTTCTAGGCCACTGTCCAGGGCAGCAGGCAAGGAGAGCACAGAGAGATAGGAAAGAAAACGGCACAGCTCCACCCAGAGGTCTTGTGTGGCCTTAGGATTTCAGAATTTATGCTGACCCCAAGAACACAGGTATTTTAGATAAAGGTAGAGCTGAGAAGATACACGTGCTGCGGAGGGCGTAGCCCTGGAATAATAAGCACGATCTCTCATCCCTCCAGATCCATCTTAGGTTGTGGATCTGGCCCGGGATGCAGCCATCCCTTAGAGCAACCCGCCCTGCTGTTCGTGCCCTGCTATGCTACTGCCTCAGTCGCTTCCTGCGTGGTCAAGACCACAGCTGCTGATGTCACAGCTGAGGCACATCAAAAAGGCTGCCTGATTCAAAGAAAGCTGCCAGATAAATCACAGAGCACAGACACTTCTACCTCATGCTCTTGTGGGACTTTAGGAATCAAACAGAAGCACCTATGGAAAATGCACGGCCGTCTTGAAAGGCTGTGGTCTTTATCAGAAAATATCTGAATGACTGTCTCTTATGTCAGTCCTACTCTGCAGGCTTGCTAAGATGATGATTGAAAGGGCTCTTGGTTTCTGCTTTAGAATCTGACATTTATGTTTTGAAGCGTTGTGAGCAAGCGATGTGGCAGATTGCAGGGTGAGGTGGACAAACCTGGGCCAGGAGCCAGGGGTTTCTCTACCCCCTTCCCTGACTTACAGCTGGAACTGGGCTCAGTGGTTTCAGCCTCATTTGCTAAGAAGGGCTGGGTATGTAATCCTGGCTGCATCTTAAAATCCCTGGGAGCTTTTAAGACATATTGACACATAAGCTGTAACTCACATGAATCGAAAACACATCTCTGGGGCTGGGCTGAGCAAATGCCTTTTTTTAAAGGCCCCTCAGGTGATTCTGTCTCAGAGATGTTGAAAACCAGTGGGTTAGGAGCTCAGTCATCTACTTTCAGATCTGTGATTATGCCACTATTAAATACAGTTGGCCATCACATAGATTTTGTGCTTTAGCTTGTTCTTTTTTCCTTTGCTATACCAAATAAAATCTTCTGAGCTGTAGTTCCAGTCCTTAAAATAATGGTTGTTACCATACTGAGGTTAAACATTAGTGCATTTGCTTAAAAAAGACTTTAAAACTTATCACACTGCCATAATTTTTAATGGTTTCTATAACGATTAATTAATGAGAAAATCAGTAATTGGATTTTAAAGCAGGAAACTAGGCAGGAAAGTTGAAATTCATAGACCAATTCAATGGAAAACATTAAAATGTATTGGGTGATGCCCAATATTCTATGCTGTTTGGTGGTTCACTGGTTTCTAATCTATTATAACGGCACCCATAGTTAAAAATCACTAGTTTTTTTTTTTTTTGGTCTGATAATTGAAAAAACAACAACAATCCTTTGCACGTAGGAATTCATTCTTCCAAAATCATAATTTCCGACTTTGCACATATTCTATTGAATTGCAAAAATGACTTTAAAGAATCTAGTGCATGCAGTGAATATTACAATTGCAATCATTATTTTAACACCATCTCCTCCCCCTCTTCCCTTCCCAAAAGGTATAAAGACATAAACATCATCTTCTGCCAAATAAATCCTGGAATTCGAGGGTGATGCTGGGAAGGTATGAAATTAGAAGGAGGCATGTTGCTTTTGCACCTTCACATCAATGGCTGAATTCCAGACCCGGGAAGCCTTTCAGATCCGCATGTAATTTGTTTAAACAATTGCTGTTCATCTGCCACAGCAGCACCTGGAATGCCGCAGGGGGGATCTTGCAGCATTTCTTGCTCTCTTCAATAAATCAACTATAACAAACCTCTTCCAGAAGACTACGACATCCATATTTCCACAATAGTTATATAAAAGTTAAAGAACTGTTCCTTTTGTGAATATTCACAGTCCACTGCATATAATCGTTTATGAAAACTGAACCCTATAAAGAGTGAGAGTAGAGGACTGTGGTGAGAACAGAGGGATCAAAGGGAATCAGCTCGCTCAGGGAGCCGTCCCTAGGCGGCAGCAGGAGTACCTGGGGATAAGCGGATTGCATTCTCCAGGATCCAGGGGATTGATGTCACAGTTCTCATAGTCAAAGGTTCCATTCCATAAGTGCTTTGCCAGCTGAAATGCTATTTTTCGTTGTGCTAACGTGACTTCTTTCCCATGCCATACATAAACTTCACTACCAAAATCAAACACCAGTACCTGGGAGAAATGGCACAAAAGAATTTGTTAACTTCAAGAACGTGCAACAGTTGAATCAGGTGCAACAGGGTCTCTGTTGACAGTGAGTCAAACGGAGGAAGACAGAAATCCTAATGGGGCGACCAGCACAGACACAAAAAGGCCAGGAGATCTCAGCTGGCACTGCCCCACCGAGCCAGCCTCTGCAATCCCAGTGTCCTAAGTGGACAAGACAATGTTCCCTCCTCTGAACTCTCAACCTGCTTACAACTTGCGATTCACAAGAATTCTTTAAGCACATCTTCCTGTCGACTTCCTCCCTCTCTCCCCTGTTCCTCCCCCTCTCATGTGCTCATTCATTCACTTAATATATACACAGAGGCCAATTCATATATGCCAGGCACTCGTGGTCCAATGGTGTCTTCTCTCCTGTACACAATTCCAAGATCCTTAAGGGCAGGGATCAGATCATAGCAATACACACAGGAGGGGTTGATTACTAAGTGTTTGCTGAATGAATACATGAATGTAATGCTATTTCTTATTTTCATGGTTCATTTTATTCTTTCTCTTAGAATGATTTCTCCCTTCACTTCCAGCAATTCAAATTTTGCTTAACTCTAAACTAGGCTCAATTTCACTTTCTGTGTAAAATTATTCCTGAAGATTTATTTTTCTGTGACTTTTCCCTCATGTAAATGCCCATACATGTCACACAGTCAACCTTGCTCCAGATTACATTCCTTCTAATACTCTTCTGCCTAATTAAACTTAAGGGCCTGTGTGTCTTTCACTTTCTCAACACTTAGCATGCTTAATGGTACTGGAAATGTATGTAATTAATAAATATTTACTGCTAAGACAGGACAAAAACAGCACATTAATTGGGAAATCCATAAGTTTTATATACATGCATCTAGTGTTCCTCAAATTTAAGGACTTAAAAATATTTTATTATAATGTTTATGCAAAATGCAAAAGATGGGGCTAAGAAGTATTTGTATTTTGCCTAAGATATAAAAGCCTTCAATGATCCATGCCACCTCTAAATTATATTCTGGATTCCATACTAGCATTTAAGATACCAGTAATGGTTTGAAATCACAAATATCCTTTAAAAAGCTGTAAATGTTCTACAGTGGGTACTGACACTGGCTAACCTTTATTGGGCACTTACTCTCTAATTTATTGGGCAGCCTGTGCTGAGTGCTTTCAATGTGCTTTCTCACCGAAGGGCAGAGCTCATGGACTGTACCTCTTTGGGTTGCAGAAGGGAGCACTTTGGAATTTTCCCCCAGTAGTCGTCATCAGGAACAAGTTTGTCATCCATGAGACGGTAAATGCAGTTAGTTTCTATTATGGCTGCTTCATAGAGTTCATCTTCTTTTGGGTCTCCAGCAGCTTGGGGATAAGAACAACAGGAGAGCATCACATTTTACATTGCAAAGTAGCTGGTTTAGAAGAATGAGCTAAGGGAGAAGAAAGGAGATTCAAGTCTTGTCAATCTCTGAAGTACAATGAAGTCTTACACTGGTAACTGGTTTGGCCACCCAGAAGCTTCCAGAAGTCTTTGGCTGCATGAGTATGTGTATTAATTCCTTCTTCAATGGTTTGGATATAAGTAGCTCTACAACCAAGTTCCCTCTTTGTCTGAATTAAAGTTGCAAGTTCTGAGGCCTAAAAAAGAAAGGAACACAATTACCTGGGTAGAAAAGCCCTTGACTAGACCCGGTGGCAAATGTCAAAACTAGAGGGAGAAACAGTGTGTGCCTGCAAGGAAAGCCTTGTGACCACGGGTGTGGGTGGATGCTGGTTACTGGGTATTTTCAATGACCTCAAGAAAACGTAACTGAAAGACCAGGGAGTATCAATTCTTTAGAGCAATAGTTCTTCATCTTCAATAGGTCACATGTGATGCTTTTAAAAAACACTATTCTTTGGGCTTTACCCCATGACAGTCTCATTCAATAGGTCTATGGCAGAACTTCACAGCTACCTGGGATAAAGGACTTTAAAGTGGGGCCACTTCCTTTTTTACACAGGAGTAGGAAGGAACCCAGGACCTAAACACTGGGGTGTAGGTCATAGTCCTAAAGCATCCCATTTAAACATGTAATGAAGGCTTGAGAGACATTCAGGAAAAGAAATCCTGCCTATCCCTTCTCACTTGAATGCAACACCTGGCGTTTGAGAAGCTTTGTGACTGACGCCAGGAAGAACACTCCACCGGTGTGTAAAGGAGATGTTAGCTGAAGCATTTTTATTTTTCAGGTACCAACCTTCGCCTTTTCTATGACGTTTGCAAACTCTCCTACCCACAGGAAGCAGCAGTTGGGGGAGAGCAGGAGGAAGCAGTCCCCACTGTTGAGCGCCGAAGCTCGAGGTTCCACCAGCCTGGTCTGCACGTGTCTTCTTCCTGAACACGAGGCAGACAGTCACCGTCTTTCCAGACAGAACGGGGATAGGACGCACCCCACATCAGAAGCATCCCTGCTGTGGACGCTTTCATTTCTAGAGTCTTGTCTGGCTAATAAGAGTTCCCATGGCCCAGAGTGGCAGCAGGGGGATTTAGAAAGGGCATGATGATGGCACTAGCGGCTGCTTCTGTGGTTGATGCTTTCCCAAGTGTCACCCGCTTCTCAGGACCATCATCAGTGTCATGTGCGTGGGTTAATGAAGGCTCCCCCTTCCAGGGAGATGAGCACACGGGCTCCTTTTCTCTCCTTCACTCTTCTCCCGGGGCCTTTCTCTCCCCTGGCCACCTCGTGCACCCAATTACATCTGTGGCCCAGGCAAGGGAAGCCATGCCTTCAGGAAGGGTCGGATCTTCCCCTGGGGAGTTTCCACTATGAACCCTAAGGGCCTCTCGACAGGAAGGACAGAGCCACTGCCTTCTGTGGCTTTCAACACCTTCTCCTAAATATTTATTGATTTTGAGCTTTCCACAATTAAACTGATCATGTAGACTCCGAGTTAGGACTCAGGACAGAGATCGGTTATTTGAGCTTGTCACTAGTCTTTTTAAATACACACAATAGGATAGTGGTTACACAGAAACATGCAGGAAACCCTCCTGGAGGGAGAGGATATTTCCTCCATTCTCATCTCAAGGATTCATCTATACAGTGGTCACCAGGAGGCAGCTGAGTCTCTTTCCTCATGGCCCAGAGCCCCCTTGGTTCATCTTTGGAATCTCCCTTGCTACAGACAGGAAGGGCACTGGAGTGGAATGCAGGTGGGCTTCAACTGCGTCGGCCTTCCCTTGATTCCTTTTCCAAGCTGTGTCTTCCTCCCTGGTTCTGTACTGACTTGGGGAGAACTGGGCAGGGAGCAGCGAGCCCCTCTGATGACGTAGGGCACCTATGGTAACTGCATGGATGTGTGGCTGCTTCGTGGGGCACGGGGCGCCAGGAGTAAAAGCTGGGATTCTGGAGTGGGGGGACCTGGGTTCGAATCCAGCTCTGCCAACCAGTAGCTGCTGGGACTCCAGACACATTCCTGCCTCTGGAAGCCATGGTGGGCAGAATACTTCCTATGTCATGCGATTTGGGGAAGCTTGAGAGACACGAGGTTGCATAGCAAGGAACACACAACAAGTTCTCAAAAAGCGTGTGTTCCTTTCCTGGCACAGGCGATGAATTACAGAGTCAGGACTCCGTATGGGACCAGACAGAAACCACGGGCCCTGAGTCACCATGCCAGGCTGCTCTGAAATACCTTTAATCTGCAACAGCATCAGCCTCTTGTAGGGCACAGCGCTGTTGTTAGAGTTCTGTTCCGTCAGGTTGACGCTCCGCAAGCTGACGTTGCTGAAGTTTTCTTTACTAGCCAAACCCGCCAGGGTGACTTCTGAGAAGTTGGAGTTGGAAGACACTGGGCGGGTTGAATAAGGAAACACAACACAGGAGGTTCAGTTACAATGACAATGTTTACAGTCAGAAATTATTCATAACGGACTCAACACCTTTGTCTTTTCAAGTTAATCCCGAGAGGGGAAACATACTCAAGTTTGATTAAATGTGCGATTCAATGCTTAACCACTGTGTTAAGAATTAGGTACAGCACTTAAAATATAAACTGCTTGTTGACAAGTGTCACATCGCGCTGTGCAGAGGGACAAGAACTGAGTGATGATGTGGACCAGCTACTTCAGCAGAAAACCAGGAGCTGGATTCACTTGTTGCAATTCCACTGAAAGCTGTTCTAAATCCTAACAACTTTCAGATGCCCAAATGTATGGATGCCAGATGACTATTAGACAGCTTTCACCAAAAGCCTTTATACATAAAGAAAACAAAAAAGTAGACACTCTGTAAGGGATGATTAGGTTCTAATCTTTATCTGAAGGCAAAGTGATCAGCCAGATGATACCTTGAGGTCTTCTGCTCTTAGAGTGAAGACTGTAGTTATAAGATGGGTTTTCACTGCAAAACAGCAAACATCTATAGACTGGTCAGTCATCACTAATCCAACCCCTGAGCCCCCAAAAGTGGAGGCAGAGGAAACGTATGTAAAATCTGTGCCAACATTTATTTCTCCAACTTATTGTTTTAAGAATGCATATGCTGGAGAGAAATTCAGAAATTTATTTCACTGGGATTAGGTTTGAAGACATATAACACCACTTGTCAATTCGTTATGGTGTTGTGGTTTTTAAATATACTTTTTTGTTGTTGTTGTTGAGAAAGGGTGTGGCTCTGTCGCCCAGCCTGGAGTGCAGTGGTGCAATCATGGCTCACTGCAGCCTTGACCTCCCAGGGTTAAGTGAGCCTCCCACCTCAGCCTCCTGAGTAGCTGGGACCCCAGGTGAGTGCCACCACACCTGGCTAATTTTTTTTATTTTTTGTAGAGATGAAGTCTTGCTATGTTTCCCAGGCTGGTCTCAGACTCCTGGGCTGAAGTGATCCTCCTGCCTCTACCTCCTGAAGTGCTGGGATTACAAGCATGAGCCACCATGCCCAGTCTGAAATATACTTTCTTAGTAAACCAGTTATAACGAAAAGACTCAACCACTTCATCTAAATACTATATTTCTAAGAAAAACATTAGGAAATAGGTCTATGAGTGTTATGGGAAAATGAAAGTTATAGCAAGATTATTCCAAAAATCAAGATTATGCATGCTATCACCTCAAACCAAGAAAATCACTGTTTCAGAATGATGGAACCCCACATGACTGGGCAGATGACAGCAGTGTGGCTCAGCCTACAGTGAGACTGAGAGTCTGGAGCCCATCTCCTCGCCTCCATTCATCACCCGCGCCAGCTCCCCCTGCTCCCACCAGCCCACATCCCAACTCCGAGAAGCTCAGGGTCCTACCAAGAACGATCTGAAAAGCACTGGGATTTGTGTTAATTAATAATATAAAAATCTAGGATTAGATACTCCAGTGATTTGAAGTGTTTTACTATGAGACCAAACGACTCTTTTACTATAAGAGATCAAACGACTAATAAGATTAAATGAAGAATGTGTGTTCAGGATCTACAGAGCTGAAAATGGCTGAATTACCATACTAAGAAATATCCATCTCTTCTAACTTCCAGAAAAAAACTCAACAAAACAGGGTAATTTGTAACCAGGTGCGGTGGCTTGTGCCTGTAATCCCAGTACTTTGGGAGATCAAGGTGGGAGGACTGTTTGAGGCCAGAGAGTTTGAGATGAGCCTGGGCAATATGATGAGACCCCAGTCTTTAAAAACAAAAAACCAAACCCCAGGATAATCTGAAATAACCAATTGAACAGGTGATACACACTGTGAGAATTTCCATGAAAAATCTTTGAAGTCTAGGTAAGCGTGCACACGTAGGTGCAAACTTGCTCCTTTTTACTTCATGAGGGTCTTCTGAGCACCATTAATGGCCTTCACAAGGCAGAAAACCAAGCAATGAGTAAAGCATCGGAAGAAGCCATTCCCAAACACAGAAGCAGGGTGGGGGTTCAAATACTCACTCTTTTCTACTTTCATCCGCTTTGACTCCATGAAGGCAACGTTTAATCTCTGCTCAGTGTATTCCTGAAGGAGATCTTCTCTTGCCGCCAGCATTTTCAGAGGGTTTTTGGAGGCCTGAACCCGGCGCTTGGGCCTAACTGCCCGCTTGTGCTCGGCCACGGAAGACGTCAATCTGCGGATGGAAGCAGAGTCGCGGTCCCAGTCTGTGCCACCACCACACCTAGATGACCTGGGGGTCTCGGACTCCACAGTGTATTTCCTGATTTTGTTACAAATCTTGCAACTCCTCCTCCCACCGCCACTCCCCTGACACGGAGTCGTAGATTCTTGGAGATGGAAGAGGGATGCAAGCCCACTGAGTTCAAATCTCAGCCACGCCCGGACGCCCCACTCATGCCCCTTGGTCTCCGCCTGGGAGGGTGTGGAGTACTTCTGGGCAGCTCATGGCTCTGCTAGACAGCTCTAGGGTTTAGGGAGCTCTTCCATCTCCTTACCGCACCCATGCACACGTCCTAATTCTCGCTTTGGAATCATACACCCATGTCTACTTGTCCGTCTCCGGCAAGCCCTTCGGGAATTTGCAGACCACGGCTCCTTGACGTAATCCTCTTCGCTCAGACTAAACTTTCTCCCTATGCAATAGCTTTCAGTCCCCTTACTGACCCTCCATGACTAGCTTCCACTCAACTCACTGCCCCCCTCTGAAAAATAACCACTTTTTGGAAGAATATATTGAAATAAAATAGGCCCGCAACCATCTGTGACCACCCCACATTCTCACAGCTCTTTGGGGTGGAAAACCAGACTAGGCGAGGTGAGCAGACTGAGCGAAGCGATCTCTCAACAGACTCCTGCTGCCACCCTCCACCTCCAGCTGCGCGGGCCTCTGTGCCCAAAAGGCGTCTTTACGTACCATGGTGTCATATGTATGTGTCAATGTTTAAATTATGATATACAACTATTTAAACAGTGACATTGTGTCGGCGGAAGATTGAGAAATGGTTAAACCGCTATGTATGCAAATACCCAAAATACTATTTTGAAGTAGAAAATGGCAAAGGGCTCATTTTTTAAGGTAGGAAATTAAAACATGCAAACTGAAACAAATTGAGCAAACTGGAATATGCAACGAATTTATCCGGAGCAGCTTGTAGAAAATGATGATACGTCACTCTGACAATGTCGCAGTTAAGACCAGAAGGATGTGGTGGACTGCCGTGGGTGGAGCCTGTCTAGCGTGTCTCCCTCTGCTTCTGGTAATAGCATCTGGATTTTCCTTTGGGGAAACCACCTCATTGCGCCCCCACCGTGGCTCTAGAGGAGACCCAGAGACCCGCCTTTACCCAGTCGGCATCTTCTATCCCATTGGCCACAGTGACTGGTTTGGGGATGGACACGGGCTCAAGTTGAAGCCAGAAAATCAAACCTGGAACTTCTGCTGGGACTACTGGGAAGAGAAGCTACCAGTGGTGGGCTGGCCAGGGAGGCAGCCTTGTGACTCCAGAGCTGGGGTGTCCATCTGCCGCCACGCCACTGCCTGACGGAGAGTGAGGCCAGCCCAAAGGAAAACAGCCAAAACAGACTGTGTTCTGAGGGGCCTCTAGAACCTGAGACCGCATCTGCACTGTTCAGCGAGTGACCCAGTAAACCCCTCCGCACTGTTCAGCGACTGACCCAGTAAACCCCTCCGCACTGTGCAGCGACTGACCCAGTAAACCCCTCCGCACTGTGCAGCGACTGAGCCGGTAAAACCCCTCCGCACGGTTCACAGAGTGAGTCGGTTTAAAAACTCCTCCGCACAGTTCAGAGAGTGAGTCGGCTTAAAAACCCTCCGCACTGTGCAGCGACTGAGCCAGTAAACCCCTACGCACTTTTCTTTTTGCTGAAATGAGTTCGAGTTGGGATCTTTTTCTTGGCACTTGGAATTGACGGACTCCTAATACCATAATCACTTTTCCTAGTTGGTTTAGTCATGTTCCCCTGGGAAGAGAAACCCTTAGACATCAATGAGAAAACCTGCAGATCTATTGATTTTATAAATGATTGGAAGCTAAGTAACATGCCTTACTGATTTTCTAGTTAGCTGTACTAATATGAGCCCATCTCATCCAAATATTTTGCAAAATTATGAGCAAGAATTCAATATGTCAAATGAAAGACAGGCGTTGAACTCTCTAAGTGGCATAAACCTAAAAACTGCAAAACAATATTCAAGTTATGTGAAAAATCCAGTGACGCCCTCTTTATGACACAGGACAAGCATATGTGGCCCACGCAGTCTGCCTGCATGCACATCTGGTCTGCATGTTTTATCTGCTGCGAGGCTCCGTGCCCCTGGCTCCTGCAACACCGTGCCCTGGCTCTAGAATACTAACACCCCTGTGATGGAGTTAGAAGGAGAAGGAGGCCACACTGGGGGAAGAGCCTCATGGATGTGCCCTGTGCAGGCGAAGGAAGCCCTTCTCAGTGGAGGAAAGACGGAGACCCAAATAACTCACTTGGGTGCATAAGGATCGAAAATGACATCGAAGTCCTCGTCCAGCTCCACAGGACTTCTCGGCATATTATAATCCACGCTGCGGTAAAATTTGGCAAAGGTTTCATCATCATCCGGCTTCATCACCTCCTTCACGGATTTGCCGGTGACAGTGAGCACCGTTTCGTGCATCCCGCCAACTGTCAACAAACAAGCAAAAGATGTAAGAGTTTTATAAAAACAAGGATTCCAATTATGCTTCACAATAGTTTAAAAATTCTATTTCCTCCTAAGTTCCAGAAGTGGAAGAAACACGGTTGTGATATACAGGGTCCTGCGGTTGCTTCCCAGGCCCTTACTTAATCTCTGACGTAAGGACTTCCCACCTGAACAAATCTGCAGTAAGACGGGAGAGAGGGAAGCTGACCATACTGCACACACGAGCCCACTGAACGCTTCTGAACCTGCCCTTGCTTCTGTTGAGGGTAGGTGAACCAGCCTCAGCCTCATTCTACATGAAGGGTTGGCAAACTTCTGAAAAGGGCCAGCCAGTAAACATTTTAGGCTTTGCATGGGGAGGGGCGACATGGGGCCTGTGTTGCAACAACTCAGTTCTGCTGTCTTAATGCAAAAGCTATTGACAATAGTTCACAAATGGGCATGGATATGTTTCAATAAAACTTTATTTACAAAAACAGGGCTGGGCATGGCGGCTCACGCTTATAATCTCAGCACTTTGGAAGGCTGAGGCTGGGGGATCGCTTGAGCACAGGAGTTCAGCCTGAGCAACATGGTGGGACTCCATCTCTACAAAAACAGAAAAAAGATTAGCCAGGCTTGGTGGTGCATGCCCATAGTCCCACCTACTTGGGAGCCTGAGGTGGGAGGATTGCTTGAGTCCAGGAGTTCAAGGCTGCAGTGAGCTATGATGGCACCACTGCACTCCAGCCTGGGTGACAGAGCAAGACCCTGTCTCTAAAAAACAAACAAGAGAAAACAAAAGCAGGTGGGCAGCTGGATTTGGCAGTGGCCATCGCTTGCTGACCCACGGGCTAGATCACTTCTCCATGTGTGTAATAAATGCTTTGCTAATTGGCATTCCTTGCCTAGCGAGTTCAGTGATTATATTACACTTTTATATTTCTGTTCAGTGGTGGTTGTATTATTTTCAACCTTTTAGTGGTCACTGTCAATAGCAGGGACTCCCAGCGCCTAGTATTGGATAAGTTTCCAGGATTGGACATTTTAATCAAGAGATAAAAGGCTGTTTTTGCATATTGCTCTTTTATTTGGTATACCTCATTGACTTTTATATTGAAACATTTATTTCAATATTCATTTGCCATAATTTTCTTTTAGAAATCGTTTGTGATTATATGAAATAATATTAGCTTTTACCTTATTGGAAATTGAGAACATACAATTTAAAGTTCACCAAGCCCAAGATCACGTTGATTTTGCCGACATATAATAATCTGCTTTCAGAGTTATAAGCAAAATCACTCAGTTCACAATTCCAATTGGATTACATCCCAAGGGTTTAGATTCAAGAAAAAAATGTATTATTGGAAGTCCCCAATTTAGTACGTGATCAAGTGAATCAGGGCTTGTTAATCTAATCAGTGTTGACCAAAACTTCATTTTTTGAAGATAACAACAAAGACAGTGATTACAGTATGAATTAGTAAAGCCATAATAGAAAGAAAACAATTTAGCTGAGGAAGAAAAGCAATCAGAATTAGGATTTAGAGATTCTGAGAGCAAAGCCTTCTGGCTTCCAGTAGGTACCTTTGTTATTCAGCCTTCTTAGAAAGGTTTCCAGCCTGTCCAACTTCAGGTCCGATTCTAACTGCATATCTGGTCTGGCTTCGATATCTAGGCAAGCAGAAACTGTCAGTGAGACTGCATCACTAAGGCCTCTTCTGATTACACTTGGTGTGGCCGGGGCCTTGGCGACTTACCTTCCAGGGGTTTGGAAACGGGTGTGGTGCCTCTTGTTTTACTGCAAATGGGTGAGGCTACTGGGGTTATGGCAGTAGGTGACGCCAAACCTGTGGAACACACAGACAAGCTACTGAGCATCTCAGCGTCACTTCTGGAAATCTCCGGGACCCTGACGGATCTCCAGGAGTCCCAGGGTAGACAGCACAACATATAATAATTTATACACATGCAGGCACACACACACACACACACACACACATTTCACAGGTACCGCGACTGTGGGACAACCAACTGCAAACGTAGACCGGATTTTATTATTTCCAAGGATTGCAGTGGCTGACAAGCCGATATTCCAAAATGAATGGTGAAGAAGTGGGAAAACATGTCCATGACACGTTAACTTGGGTGAATGCAGCTGTGAGTTCTGAGGCCCTTTGGAGATGGTGGGGGCAGCTGAGAGTGCATTGGTGCCATCTGCAGAATGAGCTGTGTCACACTCGCCAGCAATTGGCCCCCAGCACTGGAGCTCTCCTCCAGGCTGAGGGGAGGGAGGGACAGTGGCCTTGGGGACATGACAAAGACAGTAACCCAAGGAGGGCCAACCTTTCAGAAGAAACCACAGACCAGGGCAGGTCTGGACCGACTGTGCGTGTTGGAAGGTCCTGTCCATCTCCCGTGTGGGCAGAGACAGGAAATGCTTTTCCTCGTCTATTTACTGAGACGCAAGGTGGGAATCTTTAAAAGGGCAAGTGGTGAGAGACATATGAAAGGGAAAGGGAGGAATTCCAGCATGGAGAAAGTATCCAGCTGGAAGAAGAAAACTTAGTAAAGAGAAGGATGAGTATTGCTTACCTAACCTAAGTGGAAGGCATTGGAAAGAAAACTGATTAGTGCATTTAAAAAAAACAAAATGAGATGTGAATGTTCTCTGTACTCATTTGTAATAAATGTGAAATCCTTAGATGACATTGCCACTTAGATGACAATGCATCCCTGGACGAACAACATCCAGAGAATATGCAAATCACTATCACGAGGAAAACCAAGTGAATGAATGATTTTGCTCCTTCCTCCTGTGAACGGGAGAAGTATTATAGCATAAAAATTTTAATTAAAAAAACCATTAAATGGTTTAAAACTCAAGTTTTAGTAATATTTTACAAGTACTTCTCATTATGTACATATATTTGATTGATGATGTCAATGAAAGTTTTAAAATTTGTTTCAATTGCCAGAACTGCAAAGGGTTTATAGCCATGAGAAAGTAAACTTTCTTGAAAGATGATAAAGATAAATAAAATCTGGTATCACAGGGTGGGGAGGGAAATCTTCACTCACTAGAAGGATGCTTAAGAGACATCAGAGGAGTTCATTAGCACAGAGGCCGTTAACTGCGCAGCTAATAAACAGGACTGACTCTGAAGGCTGGTTTCCAAAGCAACCGGAGAAATCCATCCCTGTCCTGGCCAGTGCCAGGCAAACCCCGCTGCCATGGCTCCCCCTGCTGGCGGTTCAGGCAGTGGCACTATGCAAAAGTGCTCCCCACCTAGCTAAGGATCCTTAGGGAATGAATGGCTCATGGCAGGGAGATGCAAATTACAAAATGTTAAAACAAAACAAAGATCCCCCACAGCTCTTGTCAATGAATTATAGGTACAACAACCAGTCACCTACTCTCTTTGGGAGCATTTTCACAGATGTCAATGTGGACAAGGGCAGCGGCATTTGGTAGTAAGCACCCACTTACAAATAAATTAGGGTTTTTAAGATAGAAGAAAAGAAACCAAAGCAGAAAGTCATCAAGGTAAAAGCCTGGGCTAGAAGCTGGAAAACCTGAGGTCTGCGTCAAGTTCTCAGTTGCAGTTCTACTTAGTCACTCTGCACCTAAGGATGTGCTTCTGTTAAAGAAGGGTTGGGGCTCACGTTAAAGGAGTTTAAACATGAGTATCCAGTTCTGTGATCTGATGCAGAAAACTGGCAAATGGTACCTTATTCTGTGAGAGTAAATTATCTTATCTTTTCACAATTCCAAGGTGAGGTAAGAACAGATTTCTTAGAAAGGATTCCCTACTAAGATTTGAGTTAATCACAATTCAGGGATTTCCCATGCCTCGCTCCTTCCCTTCCTTCTACAAACATTCATTATGTACCTATAATGAGTTAGGTACTCTTCATAAAAGTGTGGATTAAAGGTTCTGAGAAAAAGAAAAGCTAAGCCTCTATATTTGATGACAAGATGTTAAGAACAAGTGAATGTGAAAATGTATACCACTAAGTTGGGAAATCTGCTTTTAAATAATAGCTTAGAAAATGATGGTATGTGCATATAGGTGACAAAGGGAACCCAAATTTTAATCATTTCCTGCAGGATATGAAATAAAGCCCCAAACACTCTTATGAAGCCTCAAAGCTCTCCAGTACCTTTACTAACCATGTGATATGTAAGTCAGTTTCATAAATTTTTGAATACAGGCATCAAATCAGTTCCAAGAGCTCAGCAGCAGAAGATTGCAGCAGGGACATCCCACTGCCTAGGAACTGAGGACATCTTTTAGACACCTATTAAAGCATATCTGGATTTGGCTTTGGTCAGTCAGAGAAATCAGGTTTGATGGAGAAGGACCTAGGAATTAACCTAAAAGGAAGAGGGAATAAACTTTATTGTGAAAGACTGACTTAGGGTATATGGTTGCCAGGTCAGAAGGAAATGGAAACAATTTAAAAGTAATTATGGGCCGGCGGGGTGGCTCATGCCTGTAATCCCAGCACTTTGGGAGTCCAAGGCGGGTGAATCACCTGAGGTCAGGAGTTCGAGACCAGCCTGGCAAACATGGTGAAACCCCGTCTCTACTAAAAATACACAAATTAGCCGGGCGTGATGGCGCGCGCCTGTGATCTCAAGCTACTTGGGAGTCTGAGGCAGGAAAATTGCTTGAACCTGGGAGGCAGAGGTTGCAGTGACCTGAGATTGTGCCACTGCACTCCAGCCTGGGAGACAGAGTGAGATTCTGTCCCCTCCACCAAAAAAAAAAAAAGAAAAAAAGTAATTATGGGGGCTGGGCACAGTGGTTCATGCCTGTAATCCCAGCACTTTGGGAGGTCAAAGAGGGTGGATCACCTGAGGTCAGGAGTTTGAGACCAGCCTGGCCCACATGGTGAAACTCTGTCTCTACTAAAAAGATGAAAAATTAGCCAGGCGTGGTGGTGGCCGCCTGTAATCCCAGCTACTCAGGGGGCTGAGGCAAGAGAATTGCTTGAACCCAGGAGGTGGAGGATGCAGTGAGCCGAGATCATACCATTGCACTCCAGCCTGGGCAACAAGAGTGAAACTCTATCTAAATAAATAAATAAATGTAATTATGGGAAAGGACCAAAATTTGTTAGCAGATTTGAACTGCTTTCGAAACCTACACTTGCACTCAATTCCAAATGGGTAAGTTTTGAAATAGTGACAAATGGAATTATGCCTCACTGTTTTATGACCTTCAAATATTTCCAAGAATCATATAAAGTTTAAAGAAGATACTATTTATGAAGAAAAGATATTCAGTAGAAATATCTCACAGAACCTACACAAAAAACATTTATAGAATGTCAGTAAGTTTAAAAAATTTTAAAAGAAGGCTGGGCATGGTGTCTCATGCCTGTAGTCCCAGCTACTTAGGAGGCTGAGGTGGGAGGATCACTTAAGCCCAAGAGTTCGAGACCAGCCTGGGCAACACAGCAACACCCCATATCTACATAAAAATTTTTAAAAAGCCAGGCATGGTGTTGCACACCTATAGTCCCAGCTACTAGAGAGGCTGTGGTGGGAAGATTGCCCCAAACCATGAGTTCGAGGCTGCAGTGAGCCATGATTGAGCCACTGCACCCCAGCCTAGGCAAAAGAGCAAAACCCTGTCTCTCAGAAAAAACTTAAAAAGATCATGGTTTCTTGTTTTAAATTGAGTTACCACGTACCACCATGCCCTCCATGGGTAAGTGTGCTCATGTGTGTGCATTGTGCACACACCACACACATGCACACACACACACACGTGCATACACACGCTGACCTTTCTTCACCATCCTGCCAGCCACAGTGAACTGGGTTGAGTCGTTGGCTGCTCCTATGCCTCTTGTCTTCCAGGCCTCCTCTCTCACAGTGATGAGCTGCTTCCTCTCCTCAATCGTCATTTGGCTCTCTCGACTTTCTGTGACCCGCTGTTCATAAATGTACAGAAGAGAAAACAGGAGAAATGACAGTGGTGTGGATCTCAGCCTGCAGCATTTTGTGAGTGAAAAAAGCAGGTAGACAGAGGAGTAAGTATATTGTCCAAAGTTGTTCAAAAATGTTCTATCTGAAATGGGCTCGGCTTCCTTACGTCCAGGTTGGGTGGGAGATCACCACTGGCAATACTGAAACTTTAGATGAACACCTTTGTCCTGTGACTTACTGGTTTGGGACACTGGAGCACCAAAACAATCCTTTGTAAACACAAACAATTAAAAATAGATTGTTTTCATGCCCTGGACTCTACAGGGTTTTAAAGTTTCTCTGTCTTAACCCAGCTAGTTAAACTCAGTTAACTGGGAGATTTTTATCCCTACATACTCACAAAGAAGACGATTGACCTAGAAAACTTTATCCATGTGAGCACACAAGGAACTTGCCCAGTTAGAGACAAGGAAGGCTGGTTAGGAATAAGGGGCAGGAGAAGGTTTTCTGGGACTCTGCTTGCTTTTTCCTGCAGCCATGATGTTCTGTGGGCAGGTAGGCAACCAGGAGAGCCCACAGAAGTGGCTTTAAGCCACGACACATCTGATGTTGAGGATGAACTATGCTAAGACATAACCTACACGCACGATAACATTTCTACTTAAAATGCTCTCAGCAGTTTCTAATTGGAAAGTTTCTGGAGAGATCTGCTTCTTCCATTTCCAAGCCTTTGGTGACGCTCATTAGGCTTGCGGTTGGGGATGTGGCAGGAGGGGAAGGGGAAGAAGCTACAGGAGACTCAAAGGGCATCAGGAAAGGAGGAGGGGCTCAGGACAGGCCTGGGATGGGGAGATGGGGCTGAGGAGGGAGGGAGAGGAGCAGAGATGGAGGCAGAGGACAGGGCTCACACCACTGTGTGATGTGTATTGGGGAGAAGAGTGTACGTGGAGGTCGCGGGCGACACCAGGGCAGGAGGTCCTCAAACGCTGGCCGGCAGAGTTTGCTTTTCCTCTGTCTTCAAGCCGTCCCTCCCTGCACCACAAGACCCTGTCTATGGCGAGGCACAGGGCTGGGTGGGGAGTGGGGGAGAAGCACAGGAGCTGTGGAGCTAATGCCAAGGAAGGAAGAGTGGAAAGGTGCCCCCTCCAGAGCAGAAGGCACGTCCCTGGCTGTCACCTGCAGGTCTCCTCTGGAAGGGGCTCTGGGGGCCGTTAATGGCCTCCTGACTTTGGCCTCTCACTTTCCCCTGTCTTTTGGACTCGAGGAAGGTCATTGCTGCTAGTGCATCTGCTTTCAAACTACATCTGAGCACTCCACACCTTCTTCTAGCAGGTTCCCCAGATTGCTGCTAGCGCATCCGCTTTCAAACTACTTCTGAGCACTCCACACCTTCTTCTAGCAGGTTCCCCAGATTGCTGCTAGCGCATCCGCTTTCAAACTACTTCTGAGCACTACTCAACTTCTTCTAGCAGGTCCCCCAGCTTTTCTGCCTTCCCAAGGCGTTTTCCTGGGCTAAGAAGTCACTGTGGATCAGTGTGATCCTAAGGCCTCGCACTGACACAGGGTAGGACTCGGAGAGCGCCAAGTGAAGCCCATCGTAGAGATTCTCTTCCCCGATGCCGTTTCTCCTCACTATGGCAAACCACTTCCCTTAACTGACCCACGAGAGAGAACTTCCTGATTCAGGAGGGACAGGCAGAGAGTGGAGATGGGGATAGTTCATTTTCTTAACCCCGTGGAATGATGGGAGTTGACAGAGGAAAGGCGCCTTCTCTTCCTTTCCGGCAGCATAAAACCAGGTCTGCACTGGGAAGATTTGGTTTAAGCTATGAACGTGGACGTCTCCATCATCTAAGTGATGACTCTTTCTTTCACAGGATTGTTCTATAAAGCCCTCATAGCCAGAAGTGATTTTGAGGTCCCTGCCAATTTAAATTAGGTTAAAAACCTTTTCCTAAATAGATATGACAACCAAATGCGATGCATGATCCTGGCTTGAATCCTAGATGGGGTGGGGGCTACAAAGGGCATTATTGGAGGAAATTGACACAATTTTAAGATGGATGTAGATCAGATAAATATTAACTTCCTCATATTATAAACATTAACTTCCTCATCTTGATCACCATATTGTGGTTATGGGAGGAAATATCTGTGGCTTTAGGAAATACACACTCAAATATTGAAAGGTAGAGGAGCACAATGTTTCCAAACTACTGGCACATAGTTGGGGTGGGAAAAATGAGGTAGGGGAAGAGAAGGCAAGAAAGTGTGGTGAGGAGTGGAGGGAGGAAGGGAGGGAGAGTGAAGGAGGGGGGCCAGTGTCAACGATGAGTGGTCTGGTAAAGGTTATGAAAGTGCTCTGCCTATAATGGAAATTTTTCTGTTAGTTTAAAATTTTATCAAAATTAAAAGTTACTAAAATTTTTTCCTAAAAACCTTAACATTTCCCCTCGTGATCGGTGAGAAGCCCCTAACTCCAAGTAACTCTCTGAATCATGTGTCCTTTTCAAATAAACGATGAGGTTCACTTGCCCGAAAGACCTCATCAAAATTCAACAGAGTATGTTTTCTTTGAAAATGAAGTTTCAGGAGTGAATTTTAATCAAACCAAGATGGCACTTGGCTTCAAATATTTCCAAGAAACATATCAAGTGCCAAGAGAGTTGGCGTCTCCAAAGGTCCAGCCATCACTATGGTGACTCACTATTCACTTAGTTAACTCTGTGGTGAATTCTCTCAGGCATCTGGACAGTCCAGGGTGGGGTAGTGGGTGTGGATGGTGACTCAGAAAGATGGTGGCCTTGAGTCAACAATTTTGTTTTTCAAAGCACTGGGATTCCCCCAGAGCCCCTTACGCACACGATGGATACAAACTTTGGGATGATACAACCATTTTAGAATTTAAAGCTCCCATTCGTTTGCCAGACCTAGGGCAAGAAGAAATAATTTTTACTCCCTTCTGAATAATGATATTAAACACAAATGTTTTTGTTTTTCTAGAAATTTTGTCTTAACTTTGCTACTTACTAGGGTTGGCTTACGACCCCGATTGCTGCAATTCGACTTTACGTGGCTCTAGAAGGGTGTAAAGCATATACAGTTTGTTTATTCTCTAAATAATCTAATAAATATTTATCACAATTTAGAACTCAAAATGTGAGAAGATATATATATATATTTTGTTCATTTGATTTTTTTAAGCTTAAAACTTCATTATTGTCTTGTTTTTTTCCTTCTAAATTTTTCTTTCCTTGTTTAGAGAAGGATGTAATATATATAATAATAAGTACTGTGTCATTTTTCCAGGTTTAGCTGACACGTTTGGGATTGGCTAGAATAGTACGAGAGAGTTGAGGAAGAATCTAAACAGAAACCTACCCCATCTATCCTTCATTCTTTCAAAGATAGATCCCATGAATGTGGTGGGGAAAGGCAGAGAGAGAGAGGGTGGAGGAGAAAATGAGTATTTGTGTATGTGTATGCACGTGTGTGTGTGTGTGTGTGTGTAGAAGGTAGTGAAACGGTAGAAAGGAGGTTCTTTTCTTAGGGATGGTCAGATACTTGGTACGTCACAGCTTGAAACCGTGCAAAGGACGAATCAGCACGAATGCTTTTAGGTTGCCTGATGTTGCTGATGGGTTTCTTTCTCTCAGTATACACTGACTGAAAAATCATAGCAAATCTCACTTAACGTTTCTCACGCAGGGATGTGATCCAACAACAGAGCATAGAACTAAGATGTATTATAAGGATTAGGGCGGATATAAGGGTCAAACTCTTCCACAACCAGAGAGCTTTATTGAAATAAAATATTGTGACCTGGCTTTAAAATTTTTTTTATCTTATTCACATGTAGTTAAACTGTAAAGAAAGAAATTATAAGAGCGCATATTAAGTAATAGAAATAAAGTGAAAGGAACAAAGTTGTACTTTTCAGTTTTCAAAAATGCTAAGATCATTTCAAATTCTATGCACTATGAAAGAAATTTAGCTTTGCCCCTTCCTTAAGAGAAATTTCAGTCCCTCGTCACTGCATACAGCCTCAAGTACCCCGAATAAAAGATGAAGAAAAGATCACAGGTCAAGGCTCAGACCTTGAAGTAAGTGGTTTCCAGTCCTGTCACCATCTACCAGCTCCTAAGATGAAAGGAAGGGAATAAAGTAAAATCTTCTTCTGGTACAGCCCTGAGGCATGTGAGAAAGAAGAGAATTCAGGTTGAAGCCGGACACAGAGACAAACAGTCCATTTAGACAGCGCCTGTGTGCTTTTTTTCTTCTCTGAACCTTTGTATTATTAAATATTAAGATACCAGTACTGCTGGAAGAAAGAAAAGGAGTGACTTGACCTCTGAAAACACAGATGAGCTAGTGCTACATACCCAGTATATAAACTATTTATATTTAGCTGGGAAAAATTGTTCAGAGGTAAAAATGTATAATTTTTTGAAATTTAAATTTCGAAATGATGAAACAGAAATGCCTTTGGCAAATGTTAATTTCCTTTAAACTTAACAATATATGGAGATGTATTCCATGTTCATGGATAAGAAGACTCAATTTTGTTAAGATGGCAGGTTTTCCCAACTTGATCTATAAATTCGATGCAGTTCCAAAGTCCCAGCAAGAGATTTTGTAGATACTGACAAACTGATCTTAAAGTTTACATGGAAAGGCAAAAGACCCAGAATAGCCAACACAACACTGAAGGGGAAGAAAAAAGTTGGAGGACCAACACCAGTCAACTTCAAGATTTACTATAAAGCCAAGGTAATCAAGATTGTGTGGTACTGATGAAAGAAGAGTCAAATAGATTAATGGAATAGAGAGCTCAAGAATAGATTCATATAAATTTAGTCAACGGATCTTTAAGAAAGGAGCAAAAACATTAGAATGAAGAAAAGATAGTATTTTTCAACAAATGATGCTGGAATAACTGGACACTCACATGTAAAAAAAAATCTAGATACAAATTTTCCACCATTCCCCAAAATTAACTCAAAATGGATCACAAAGGCCTAACTGTAAAAATTAAAACTATAAAACTCCTAGAAGATTGCATAGGAGAAAATTTAGATTATCTTGGATTTGGTGAATAGTTTTTAGATATAACACCAAAGGCAATATCCACAGAAGAAATAACTGATAAGCTGAACTTCACTGAAATTAAAGACTTCTGTAAAAGACACTGTTAAAAGAATGAGAAGACAAACTACAGAATGGGAGAAAATATTTGCAAAAGATGTATCTGATAAAGGACTACTACCCCAAATATACAAAGAACTGTTAAAACTCAACAATATGAAAATGAACAACCAGATTAACAGATGGGAAAAACATCTGAATAGATACCTCACCAAAGAAGATATAAGACAGAAAATAAGCACACGGAAATATGCGCGCAACATCATATCTGCAAATCTCATCATTAGAGACTTGCAAATTAAAACAAGGTGACATTATTACACATCAATTAGGATGGCAAAAATGCAAACACTGACAACACCAAATGCTGGCAAGGATATGGAGCAACAGGAACTCTCATTCATTGCTGATGGAAATGCAAAATGGTACAGTCACTTTGGAAGACAGTTTGGAGGTTTCTCACAGAACTAAACATACTCTTACCATATGATACAGCAATCATGCTCCTTGATACTCAAATGAGTTGAAAACTTACGTCCAAATAAAAGCCTGCACATGGATGCTTCTAGCACTTTATTCATAATTGCCAAGACTTGGAAGCAACCAAGCTGTCCTCCAGTAGATGAATAGATAAATAAACTGTGGCATGTTCAGATAATGAAATATTATTCGACAACACAAAGATAAAAGCTTTCAAGCCATAAAAAGACACAGTGGAGGCTCACACCTGTAATCCCAACACTGTGAGAGGCTGAGGTGGGCAGATCACCTGAGGTTAGGAGTTTGAGACCAGCCTGGTCAACATGGCGAAACCCCGTCTCTACTAAAAATACAAAAAAATTACCTGGGGTGTGGCGGCAGGCACCTGCAATCCTAGCTACTCGGGGGGCTGAGGCAGGAGAATTGCTTGAACCTGGGAGGTGGAGGTTGCAGTGAGCCAAGATTGCACCACTGCACTCCAGCCTGGGTAACAGAGTGAAACTCCATCCCAAAAATAATAATTATTATTATAATTTAAAACTAAAATTTTAAAAAGACAAGAAGAATCTTAAATGCAAATTACTAAATGAAAGAAGCCAATCTGAAAAGGCTACATACTGTGTGATTCCAATTCAATGACATTCTGGAAAACAGTAAAAAATGACCAGTTGCCAAGGACTGGGCGGTGAGAGTGATGAACAGGCGGAGCACAGGGGATCTTCAGGGCAGGGAAACAATTCCGTATGATAGTGTAATGGTGGACATATGTCATTAAGTATTTGTCAAAACCGAGAGAACGGACCACACCAAGAGTAAATTTTAACATAATCTATTAACTCTGGGGATAATGATGTGTCAATGTAAGTTCATCAGTGGTAGCAAATGTGCCACTCTGGAGGGGGATGTTGGTAATTGGGGAGGCTGTGTGGGAGGGCAGGGATGATGTAGGAACTCCGTACTTTCTGCTGTGAACCTACAACTGCCCCCAAAAAATAAATTCTTCTGAAAAATATATCTAGTTGTCCCTCAGTGTCTATGGGGGACTGGTTCAAGGACCTCCTACAGATACCAAAATCCACAGATGCTCAAGTCCCTGATATAAAATGATGTAGGATTTGCACACAGCCTGTGCACATCCCCCCCGTGCACTTTAAATCATTTCGTGATGACTTATAATACCTAATACAAGGTAATGTTATGTAAATAGTTGTTCTGCTGTATTGGTTTTTAATTTTTAATTGTTGTTTTGTTCTTTTTTATTGGTTTTATTCCCAAGTATCCCTAGTTGGTTGAATCCTTGGATGCAGAACCAGAAGAGAGGAAGGGCCGACTGTATACACTTAAAGATTTCAATAATAAATCTTTTCCTTTAAAGTTTAATATTGACTTATTTCGAAGAAACACAAGCTCACTTCCCCCGTTCGTGATGGGACAGGAAGTTTGCTCCACATTTCAGCCCCTTTCTTGGGGTGGACACTGGCTGGGTACGCAGGGCCTGGGCTCTTACAACCAGCATTTCCAGCTTCGGGGAAAGGAACCAGGAGAGTGCGGGAAAGGCCGCCCCAGGGAGAAGAAGTGAGGAGTTTCCATTTGTGAAGAGGCGAGATGATGACGGGAAGACCCCAGACACCTTCTCTGTCAGCTTCGCATGTGAAACCCTGAGCCGCTCATTCAACAACTGCTGGTGCTGCTGGAGCAGGCCCATCGCGGCACCGTCAGAGGCCACCCGAGAGCTAAGAAAGCCCCAGTCTTGCTGCGGAGGCAAGGCCCTAGAGGTAGGAGACAGAGGCCCTAGAGGGAGGGGACAGAGGGCCTAAGAGGGAGGGGACAGAGGGCCTACGAGGGAGGGGATAGAGGCCCTACGAGGAAGGGGACAGAGACCCTAGAGGGAGGGGACAGAGGCCCTATGAGGGAGGAGACAGAGGGCCTAAGAGGGAGGGGACAGAGGCCCTACCAGGGAGGGGACAGAGGGTCTAAGAGGGAGGGGACAGAGGCCCTATGAGGGAGGGGACAGAGACTCTATGAAGGAGGGGACAGAGGCCCTATGAGGGAGGGGACAGAGGCCCTAGAGGGAAGGGACAGAGGCCCTATGAGGGAGGGGACAGAGGGCCTACAGGGAAGGGACAGAGGCCCTAGGAGGGAAATGATGGGGCAAAGCCTGGCAGGGAGGAGATGGGAGCCTGGCATTCATAGAAAAGTGGATGGTGCCACTTTGCAGAGCTGTTTTGACACCAAGGACATTCCATGGGGAAATAAAAAAAAAACAGCCGTTCCTATTTTTCATGTTATTCACCCACACAGTGGCTCAGCCCAGGCTGGGGTCTGCCCTCTGGGGTGGGGTTCAGAGAGGCTACAGTGAGGATGGAGGGAAGGGGCAGGGGGTCCGTGGTCTCTTGCTTTAATAGGGCCATTGGAACCAGCTCCTCCTGATTCTTTAATAGGGCCACTGGAGGGGCCTCCCCTCGCTGAATCTTCCTCCCTGTCCCTCCACACCCCAAACCACCTCCACCATATCCTCCTCCTCTATGAACTGAGCAGGACAACATCCTCACTGAGCTGGAGCGAAGAACGCGGCGGCGTCTCCTGGGCTCCTGACTCAGGATCCAAGCTTGGAGGCTGAAAGGGGACACTCTCCTCTTAAACCAGTTTCCTGACTATGAGGTGAATTAATACCATCAAGTCCACCTGAAAATCTGAACCAAGGATCAGTGTGTGTGTGACTGACCCTAAATATATGAAGAACCAATTAAACACACATATGCACACACTTAAAGACACACACACACTCTCATAGACACACACACTCAGACACTCTCACAGATACACACTCATAGATACACACACACTCTCATGGACACATACACAATTGTACTGCTACACACACACACACACACACACCCCTCTCTTTCAAAGTGAAATGCACCAAATAAGTTATTTCCCCAAATTAAACAGAAGTTCTTTTCCTATTGCTCAGAAATTGCAGTGAGGCTTAAGATGAGCGGCTTTTCCTCACCTGATTAATCGACACAAAAGACAGGTATTTATGGGCAGCAGGAATAGCAGGAGAATAAGTAGAAGCATATACGGGTTCCTACAGAGCAAAGCAAGAGGGTTTAAGGTGAAAAGAGAAGATTTATCAGAGCGGGGCAGGGCAGGGATGTGGGGGAGGGAGAGACAAAACCATGATCTTTCTAACAAGATGTTAATTTACTCAGTGCAATTTCAGTTCTCTTTTCAAGAGAGTCCTCCCTTGAATGCTAATGCTAAAGTAAATCCACACAAGCGCGGCAAATATACCTGAGTCAGCTTTGTGCAGTAATTAAATGAGTTAATTTATGGAAGATTGTCAGTTACAGAGAGAGGAACCATGACTTTCATTAACAGTTTTAACATTTAACAGAAAATATCATCTTCTTTAAAGTATTTTCATTACATGATTAAAAAAATAGTTTAAGGGCACGGGCTCAGGTCCCCACTCCAGACAAAGGCTGTGTCTCCTCTGGAGATAAGAAAAGCACCAGGGCGGGCGCACGAAGGAACCACCCAGGATCAGAATCACCCACACAAAG
Source organism: Symphalangus syndactylus (assembly GCF_028878055.3). Classification (NCBI taxonomy): domain Eukaryota; kingdom Metazoa; phylum Chordata; class Mammalia; order Primates; family Hylobatidae; genus Symphalangus; species Symphalangus syndactylus. The sequence continues at coordinate 70,584,892 of NC_072426.2, forward strand.
TGTAATTCTGGCCACCATCAAGAGGACACCTGTGTTAGAGTCAGGCTTACCCAAAGCAGATTAGAAATGGCACTATCATCCGCAACTCCTCCTTCTTCCTACAGGTTAAAACAAACAGGGAACATGACAGAGTATTGGAAGAGAAGAGCCTCGTCAGGGCATCGCAGTCACCTTCAAGTATTTCATGCCTGGGTTCAAACAGCAGCATGCATGTGCTCACACAATAGGGTGATGTGAACCTCAGGCCAACTCATTCCCTGACTGCAGTATGATCATATGGAGTTTAGAGGGCATTCCATCAGCCTTTCTCTCCCTCCCATCCTCACACTTTAAAGTGACTTCATTCTCCTGAACTATGATCTGGAATCTCAATGGCAGCAGACACTGAGAATATAAATGTGCCAGATTCACCTTTCTTGAAATTTCAGGCACTTGTTCTGGGGCTGTCATGGATCTGAGCTGGATACACTGACCTCACAGCTGCTGAAGCACAGGAGGGTAACCAGTTCCCTCTGGAACTCAGAAACAGACACAGGGTTTTAATGGCCAAGTCTATAAAGGGTTTTCACTTCTTGGAAAATGTCTAATTCGCTGGATGACTATCTTCACAAAAGACGTGGGAGCCACCCTGTGTGCCTTAATGTCAAGTAAACCGAAATAGGGTTGGAATTGAAAATAACTATTTGGTGAAAATAAATACATAACTGAAAGTTAGTTGTAACAGAGACTCCTGCCAAACCACTTCTTTGAGACTTTGCTTCGTTTGATTTCTCTCTGGTGGAATGAGTTACTCTGGAGGAAAGTGTACACAAGCCATGCTCAAGTGCACATAAACCACACCGTGCAGACCAGACCAAATCCACAAAACAGACAGCTTTACCATCTTTAGACCAAGTACATATGCTACAAGACTCACACATGTTTAAGTCAGGTTAGCCTGGCCTAGACTATACCAAGAACAGGAGAAAGATAAGAAGGGCAGCAAGGAAGAGAAAGAGAAAGAGGGGGAGAGAGAAAGGGAGAGGGAGGAGGAGAGAGAGAGAGAGACTGAGAGAGAGAGAGAGAGAGAAATACCCAAACAGTTTAATGACAGAACTAGCTAGGTAAACAATTAGTGCTCTTAAGCTCTTGATCATCAATCCTCATTTTGTGGGGGTGGGGTGGGTAAAATGAGGAAAGAAGGAACTGCTGGTAAGTTTCCCATTCCCTGAGATGTGCTTGATTTTTCAGTATAGAAATGAAAACTCCAGGCTGGGCACGGTGGCTCACGCCTGTAATTCCAGCACTTTGGGAGGCCGAGGCAGGTGGATCACCTGAGGTCGGGAGTTTGAGACCAGCCTGACCAACATGGAGAAACCCCGTCTCTACTAAAAATACAAAAAATTAGCCGGGTGTGGTGGTGCGTGCCTGTAATCCCAGCTACTTGGGAGGCTGAAGCAGGAGAATCGCTTGAACGTGGGAGGCGGAGGTTGCGGTGACTCGAGATCGCGCCATTGCACTCCAGCCTGGGCAACGAGAGTGAAACTTCGCCTCAAAAAAAAAAAAAAAAGAAAAGAAATGAAAACTCCAGCTTAGTATCTATTCACGGGCCCAAAATTTGTTTTGTTTTTGTTTGAGACAGGGTCTTGCTTTGTCACCTGGGCTGGAGTGCAGTGGCACAAATACTGCTCATTGCAGCCTCAACTTCCTGGGCTCAAGCGATCCTCCTGCATCAGCCTCCCAAGTAGCTGGGACCACAGGCGTGCGCTAGTTAATTTTTGTAAACATGGGGTTTTACCACGTTGCCCAGGCTGGTCTCAAACTCCTGGGCTCAAGTGATACTCTTGCCTTGGCCTCCCAGTGTTGGGATTACAGGCATGGCCATTGCGCTTGGCTCCAAAGTAAATCTTAACATAATAAAAGACCTAAATGAGATGCTGGCTGGGGCCCCTCAAATATGTTTCCTTTTGAGACCAATCCATTGACAGAAACAAAACAGTTATAGATTTTCCAAGACATCCTTTAATGTATTTTTTAATGTGACTCTGAGAAAATTTCAAAATGACCTACGTGGCACACATTCTATTTTTATAGGACGGTGCTGACTTCCATGATGCATGTATTTTCATAGGGGCAGTGGAAGGAACTTCTAGAGTCCCCTCTCTTTCCTGTCTCTTCTACATTTCCACAGACTGCACACTCACTGCAGCAGGCTCTCAGCACACAAAAGGAACGCAGGAACCGTGAAGGGCGTGATGAGCTGACCATAACGCCAGCTCCTTTCTGCCCTTGGTGCTAAAGATGGAAGGTTCTGGCACCTGCTCTCCAGGGTACCTCTCCATCAGCAAGGCTAGAGCTATTCCGTGCAGCAAGCGCCCCTGTTCAGGCCCCATCTGTCATGACTGTCTGTCCCTCTCCAAGGCAGCATTCAGACACCCTGCAAGCAGTGGGCATGTCAAGCCTCCTCAGCTATTTGGGGACTCCCTTAAGACAGACCAGGTTTAAGGCGCCTCACCCACCACATCTGAGCACAGCCAGCAGGTGACTGAAAAACAGTGCCAGCCCTTGGGAAGGAATGAACTGAGGGGTTGTCAGAGGCCGTCTGAGAAACACCTGACCTCAACAGAACCTGAGATTGCCCAATGTGGGCTACAAAGGCCTAAAATAGATCCGCTTATTTTAACATCAAAGAGCTTATTGTCTCCAGCCAAAGGGAAGCAGGCCACTGAGAAGAGTGGGAGAGTTCAGTGTCTGCAGAAACAGCAGCCTCTACGCGCCCAGAGGCAGCATTTCCCATTCCAGCCCCAGCCTGCTTGGAAGCCCCGGGGCTTCAGGTCACTGGGTTTTCGACCCCAGGGGCAACTGCAGTCAACTGGCCTCTCTTGCCTTCTAAAAACCTTAGCCCGCGTTCACGCGGTTCCGATCTCATCCTCCACTCAGAGCCTTCTGGCTTCCACACCTAAGGTGATCCTCCGTTCTTCTAAGGGGGTAGCATGCCTATTTCACTATTCACCAGGAACCTCTCCTGCTTCGTGCTTTTTGGCTTCATTTAAATTTCCACCAGCTCTCTGGGACTCCCAGTTCCTGATGGGCCGGGGAGTCTCTGCACCTTCCAAAATGATGGACAAGGGGCCAGGCGCTGCTTGGTGCCAGGACATGGCAGGTTTGCTAATGAGGAATGTGTTAAAGTTGTTTTTGAAGCAAAGATTTCAAGATTCTTTTAAATAAAGTTTGTGAGTACCGGGGACACATTATTTGACAGATGGATTTTCTTTCACTTCAGGATCTCATTTTTGAAATCTGAATTTCACACAGTGTGTGAAAAATATGCGCATGCGTATACTTTCTCAATATCTAGTTATATTTGAGAATTTTACAAATGGCCGAGGGTTAAATGTCTTTAGTTAAATTATCTTTAACACCATGTATGTCTCAAAGAAGAGAATTCAAATCGCCATTCCAGTGTAACCTAAGAAGACACAGAAGTATCAGAGGAAATAGTGTCAGAACTCCTGACTCACACTTCTATGTGAACATCTCATTTTTATGTAAGTTTCTTAATGATTGAAAGTCACACTCATCATCTCTCCCTTCCACAGATGCTTAACTTATTTTAGAGCTAGAAGGGGCCTGGGGATCATCTGGTTGAAAGCATTCTTTTTCTTTTCTACTTGAAGGCTCCTGATCCTAGAAAGTGACCAGGGAGTGTGTCACTGGTGCATCATTTCGCCTCCAGCCAGAAGGTGCATTTGCAATTGTAGGGCCAGCCAGCAAGTAAGTCACCATCAGTTTCGAAAGTGTGCACTACCTGGTCAAAAGCTGGTCACCATCACATCTGTGATTTAACAATTCATAATACTTTTGCATATGAAATGCTTGCTAGTATTGATCACCATGCATTACCTAATTTTGTTTCAACTTACACATTACTGTACATTCTCAATAAAAGGCATAGCTACTCATGAAACACGCTTAAATGATGAACTAAATACTCATAAACCACAATTAAGTCCTTATTTTTTATACTTAGGTTTAAAATCTCTGCATAGGAAACACAAGTCTGTATTTTACATGCAACTTAAAGATATTAGTGGTGAATTCAATTTTTTTCATTATAAAGGCTTTAATAACACACTAAAGCCAGACTTCATTGAAGAAGGTTTTTAAACTGAAGAAAAAGTCCACACTTTAAAATTCAGGCACTTGCTTGCTGACACAGTGTGTGTGTGTTGCTGATCTTGGTTCTAAAACATCTCCAGGCACAGCCTTCTACCCAATTTTAGCTGCTCTGTGACAGGCTCTCAGTGTGTACCCTAAGGGCAAAAACGCACAAATGCTTCACGGAGTAGGAATTAGGTGGCACATGCTTGTCTCTTTGATGCACTTCCAAGAGTGATGTTAGTCTGAAGGCTTTTCCTAACACGGGGAACATTACCTTCTTGATGAGGGACCGCCCTGCTTCCTGGGTGTGCAGGCTGCTGGCCGGTGCCTTGCCGCCCTCCTGCCTCCTGCTGAGTCTGTTCCTCCAATCTTCCTCCCCGCTTTTCTTCAACAATGCCAGTCTAGGAGGAAAACATGCCAGCCACAAAGAGTTCAGCACCAAACTCTTCCTTGTAATGGAACCATAATCTAGGTATGTGAGAAGCCTTTGGCCAAGACATGACCATAGCCACCTCATTTTAACATTTTGAATTTCATTTATTCGGAAGACAGCATGTCTGGAAAAATAATTAAGTCCCTTTTCTAAGATGGCCCCGAAGATTTTACAGTTGATTGAAACACAGAGCTGAAATCTGACTTGCTAGATAAAAGATGCACCATCATTCCAGCCAAGGAATGTCTGTTCCTTGGCCTTGGGCTGAAAGCAAGAGAACCGTCTCCAGAGAAAAATGTCTTCTAGCGACGCCTTCTGGTCACTTGTGAAATAACATTAAAGGACTAAAGCTGTGTTAAAGAAAATGATGCAGGCATGGGCTTAAAAACACAAAGCTGGCCAGGCACGGTGGCTTCCGCCTGTAATCCTAGCACTTTGGGGGGCTGAGGCGGGTGGATCACGAGGTCAGGAGTTCGAGACCAGCCTGGCCAATACGGTGAAACCCCGTCTGTACTAAAAATACAAAAATTAGCCAGCGGGAGGCTGAGGCACAAGAATCGCTTGAACCCAGGAAGCGGAGGTTGCAGTAAGCCGAGATAGTGCCACTGTACTCCAGCCTGGGTGACACAGTGAGACTCCGTCTCAAAAAACAAACAAACAAACAAAAACATAAAGCCATGAAGCACTTACAGTCTCTTAATATCATCCCTTTCAATTAGAGGTAAAATTTGATGTTTATGACTGTTTCTCCTCAGGTGTTCTAAGCCCTGTTCTTTTCCTAAAAATGAATTTGATCATTCTTATCCATCTTCTTTAGAAAGAAACTATTTTTTACAAACCCATTTTTTAAAATTATCACTTCAATTTTCCTCAGGGGAAGGATATATCCGAAAAAAAGAATCTAATTAACTGATATTGTTAACTAACCTACTTTAGCTCAATGATGATGTGACTTGATAGGAAGCTGCTTGAATACTGGAATCCTGAAAGGTTATTTTTCACAAACGTGAGGCTGTTTCAGCTAACTGTATTGCATGAATGAAGAAATCTTAGGTATTTACGTTGGACAAACAAACATGGGAAAGATAAAAGGTAAAAAAAAAAACAGATGGTGATCATTAAACTCATTTGAGCTGATGCTCAAACAATTTAAAGAGTAGGGAAAAGCCAGATTACTAGATCTTTTTCCCTCTGTGCTGGACCTGATGGGCTAGGTCTTATTGATATCACTAATGCATAATCCATAAATGGTATAAATATTTTTATCCATAAATATTAAATCCATAAATATTTTTTATTGTTATAAATTTGTTTTAGAGACAAGGTCTTCCCTTTGTCACCAGGTCTGGAGTGCAGCGGCACAATCACGGTTCACTGCAGCCTCGAATTCCTGGGCTCAAGTGACAATCCTGCCTCGGCCTCCAGAGTAGCTAGGAAGACAGGTGTGCATCACTGTGCCTGGTTAATTTTTAAAATTTTTATTTTGTAGAGACAAGGTCTTGCTATGTTGCCCAGGCTGGTTTTGAACTCCCGGGCTCAAGCAATTCTTCCATGTCAGCCTCCAGAGTAGCTAGGACTACAGTTGTGCACCACTACACTAGGCTAATTTTTAAAATTTTTATTTGGTAGAGACAGGCTCTTGCTATGTTGCCCAGGCCAGTTTTGAACCCCTGGCCTCAAGCGATCCCCCTGCCTCAGCCTCTCAAAGTGCTGGGATTACAGGCATGAGACACTGCGCCTAGACAACAGTGTATTTTTAAGCAGCCCATCAGCTTTGGTCCCAATTTGGCCACTCCCTTTGAGTATCTCGGTTCTCCCTCCTATATCTGTCACATCAGGAACTGGTCAGATGATCTCTAAGGGTCCTTCTTCCAAGCTTCCCGATTCCCATTAAATATTTGTTTTAGAGATGGGATGAGATATATCCTATGATAAATGTTTTGTTAAGTTAATAAGAAAACACATTTTGTTGTATTTAAGAATCCAGTGACATCTACATGTGTGTACACAATTACACCTTGTACTTACCTACTCACTCAGTCAAATAATGGGAAGTAAAGCCGTGAAGAAAGGAATCCCCCAAAGGAGGCAGGAGCTTCGAACTCTGGACCTGTCCCCTTCCTCAATCTCTTCCTTCTCCGCACTTCCTTTCTGTTTTCCTCTTTCTGCTAAGTGACAGCAGATAAGATCTCAAGTGCTCATTCTCTAGAACTGTGGTAAGGCTGCCTTATCAATCTCATGCAGATCCCTTTGGGTCAAGGTCTCATTTAGTCCTAACTCCTGTAATTCTCGAATGTTTAACAACACCCTGCATGCTACAAAAGCTAGTTCATGGGCTTGGACACGAAGTCTAAATTCCTTCAAGAGTTTTAATCTGCAACATTTCATACTATATAATGACTATGATTCATCTTTTCTCCAATTATTTTGAATGAGTCAGTTTTATTCTAATAAAATAATCTCACAAAATGAAATCATTAAAAGAAATTCATATTTGCATGCTGTATTTGAGCTTTCAAAGCATCAATAAATGAGACTTTCAAAAAGTAAGCATGCCAGCACTTTAATACCCAAATGAGAAGTCCTTCCAGTTCATCATCTTGTGGAGCCAGGCACTCATCTCACTGATATTCTCCCTGCAAACTGGCCTCAGAACCAGCTTCTCTCACTTCACCTTCGACCCAGGCCAGCAGCTACTCCTCCTGAACATCCACCTTGTTAATCAGATTGGATCCAAATGATGAATTTTTAAAAAATCAAATTCATCTTCCTGAGTTGAGTTCATTAAAAGTCATGAGCTCCGGTCTTTGAAGACCTTCTCAAAAAGAAGCTCTCAAAAGTCTGGGGCAAGGACACCAGCACCTATGTCGTCGGACGGTTTCCCTGGTGGTTACTTTGTGGCATCTAAAACTGACTTAGAAAAACACAAGCTGTGGCATCTGAGATCACCGCCTCATCCATCTTATATTCTGCCGATCTGCACGGCGACCCCTAGGACACTGGGAATTGTTATTCCCATTCTGACGGACAAGAAACACGGGTACATCGGGGTCAAGAATTCCATTGACTGAGGTCACACTGGATGTTAGTGGGCAGAGAGACGTGACTGCAGCCCTTGCCTGCCTGTGCGTAGCTTGTTTCACTGCGGTAGAACATTAGCTGACCAGACACATTTTTGCCACATCGTTTTAGGAATGGCATAGGATTCTGGCTTTCTTATAAAGTTTTTCCCACCATGGGATGGCCTCCAAAGAATTCCTCCATTCCAAAACCCTGAAATTTTGCTTCTACATGTGCTGGCAGGGTTACCATTAGGGACTTCCGAAGGCTACAGAGTAACCAGAATAATCTGGAAGAAACTGTGCTTCCATGGAGCCCACCTGGCACTTGGAGCCAGCCCTCGCCTCCAGCCTATGGAGCACATGATGAATAACTCGAAAATAACACGCACTAAAACTTGAGTGTGTTCTTCCTGTCCCTTTAGATTTCCTCATTGGTGTCCACCACGCTGAGGAGGGAGGGAGATCTTCCCAAATGTGTTCCTTCCTCCTGTGAGCTCACAGCCCTCCGGCTCACCGCAGACCGCCAGGCTCTGAGAGGGTCGAGGAGCTGACGTCTGGGTCTACGCAGGACATAAATTCCTGCTGGTGCAATTCAAACAACTGTCAGCGCTTCTAACAACTGCCAAGCTGAAGTGCTGTTTGCAGGACTGTGATGCCGGGAGCCTGGGCAGCGGCTTGGCCTAGGCTGTGTGAACCCAGGGAGAGGCACGACACTGGCCAGCTCACCCGACGCCTGGCCCAGGGCCACCATGACAGGTGCCTGCCAGGACACCCGGGGAAACGATGCCTCCTCTTCCATAACCCACACTATTCCAGCAGGGAATGCTGGCCTGAGAGCCCTGCTTGGTAAGAACAAGGACTTCAGGCTCAGAGCCGTCAGGGCTGGGTCAAACAGGAGACACAACAACCATATGCCCCTAATATTAAATAAGATGTGTTTTCTCTCTTTCTTGTTTAGAATTTTCCCTTCATTTTAGAGAATTACAGGCAGCCCACAGATCTCAGATAGGGCTGAACAGCACACATAAGTACTTATATTAGATCTTGGTCTTGGCTGGTTCACAAGTTGGAGAAGTGAATGAACTAAAGTGTCTTTTAAATGAGAGACAAATCAAACATTGGAAAAGGAGGGCCAGGCGTGGTGGCTCACACCTGTAATCCCAGCACTTTGGAAGGCTGAGGTGAGAGGATCACTTGAGGCCAGGAGGTAGGAGACAAGCCTGGGCCACAGAGCAAGACCCCATCTCTACAAAAAAAAAAAAAAAAAGTCAGCTGAGCATGGTGGTGTGTGCCTGTAGTCCCAGCTACTTGGGAGGCTGAAGTGGGAGGATCATTTGAGTCCCAGGAGGTGGAGGCTGCAGTGAGCTATGATCACACCACTGCACTCCAGCCTGGACAACAGAGCAAGACCCTGTCTAGAAAAATAAAAGAAAAAGAGAAAAAGAAAAGGAGAGAGCAAAGGGGAACTGCCACTCTATTCTTATTCCTGCATAAATCTGGGCCCTCTAGTGGCTGAAATCTCCCAGCTAGAGGGTAAGAACCTGGAGTTTGTGGAGACAGCGAGACAGCCTCTGGCTGGGTGGGATATGGAAGGGTGGATGGTTGGGGCGGGGGCCGGCAGGCAGGAAACACAGGAGCCTCCAGCCGGCCCCTCTAGGGCAGAACTCCACAGAGGCGTGAGTGGATTCTGCAACAGTTCAGGGAGTTCCACCAAGTCCTTACACGCCACCAACCTCCCAAAGTGAAAGGATAGCTCTTTTTTTCTTTTCAATAGTCTTTTTCCCCAAATAAGAAAGCTCAGATGCCACTGTTTCTGACATTGTGGAAATAAGATTTCTAAAGACCTAACATACTCTTTAAGCAATAGCAAAGGTTTTATCCCTAAATAACATAGGAATTATTTAATTCACAATGTTTCTCAAAGAAGTTCCATACAGGGACAATTTAAACACACATCATTTGGACAGTTAGAAAATAGCGATTTTACTAATCCAGTGGGAAAAGTCGATTGCATCCTAAGTTTTTTGCTGGTTATGGTTCAAATTTGACATTCACAATGTCAGAAAAGATGAAAAAAACTTTTTTAAGGCTGGGTGTGGTGACTCACGCCTGCAATCCCAGCACGTTGGGAGGCTGAGACGGGTGGATCACTGGAGGTCAGGCATTCGACACCAGCATGGTCAGCCTGGCCAATATGGTGAAACCTTGTCTCTACTAAAAACACAAAAATTAGCCAGGCATGGTAGTAGGTGCTTGTAATTCCAGCTACTTGGGAGGCTGACGCAGGAGAATCGCTTGAACCCAGGGGGGGGAGGCTGCAGTGAGCCAAGATCGTGTCACTGCACTCCAGCCTGGGTGACAGAGTGAGACTCTGTCTCAGAAAATAAATAAATAAATAAATAAATATAAAAATAACTTTTTAATATATTTCCTTGAGCATCAAACATATTCTAAAAAAGAATTGTATGGAGGTTTTCCTATAATTTCTTAGTTTCTACGCTTTTTATCTACAAATGGGGATAATATTGCTTTCTTCTGAAGGCTGTCTTCAATATTAAATGAAAGCTGGGCGCTGTGGCTCACGCCTGTAATCCCAACACTTTGGGAGGCTGAGGCAGGCAGATCACCTGAGGTCAGGCATTCGACACCAGCATGGGCAACATGGCGAAGCCCTGCCTCTACTAAGAATGCAAAAATTAGCTGTTTATGGTGGTGGGCTCCTGTGATCCCAGCTACTCAGGAGGGTGAGGCAGGAGAACTGCTTGAACCTGGGAGGCGGAGGTTGTAGTGAGCTGCGATCGTGCCTCTGCACTCCAGCCTGGGTGACAGAGCGAGACTCTGTTTCAAAAAACAAACAAACAAACAAAAATTAAATGAGAGATCATGCACAAAATGTGGAAGGCAGTCTGTGATGCTGGGTAGCACCGAGCATTGAGAACTTAATATAGTCAGGCCCCGGACAGGGGAGAGACTGACGCAACAAGGCTGAAGAAGATAGACCTGCCCTCCTTAGTGGGGATAGGCATTTATAAAAAACGATGAAGGAAATCTGTAAATTCCAGGCTCTATTTCTTAGACTCTGAAATGTGAACGTGGATGTGTAATTTGAAATAAGCCCTGTTAAGAGCATGTGAACTGAGAAAATTCATGAAGAAAGAGGGTGTGTCTTTCTAACGCTGCTGTCTAGTTGGAATTTCTGTCCTCTTACCATATTCTCCTGGTTAGAGCATACGGGGTTGGCTGCTCTAACACTAATTTGAGCACACTGTGGTCTTGCCATGGACCAGGGGAGAGTTGGAGACATGGCACCTGGGTCAGTTCTATTTACTACGTGGCCCTGGAGGCTACTGGAGCTGAATCCCTCCTTTGGTAAAATGAGGCAGTCAGAGGCTGTTAGAATAAAGTTTGGAAGTCCTATGATTTTATGTATTTCTTTCTCAAGAAAGAAGAGTAAAGCCCAAATAAATATAGAAATAACATTCTTATTTTAAATAGTTTAAGCTTCATTATTTCATTTTCACAAAATGGAGGGATTGAAGTCTCACAGAAAAGCTATCATGGTTGAATTGTAAATATATGTAATTTAGTTATTTTCAGCAAAGTACAAATAAAAGTACTGTCAAGGTAAGGGGGAAAAGATCACTGACAATATATTTTGCATTAGTGTAATTTATTACAAATATAGCTGCTAAATAAAGTGTCCCTTGTCCTTTCTTAAACGTATTTTAACAAACTGAATGGCTGAATATCAATCAAGCATTCCTTTCTATCATGATTCTGAACAGACTGGGCTCAGGGATCTCTTGGAGACCATGATTAAGTTATGGCTTCTGCCAGCCAGCAGGTGTGCGTGCTCACGCATTCAATTCTGAACGCACTTCCAGGATATTCACAGAAACTTTACAGCCATCCTTGAATGCCTTAGATGTCCACAAAGCCCAAGCTAAGAAGCTGCATCTTTCCAGTATCTCACTTTTAAAAATGAGAATTTTACAGTAGGGTTAAAGCTTTCAGAAAAATACAGATCATCTAAAATTTACCAAAAAACAGACAAGTAAATCAGGAATTATTGCTTAGTGGATAGACACAGGACTTCTTCATCAAAAGTCCTAAGTCTCAATGGACAGAATATTCCCAAAGATGGGAAGGCTCCTTTAAAAGCCTTTGAAAGAAGGGGGCATGATATTAGTATTTCCCACTGGGGAATACCCCAGGGATATTTTCTCATGTGTAAAACATCAGAACTTGTGTATAAGTGATATTTATTGTTAATTTCCTTAAATGATTTCTCTTCTTCCTCACCTAACCAGTTATCAATATTTGGGTTTCTGGGATGAAACTCTCTTTGAGCCCCGTTTTCGTGGAGGAGAACTTCAAGCCTCAATAGGCCCAGCTGCTTCCCTGATTGAAGACCTCCTTTTCCTCACTGCACTGACCCCTCTGCCCCTTCCCTATGCCCCTCAGCCTGCCAGGTCTAACTTATCATGAATTTTAAGTAAGTAAAGGAGAAAGTAAGTCAGATTTAACAGTCTTATTAATTTGTCAGTTGAAAAAGATGGCATCTATTATTTTATAAATAATGTTCAAGAAGTTTGGCTTAAGACTAGAAAGAAGGGCCAGGTGTGGTGGTGCACGTCTGTAATCCCCGCACTTTGGAAGGCTGAGGTGGGAGGACTGTTTGAGGTGAGTTCGAGACCAGCCTGTGCAACATGGTGAGACCTCCCAACTCTACAAAAAATCTTTTTGAAAAAATTAGCCAGGCATGGTGGTACATGTCTGCAGTCCCAGCTACTGGGGAGGCTGAGGCAGGAGGATCACTTGTGCCCAGGAGTTTGAGGCTGCAGTGAAGCTGTGACAGCACCATTGCACTCTAGTCTGGGCAACAGAGGAAGACCATTCCTCTAAAAAAAAAAAAGAAAGAAGGGGCCAGGCACGGTGGCTCACGCCTGTAATCCCAGCACTTTGGGAGGCTGAGGCAGGCGGATCAGGAGGTCAGGAGATCGAGATCATCCTAGCTAACACAGTGAAGCCCTGACTCTACTAAAAATACAAAAAATTAGCTGGGTGTGGTGGTGTGCGCCTGTAGTCCCAGCCACTTGGGAGGCTGAGGCAGGAGAATCACTTGAACCTAGGAGGCAGAGGTTGCAGTAAGCCAAGATCGCCCCATTGCACTCCAGCCTGGGTGACAGAGCAAGACTTGGTCTTTAAAAAAAAAAAAAAAAAAAAAAAAAGAAAGAAGGAAAAGAAAGAAAGAAGACTTTTCATTGTGGTTTAGTATAGTCTTAGGCAGTTTGAAATGTATCTAGAAAAATAAGAGTGGTCAGTGCCTAACAAAGCATGCGGACTTCTGTTGGTGGGAGGTGCTGAGGAAGGGTGGAGGTTGGCAGAACTGTGGGAACAGGCGATAGAAATGGTTCTCCTAATATGGAGTTGACAAGACTTTTCTTCACCCAGTTTTCCTATCACTGTTCCATCAGGTTTTTTTCCTACTGAAGACTTTCTCCTTTTTTTGTACAAATTTATGTGGTGCATGAGAAATTTTGTTACACATATAAAATGCATAGTGATCAAGTCTCTATCTAGAATGTCCATCACCTGAGTACAATACGTTTTTATTTAGTCACCCTACTCTGCTATCAAACCCTGAATTTATTCCCCCTATTGCATCTTTTGCTGCTTAATTCATCTACGGTTAAGGGTTAACAAGGAAAACACATCCCCAAGGTAATTCCAGTTCTCTGTATCTGTCTCATTTAAATATATTCCTCTGCACCCTACGTCATTCTTTTGAAAGAAATTAGGCTACTGTGTTATTTGATGCTGAAATGCAATCTTTCAAGCTATTACCTGACATAAAATTTCTAAATGCAGTTCAGAAAAGTCATCCATTTTACAATCTGTAAAAGAAACAAAACTTGGATTCCAAGCCCAAAGATGTATGCCCTGTATATAAATTTATCTTCACTCCCTCTACACATATTTTACACAAAGTCACAAGTGGTTTGTGCATTCAGTATGAACCCTGTGTATCCAAAAGGGGAAGAGCCAAGAGCTCAGCTCCTGTCACTAGATAGTCCAAGAATTTAATATTGTAAAAGACATTGAGACAGTGGAAACAAATAAATAAAGCAGAAGTCTGTTTCTGTTTGTTTTCTCATCTGAGTCTGGAACCAGCCCTGTCAAACCAGGCTCATTACCAAACCAGGCTCACGAGCAAAGGCAGTTCACTCTCAAACACCTCAGCTTCCTAGAATTACTCCAGGACAACAGCACAGCCCCATTAGAAGCTGAATGTGTGATTTCATCTCTTTGCCCATCACCCAGATCATTTTCTAAAAGCAAGCTGTGAGCCCCTCCCCGAGAGTTGCTTTTCGCTCACTGAATCTCATTACCTTTCTTTAATAGACATGGTTTTGCTGGGTGAGTCAAGAAGGCCCTCCCCTGCCGGCGTTTTGATCTCTCCAGCGGCAAACATCGCGCATGGATTCTTGCAGAGCTTCTCCTGTGGCTGTTCTGAAGAATCCTGGGGCTTCCAGGACACGGGGGCTGCGGTTGGAGCAACAGTTTTCCCAGCAGCTGTCCCCGTCTGCTCGGAAGTGGGCTCCCCGAACTCTGCCGCTGGGAAGGAAAAGAGCAACATCAGCACTGAACTCCTCAGGCGAACATTCTTCCAGCGATTCGCCCTCAACAGTGCAGCTCTCGGGTTCAATCCGTGGGCACACGGCGGGTGACCCAATCCACTGGGATTTATGCAAATCTGCAGCACGCTACACTCTGTGAGAAAACCAAACTTCCCGGAGGGTTACCCACACAGCAAAATGCTTCGTGGCAATTGGTTTCTCTCCTGTGTGCGAGACACAGGAAGTCAGCTTTAACTATTTACTCCAGAATGGTTCTATTCTCCAAAATAATACTTTAACATTCAAATGTGCTATACTCACAAACGCAAACCCCTATTATAACTTACACTGTACTGTTCATACAAACGTAGAAAGAGGATGAAGGGCCCACGCAGTGTGGCTTGCTAGCCTGCAAAACAGGCGTGCAGGAAGAAACACTCTAGCGATTCAGAGACTGGGGTCAAGTCTTTCCTTAATTCCTTGTGTTTTCCCAGCCTGGACCTTTGGGGTCATCAATTTCTAAAAGGGGCCAGCAGAACTAAGCAGCTCAGAAGGCCATTGTGTGAGTGACCAAAGTCAACAGAAACCTTATGAAGATGCGTGAAAGCGCTTCCAGTAGTTTTATTGCTGAAAACTTGATGTATCCTCTAGTCAGATCCAGGGAAGAATGGGATTCCCGCTGAACTTTTAACCAATACTAGCTGTAAACTGCCTATAGAACTTTGTTAAAAGCCATCACAGACACACAGGACAAATCAAACAGAAACTAAAACCCAGTGGCTTTCTAAAGCTTTAGGGGCACTAGTCATTTACCTCTTAGTGAAAACTTCCTTTTCATAACATTCTCCACCTCCACCTTCTCTTCAAAGGGCAGCCTGTCCCTCAAGTCCAAGTTTCCTTGTGCATTCGTTTTAGCCATGGAAAATTCCTTCGGTTCATCCCCAAGGTGGGTGATGGGAGGATTCGCCCGTTCCAGGCTTCCTTTTCTGGGAACGGCATATTTAGATTCCTTATGGCTGTCTCCTTCCCTGGCTCTGTTCAAGATGGGGTAGGACGCTTCTGCTTCCTCAAAGGACCCATACTTCTCCATCCCACTGTCTCGACTTGTCAAAGCTCTCTTGCTTTCTGTCTCTCCATGTTCTCTCAACATTCCCTTGTTCCCACTACTCTCTACCAAGGGCTGCCAAGCTTGCGATTTCAGAATACTTCTAACTGGAGAGTCTGAATTTTCTACTGAGGAAGAAAACTTATAGTCAGTGGCACTTGCATTGTGGTCAAGAGGTGGCTTCGTGCGAAGATCCCCGGCATACATTGGTGCAACCGTGGATGCTACGGTAGACACCGATGTGTTCACGGCAGGTGAGAAAGGAATGAGCTTTCCACTCTGCACCTGGAAGGACACAGTTAAAAAGTAAAAAAGCTGCTTGAAAAATATCATCTATATAAATCCTGGTTTATGAATTGACAGAAGCTGAAATACTCGATTTGATGCAGTTTCACTGTTTCTCTTAGTGGAAAACCATTCCTGGACATAGTTATATAATATGTCTCATTAAACAAAATCCTCTGGGTGAAACGCAGTTGTGCATACTATTTTTTTCTCTCCAAAATGGCCTCTTTCTAGATATTTCAGCAAGCAAGGTATGAAAACAAAAAAAGAGCAACATACTTGGTAGAATTATCATTTTTAGGAAGAAAGCTATTACCAAATCACCTACAGGTAGCAGTTTCCTGGTAGAGCACCTTAATTACATCATTGGCCTCAGAGGAATACTGCAGTGAGGTAATTTAAGAACACACACACACAAACTGCTATCGGACTATAGCACACCCACCTGCTCCACCTCTCCCAGCGTGACTGGCTGAGTTTGATAGCGAGCGTTCATTCTCCTTTGTCTCGTGTCTATTCTGTTCCGGGTAGAAATCGCTTTCGAGACTGGCTGGGACAATTTGTTAAACAAGGCCAACTTTTCGGCCAAGCTTAGAGTGGAGGAATCAGGTTCTCCTTGCTCAGCAAGCTCTTTGCCCTCATTTGTCTGGTCCTTGGCTAAAGCCTTTTGGTGAGCAGAGGCCTGTAATCTGAAAAAAATAAAATGTCAGCAACACATATACCAACAAACAAAAGCCCACCGCTAAGTTTCTATGTTAACTTTCTGCCAAGTGTCACATCATTTTGCAAAGGGCTTCTTTTTCCCTAAGCACATCTAGGACAGAGGCAAGCAGCTGTTCAGCTACTCAACAAGCAGAGTTGGCACAGGACACTTAGCATCATCACTTCTACAAAGAGCAGACTTTGAGCTCCGAATTATTTCTACAAAACGAATTTCCTGTTTAAGACATTGAAGTCAGCTTGGCTATACCTTATCTTGGACAGAGATGGCATTGTTAGTATCGTCATAAGTAGAATGAAAGGGAGTCACAAAGTATTACCTATGGTGTATTCAGACCTCATCTAAAGATATGATTCAGAAGGTGGTCGTTCATTTTAAATAATTAGGAAACGATATAGTCATCTGTCAACAACATAATAACAGAAGGTCTTGATTTTCACTTGCTAAAGACAAATGGCTTAATTTTTAAAGAGTCACTGCTTCAGCTTAGCATTTACTCTCATAGGTTCCTACCAGTTTTCTAAAAGGTACTCAAATCTGCAATTTCCAGTAACCAGAGGAGTAAAGAAAATTTCAGGTGATTATAAATTCCTCCAACTGGCCAGGTCCGGTGGCTCATATCTATGGAAGGCCAAGGCAAGAGGATCACTTGAATTTAGGAGTTGGAGACTAGCCTGGGCAACATCATGAAACCCCATCTCTACAAAAAATATAAAAATTAGTCAGGCTTGGTGGTGTGCACCTGTGATCCCAGCTACTCAGGAGGCTGAGGTGGGAGGATCGCTTGAGGCTGTGAGGTTGAGGCTGCAGTCAGCAGTGATCAAGCCTAGGCGAAAGGGCAAGACTCTGTCTCAAAAATAAATGAATGAATACATAAATCGGTAAATAAATAAATAGTTCCCTCCAACTTCCAGCTAGAAGAGAAGGAAAGCCTGAAGTCTTCACGGTCAATATGAATCTCTAGAGGTTTTTAATGCACTATGTCTTCTGCCCCTGACCGATCCAGTTCTCAGATGTAGTAAAGGAGATATTCTACCTTGACTCCAGTGAATACCCAATGCACAGGCTGTCCCAGGCCAAACAGTAGCCAGCCTCCATATTCCAGGTGTATAATGAGGCCAGTGACAAAAAAGCCACCTGAGCCTCAGAGTCCTCCGTGGACCTCATGCAGTAACCAGGAGGGCAGGGAAACCCACTTCTCCGGGAGGGCCCTGCTGTGGGTGTACCAGCTTTATCCCGGCACTGCCATTATTTTTAGCTTTTGTGGTTTGGCTCATATAACAGTAAAATGAAGGGATATGACCTGATGTAAGGACATAATTTTAAAGCACCACAATGTAAAACACGATAGTAAAACATTTACGTTTAGACACTATAAATTGTTATTTTCCCAGTCACAAAATATAATGGCATTGTCTCTGTATAAATTAGAAAGAGGCAGGAATGTTTTCAGCCTGTATTTGTGTCTACAGGTATTTGAAAAAGACTGGGTCTTATCAGCATTTCAACATTGAGGTTAATGTCCCATTTTTCTTTTTTTCTCTTTCTTTCTTTCTTTTTTTTTTTTTTTGAGACAGAGTCTTGCTCTGTCACCAGGCTGGAGTGCAGTGCCGCGATCTCAGCTCACTGCAACCTCCGCCTCCCAGGTTCAAGCGATTCTCCTGCCTCAGCCTCCCAAATAGCTAGGATTACTGGCACATGCCACCATGCCCAGCTAATTTTTGTATTTTTAGTAGAGACGGGGTTTCACCATGTTGGCCAGGATGGTCTCAATCTCCAGACCTCGTGATCCACCCGCCTTGGCCTCTCAAAGCGCTGGGATTACAGGCGTGAGCCACCGTGCCCAGCCAATGTCCCATTTTTCTATTAATCTTTATTAAGTGCTATAACTATTTAGATGAAGAACAAAATTTTTGAGGGATGACCATATTATGAAAAGCAAACAAAGCAACTGGATACGTGAGTTAGTGTGATCCTAGTTCTAACACATAACATATGCAGAGAGACGAAATGTTTTCTCACGCATGCCAGCATGTGGTTATCAGCACCTTGTGCTATGACAAAACAAAATGCCACACATTCTGGAACAACTCACGGCACTGACTTGTTTGTCAAACAAACGACAGACATTCAAGACTTTAGGATGCATCTGCTGTTTGGCACCTTTGCACCAGGTGCCGCATGCATCTGTATCTGTCCAGTACCTGGCAGGCTGCACAGCGCTTCTAGCTACAGTGGGGCTAGGAAGTCTCGCCATTACAGGGTGGGTGCCCCCAGAACACGAAGCGGGGATAGGTTCACTTTAAAAGCAATTGCCAAAGAGGAAACATTCATAAGGAGAGAGAAGAAAAGAAGCATTAAGGACAGCATAGTTTTAAATTCAGAAACGTTAAATCAAAAATTTTAACAGAATATTTTGCTAATTATTTTTGGGGAAAAAAAATCACGAAAGAACTTGAAAAGCAAATACAAAATCAGGAAATAAGAGATAGTGGCTACCCAAAGCAAATGGGGTAAGAATAGGTGTTCAGAGCTGGGAGGATTTACTCTGTCTTGAGAATACATGTCTTGGTGTAAAAAAAATAATAATTCAAAAAAGCAAATATTAGCTATCCAAAAATCAGTAGATTGTGTCTGTGTTTTAGAATATTGTTTTCAATCTAATTTTTTTCTTTCTTTTTTTTTTTTTTGGAGATGGAGTCTGGCTCTGTCACCAGGCTGGAGTGCAGTGGCATGATCTTGGCTCACTGCAACCTCCGCCTCCCGGGGTCAAGCGATTCTCCTGCCTCAGCCTCCCGAGTAGCTGGGATTACAGGCGCCTGCCACCACGCCCAGTTAATTTTTGTATTTTTATTAGAGATGAGGTTTCACCATGTTGGCCAGGATGGTCTTGATCTCTTGACCTTGTGATCCACCCGCCTCAGCCTCCCAAAGTGCTGGGATTACAGGCGTAAGCCACTGCGCCCAGCCTTTCTCTTTTTTTTTTGACAGTCTCACTCTGTCGCCCAGGCTGGAATGCAGTGGCACGATCTCGGCTTACTGCAGCCTCCACCTCCTGGGTTCAAGCAGTTCTCCTGCCTCAGCCTCCCAAGTAGCTGGGATTACAGGCGTGCGCCACCATGCCCAGCCAATATTTTTGTATTTTTTAGTAGGGACGGGGTTTCACCATGTTGGCCAGGCTAGTCTTGAACTCCTGACCTCAGGTGATCCACCCACCTCTGCCTCCCAAAGTGCTGGGATTACAGGTGTGAGCCACTGCGCCCAGCCTCAATCTACTTTTTAAAAGTATCAGTGTTCTTATACAATCTATAGGCACATCAAGGTAGATTTATTGAGCCTTAAAATGGGATTAATTTTTCTTATATTTACTGTTTTGCTCCCATGGGTGTCTGCCTGTTATTTTACACCAGCCATTCAAATATTTCTTTTTAAAAAAAACAAACTGATTTGCAAAGAGTTCCTAATGAGTGCAAGGATATACTTAGCTACAAATGCACCAAGAAACTGAGGAACAACTGGGGGAGGAACTGCAGGCAGCTGATCTAACAGTAGGTCCACAGAACGGGGCACTGACATAAAGGCCTTTTGGGATGTCAATAACCTAATGGGATGAACTTTTTTTTTTTTTTCCCAGAAAGGGTGTCTGTGTGTCCAAGGCAAGCACAAAACCAATTAACAACATCAACAACAACAAAACTAGGCTGGGTACAGTGGCTCATGCCTGTAGCTCTAGCAATTTGGGAGGCTGAGGTGGGTGGATCGCTTGAGCCCAGGAGTTTAAGATCAGGCTGGGCAACATGGCACAACCCCATCTCCACAAAAAATACAAAAATTAGCCAGGTGTGGTGGTGGGGCCTGTAGTCCCAACTACTTGGGAAGCTGAGGTTGGAGGGTCAATTGAGCCCAGGAGGTTGAGGCTGCAGTGAGCCAAGATGGCGCATTGCATTCCAGCCTGAGTAACAGAGTGAGACACTGCCTCGAAAAAACAAACAACGCTCCCCGCAAAAATAATAAAATTTTTCACTTGATTGAAGCAATGATCTCTGTCTGAATGAACTACTCTGGGAAATTAATTCTGAATATATTGAAACATATTATTCAAAACGAACTTCCTGTTGTTTGGAAAGTTATCAAACTGCAATTTAATTTTTAGAAATTTCTGGCAATTAATCCCAGCACTTTGGGAGGCTGAGGCAGGTGGATCACCTGAGGTCAGGAGTTTGAGACCAGCCTGGCCAACATGGTGAAACCCCATCTCTACTAAAAATACAAAAATTAGCTGAGTGTGGTGGCACACGCCTGTAATCCCAACTACTTAGGAGATGGAGGCAGGAGAATCGCTTGAACCCAGGAGGTGGAGGTTGCAGTGAGCTGAGATCATGCCACTGCACTCCATTCTGGGTGACAGAGCAAGATTCTGTCTCAAAAAAAAAAAAAAAAAAAAAAAAAAAAAAAAAAAAAAAAAGAAAAAAAGAGAAGAGATTTCTGGCAATTAAGAATAAAACAAACCCTTATCTTTTAGAGGGGCGTACTGGGATATTTATGGATGAAATGGTAAGACCTCTAGTGTTTGCTTGAAAATAGCGCAGGAGGAAAGGGGAAATGAATGGGACACGGGCTGAGCATCACCGGCCAGGAGGGGGCCGGGAGCGGGTGACCGTGGAAGCTGGGGTTTCATCACAGCAATCCACCAAGTTTCATGTTTCTATTTTCCGTTGTCAAAGAGATTTTTAAAATATCAATATGCAGAGACAGAAACAAAATAGAACAAAAACTCCTTTCAAGTTTTTCTAGAAGATACACATCCCATTACAAAGTTTAGAGAGACCACAGTAAACAAAATCCTTTAGTACTAACTTCTCTGTGGCTTCTAGCTAAACCACCTCCCCAATGCCTCATTTTCATTGAACACTCTTTAAATGTATTTTTTTAAAAAAAGACATTATAGCCAAGGCTGAGAAGTCCTGTGGGCACTTACGTGGCTGCGATGACCACCTCCTCAGTGGTGATGGGCTGGGTGAGGGACCTGTCCTGCAGACGGCGTAGCCTCTGCTCCACAGCTGAGTTTCTTGAGCGTCGCTTTGGAACATTTTGTTCATCAAAAGATTTTTCCATCTCCTAAGATTAGAAATATTGTGGAACCCTTATAAATTCAAGGAAAGAGCTGGGCATGGTGGCTCACGCCTGTAATCCCAGCACTTTGGGAGGCTAAGGAGGGAAGATTGCTGGAGGCCAAGAGTTCAAGACCAGCCTGGGCAACAAAGTGAGACCCCCCCCATCTCTACAAAAAATGCATAAATTAGCCAGGCATGCTGGCACAGGCCTGTAGTCCCAACTACTTGGGAGGCTGAGGTGGGAACATCACTTGAGCCTGGGAGGTTGAGGCTGCAGTGAGCTATGATCACACTGCTGCACTCAACCCTGAGTGACAGAGTGAGACCCTATCTCTAAAAAAAATTTAAAAATAACAAAGAAATTCAAGGAAAGGAAATGGGGGCAGTAAAAATTCTTTACTTTGTTCTCCTAAGGACCTACAGGAGGGGTCACTAATGAGCACCTCGTATCGTTGTCAGAAGTGTACACTCATGCTGTGTCCATGAGGTGGCCACAACCAGCCAAAGATTAGGAAGAGAACAACAGGTGGGCCAGAGACAGGAAGGCCTTAGCATGCCCAGAGGTG
Organism: Symphalangus syndactylus; assembly: GCF_028878055.3. Classification (NCBI taxonomy): domain Eukaryota; kingdom Metazoa; phylum Chordata; class Mammalia; order Primates; family Hylobatidae; genus Symphalangus; species Symphalangus syndactylus. The sequence continues at coordinate 70,606,938 of NC_072426.2, forward strand.
CACGAAGTAGGCTAGGTCCACAAGATTCTCCCTTCCTAAGGCTTACAATTTTTATTTTTTTGAGATGGAGGGTCTCACTATGTTGCCCAGGCTGCTCTCAAACTCCTGGCCTCAAGTGATCCTCCTGCCTTGGCCTCTCAAGTAGCTGGGATTACTGCACCCAGTAGGGATCTCTATTCAAGCACGTCAGCACCGCTTACCCTGAAAAGCAACCTCTTGGCGGCGACACTTAGCTTGGCTCGTTCATCCACCTTTTCTTCATCTGCAAAAAGCCGCAAATTAAAAACTGGACATCATTAGAAAAGGTTAAGTTCGGTCTCCAAAAAGTCTTTCAGGGCTGACCTGGAAATCTTTGAATACAACAATAGGTGCACTAAAATAATAATTGGTGGCAGTTTCCCCTTGCAGGGAGCCCATTCTTTCTGCTCAGTGAAAAGGTACTAATTTCCCTTGCAATTCAACCCAGCCAAACCAAAGCAAACTCTGTCCAGGGATTTTTACTCTAACGTTTGTGCAATCGAGGTTTCATGAATATATTTTATGGGGGGAATTTCTTTTATTTTTAAATAGTAGCAGCAGCAACAACAAGAAGAACCTGCTCATTTGGTTTGAATTAGTTGCTTTTACATCGGTCACTGTATGATTCTCTAACTGCTCTCAAAAAGAAGGGAAAGCTCGTCTGAAAATTTCAACTAGATTTTATTATATTCACAGAATGAAAACCTGCAAGAAAGGGAAACATTGATATGCTCCATCATCTTACTGTCTCAAAAAGCCAAAAACCTTATTATTAAATCCAGTCTAGATGAGATAATAAAGAAGAAAAAAAGGGAAACAGGTACTTGCCATCGACAGCTGGCATTTCTGAATGTGAAGTGCACCTAGGAAAGACATTAGCAAATAATAATAATAAATTAGCAGGTAGGAGCAAAAGATCGAAATAAAACATCATATTGAAAGTAAAAATAAAAATGCAATTAAATTCTTTTAAGAAATAACCTCCTGGTAGCAATTCTAGTTGTGAAAACACACATACAGTTGTGAAGTACACTGTGGAGCGTGTGTGCACACAATCCCAGCCAAGTACACACCCCGTGGAGAGAGACCAGGCACAAAAACAACTTGTTAAACACCACTGATGACAATTTTCTAGACAAATCTTACCATTTCTATGCAATAGTATATGACACTTTAGTATAAAACTCAAATACAACAAGTAGATGAACATTTAGAAAATGAACATAAAATTCCTCAGTTATTTTCCCTGTAAAATCTGGTGAATATGCAATCTGGGATCTAATTTAACAAGAAGGTAAAAAGTATTAAAAACATTAAATGAAGAAAAACAATATTTCTTACTTCTTATCATCTGAATGCAATGTAAAATTGTGTATGTATCATAATACCACTGTAAAGGCTAACATTCTTTAAAAAGACTTTTAAATAAGCCAAATAAATAATGCTTATAGATTAGATGGAAGAATTATGGAATCGCCAACATCCTATACAAATAGCATCAAGACCGCTAGTGTGGTAAAACTCCTGTGTCATTGCCACGTTCCTGAACGAGGAAACTGCACATACGCATGCCTACCTATCCGATTCCTTTCGTTCTGCTGAAGTTATAGGTTGGGTTCTAAATCTGTCGGAAGTTTTTCTACTTTCACCAGGAGAAAAATAGCGTCTTGGTTTCCGGGACCCTCTCTCCCGTTCCACACTGGTGGGCAAGCCAGGTCCTTCGGCCGACCTCTCCACCCGTGATTTGCTTTGAGAATCAAAGGGCAGAGAGTATAAGGAAGGCAAACGAAGACAGAGAAAGAGAAGACGGCAAAGGATTATGCATCTCTGTGAGTCAAGGCACAGAAACCACCAAACCCCTCTTCATGCTTCTACCATGCACGTAAGGAAGGAGACATCCCAGAGACCCAATCCGCTAGTTTCCCTATTAGTAGGCAGAAGCAGAGTGGTAGTTTTTGAGCCATTTTCCGCATAGTTGCCCTGCACACACTTGTGAGCTAAGCTAATATGATTCAATGCAGAACACAACACAGGTCGAGGAGTGAATCATTGTGCCAGGGACGTGCAAGTGACACAGCTGGAGGGCGTGTGAAGCATCACCTACAGTTCAGGTCTCCTGCAGGCATTGGCAGATGCCAGGAACGCACTTCGGAGCTGGGCGACAGAGACCTTTGTGTCCAGCATGCTGATCTCCCCATAGGGCCCTTCAGTCTTGGAGCTGGGCAGCTCCAGCTCTCTCCTGGAAGCTGGGTCCTTATACTTCAGGGCCTGGAGCTGAGGGGGGCCTGTGAAATCTGACAGAGAGCGGGTGCGGACCTTGCGCTTTTTCGAGGCTTCCTTGTTGTGACCAGTTGGTTTGGCGTCTTGGGACACAGGCTCACTTTGAATGTAGAGAACCATCTCGCTCCTGCCTGCCCTCTCAGTGGGCTGGTGCTGAGCTTGAGGGGGGTGCACCATGTTTTCCAGTTCCTTCTGATGCTCTAAGGTGACTGTGCTCACAGCAGGCTTACCAAAGTCCTCATTTCTAGAGGGATCTTCTGGGCTTCTCACAAGCCCATCACCCTCCAAAGCCAGGAGGGTTTTCTTGCTTTGCTCGAGAGCTTCAGTGAAGAGCACATCTTCTTCTTTTTCTTCTCCTTCTCCTTCTTCTTCTTTTTCTTCTCCTTCTTCTTCTGCTTTTGACTCGCAGATATGGAGAACTGGGCTATCCCTTCCATCACCTTCTAGAACCGTCAAGGTGGGAGGTTTGGGGACATTCTGGGTGGCTGATGCTACCCAGCTACACTCAGATACATTTTCTGGGGTTTCTGGCGTCACCAGCTTGGCGGTGTGGCCGGTATCTGCAGGTTGGACATAGCCACGAATTGGCTGCCGTGTAGAGCCTGCTGCCTTGCTGGGGACCCTATCAAAGGCCGAGTGCTCGGACTGAAATGACACGTAATGGACTGGCGCTGGCTGGTGTCTCCTCTGAGTTACGGACTCTGAGGCGAGTTCAGGGCTGTTTCGAGCACTTTCCTCTTTCACCAATTTTTCTCTAACTTTAACTCTTTAAGAAAGAAAAAGGATTAAAGTTGCAAAGTGCAGTAAGGGCCTCACAGGAGGAAAGCATGCGTAGATCACAGATTACCAGTGAATGGAAACTGACCCGAGAGAGAATAACTTGTGAAAAAGCATTTTGGTGTCTAATGTCAACTACTTGTCAGATGATTCTGAGTTGAGTTTCCAATTTGCATATGTATGCCCAGGAGGTGCAAAACTAACTCTACCCCTGTAAAAGCTGGCAGGGGTCAGATGCTATCCTGGGGGAGAATGGGTCTCTTCTGACTAAATAAATACCCAGAAGCCACAGAAAAATGCATTAATAGCCACCACCAGCATGCATGAGGGCACAATGAGGCTGGTCCCTTGAATCAGTAAGCTTTCCTCATGCACAGGCCCAGAACACGGACTGTGGGGGAAGGTTCCTGGCATACAGACACCTATTGACCAAACGTTGTAATTTCATTGTCGCCTGAAAATGTAAGAGCACTCACGATTATTTATGCTTTCTATTTAGTTCAAGATACAACAATCGCCTCTCTTTTAAAGCACTCAACTAGACATTCACAAGCTTTTTCATGCAATGCAGAGTATATTCATCCATTCAGAAGGCATGTGGCCAGTTTGGGCATCGTTATGAATAATTCTAGCACCAAAAGAATGTTAGAGAAAAGATAGTTGCTGACAGAACTAATGAAGTGAACATTTCCCACCACCATCCCCCTGTCCTGCTGTTATGCTCTTAGTTAAAAATGAATTCCAAAAGAGAGGCCGGGCCCTGGGGCTCATGCCTGTAATCACAACCTTTTGGGAGGCCTGGGCAGGAGGATCATTTGAGGCCAGGAGTTTGAGACCAGTTTGGGCAACACAGTGAGATCTTGTCTCTACAAAAGTAAAAAACAATAGCTATGTGCAGTGGCGTGTGCCTATAGTCCTGGCTACTTAGGAGGCTGAGGCAGGAGGACCACTTGAATTCAGGAGTTTGAGGCTGCAGTGAGCTATGATTGTACAGCTACACTCTAGCATAGGCAACAGAGAGAGGCTCTGTCCCTAAAAAAGAAAAAATAAAATAAAAAATAAAGAGAGATTGCTCCAGTTGTTTCTAAACTTATTCAAGTATCTGAGAGCAAAACTGACATCCTTTTCAAAAGCTACAGACCTTTTTCCATTACTGCAAAACAAAGAAACCAAAAGCTCTGGATGTGGGGTCGGAAGAGACCTCTGCTCGGATCCTGGCTCAGTCAGGTCGAGCTGTGTAGTGTTGGGCAACTCACCTGCCCTTAGTAAGCCTCAGTTTCTTCACCTTTTAAATGGAAATAATAGTGACATAATGTAATGTGACATTTGCAAAGCACATGGCTTAGTGCTTAGCAAAGAGTAAACATTTAATAGTGTTATCTAGTTCTTATTTTTACTTTTTGAAGTACCATGGAGTGAGAAAGGAGACACAATTCCAACTACTTGAGAATGGAAAACTGATTAGGGCTCAGCTTTAAAAAGTAAAGAGGGCTTTTGGAGTGGGAAAAGGGATTTCTTGCAGGGAGAGGAATGTAGACCCTTAAGCTTAATTGGCAAAAGTAATTATTTATGATGTGCACTGTATGGAAAAGAATAGTTTATTTAATGACAAGTGCACCCTGCTAAATTTGATAAAAACTCTTATATATTTTTTTAACATAAGAGGCAGAGTATCCATATATGCGTCATTAAAGGACAGTCCACACAGACGCACATAGAGGTGGTGACTGTGAACAACTCAGGAAAAGGAAACATTCTGAGTTGTTATTTTTCCCAGAGATGAGCCCGTGTTGGAGGTTTTCATACTTAAAACATTTGTTAATCAAAAGGAGACTGAAGCGCGGTTCCAGTTCTCCTGTGGAATGCGTGCTTCTGATCAGAGACAATCTGAATGTTGTCCTCAGCCAAGAACAAAGTGACTGTCAGAAACTCTGTGTGAGGAGCTTTGTCCTTCCATGACTTACTCATTCTGACTCCTTCCGCCTCTCCCTGCCCCCAGTCTTAAAAATGAAATGATAGGGGGTTTTGTTTGCTTTAAAAACCACATGCCCTAAATTTAACTGTTGAAAATTAACTACTGGTTTAGAGATGAGATATGAAAGCAAGGAGGCTGGAAGGGCTGGGAGCAGTGGGGAGCTGAGCAGACGGGAGGTGGGCTAGTGAGTCCAGCTCCAGAGAGGAACCCAGGGCCTGGCTGGGTGCTCACTACTGCCCCCGACTGGCCAGTCCTATGTGAGTTGGTGAGAAGGGAAAAGCAAAAGGTCAAGTAAAAGGTCAATCAAGAAAGATTGACAAAGATTGAAAAACAGGGGGAAGGAGACATACTATTAGCATGGATTAGGGCATGTGGAGGAGAAAAGCAAACGATTAGAAAGTAACTTCCACGTGATTTTCAAGTGCACTGGTATTAAAGAAGGCAAGAGGAGAGTGGGTGTTAGTGATGTGTGGTCAGGCAGGAAGAAGCAACACTCATACACACAAGCCCCAGAGGGCCGGCGTGCGGGTACCTGGATGGCCAGTTGATAAGTGAAGGTGTGTCCCCTTCGGAATCTTTCTGGAGAAACCACTCATGTTTGGGTTTCCCTGTACTATTGTGTACAAAAAACAAAACCAGATAATCTCTATTAAAATGTCAACATATACACAGACTTTACCATAACTTAAAACCTAAAGGCTGATTTTTATTAAGAATAATCCTCACTTATAAGTGGAGTTAAACATGGAGTACACATGGTCACAAAGAGGGAGCAGCAGACATGAGGTCCCCCCTGAGGGAGGAGACAGGAGGGAGAGCGGGGATCCAAACACAACCTGTTGGCTGCTGGCTTATTACCCGGGTGACAAAATATTTCATACACCAAAGCCTTGTGACAATTTACCTATATAACAAATCTGCACATGTATCCCTGAACCTAAATGAAAACTTAAAAAAATAAACAAATAGGAATATTTTATAGGAAAAAAAGAATAATTCTGGCTTTTGAAAATGTATAAGCACATTTTGCTATAGAGTTTATATTCACTTCATGGAGATTCCAGGACATGTGGCTCACTATAAAAATCAAGAGGTAAAAATAAATGTATCTAAGGCCATCAAATCATGTGTTTTCCCAAGTAATTTTAAATTATTAGAAAGGAGTCTGTTGCCTGGGTGCAGTGGCTCACGCCTGTAATCCCAGCACTTTGGGAGGCCAGGGTGGGTGGATCACCTGAGGTTAGGAGTCCAAGACCAGCCTGGCCAACATGGTGAAACCCCATCTCTATTAAAAATACAAAAAATTAGCTGGATGTGGTAGTGGGCACCAGTAATCCCAGCTACTCGGGAGGCTGAGGCAGGAGAATTGCTGGAACCTGGGAGGTGGATGCTGCACTGAGCTGAGATCGTGCCATTGCACTCCAGCCTGAGCGACAACAGCAGGACTCTGTCTCAAAAAAAAAAAAAAAAAAAAGAATGGAGTCTGTTATAGTCACACTCTGCCCACAAATACCAGGCAATTCTCTTGTAAGCAGCTGACTAAAAGTAAAAGGTAATTTAATTTCCATAAGTTTTGCAGCGGCACATTGGTAAATAGCCTAATATAAAAATAGCATCCATGTAAAACAACACATTTCAAATAAAGAAGATAATTAAAATAAATAAAAATAAAAAAAATCAATGGGATCACATTTTTAGTTGCTATTACACATTTTCCTTTTATAATTCTCACTGAATAATGCGACCAACACAAGAGTTACAAGTACTAATTCAAGTCCATTCTGCTGATATTTATGAGCTCCTAGTATGTGCAAGTAATGAGCTAAGGAACGACGAAAATGAACCATAAATCAACATAGCCATTAAAAACCTTAAACCGCAGGTAGGCTAGGTAATATATAATCCACACATTCATTCCTCAACACACGATTGAGTATGATGCCAAGCAGAATGTGAACGAGTAACTACGCCAGGCTGAAGGTATTTTAGAGAAACATCATGGGTAAGGACAACCTTGGTTTAACAACGCAAAGCAAGTCACAGGAGGAACACTCAGATTACTGCCCTGTCTCCTCTTACAATGTAGAAAGAAAAAAAGGAAATTCCACAGGCTAGTTACAATGTTTACCAGCTCAAAACTTTATGATCCTATCTGCAAGAATTTTTCAACACCAGGCTGGAAACACATTGCAGCTCAAAAAGCAATTTCTAAAAGAAAATAAAAGTTATAATCAACTTAATTTTCTAAAATCATTTTGGTTTGAGTTTGGCTTGGAGGGGATAGGCAGGTACCCGGCACCGCTATTGTGCATCTTGCTATTGTACAATCGCTATTGTACATGTAACCACTGACCTCTATCTCGGTCTAGGCTTGGACTGATCTGTTTCTCCAGTAAGATCCTCCGGCCTTGCTACTCCTAAAACTATCACCCCACCTCCCAATCCTCTGCATCACATCAATTTTGCCCACAGCAAATAAAAAGTTAAGATGTATGTAAAATCATTTCATTTCCAAATATAAAGGGTCCAATTTATCAACTTTTATTTGATAGAAGTTTGGCACATCGCCTGCAGCCAGGAACGAAGGCAGCGCAACTCAGTCCAGTGTGCAGAGGGGAAGAGGGGCCAGCAGACACCTGCTGTGGGAAATGACATCAAGTTCCTATAACGAATCTGCTGCCTTCACAGGGTTATGTTTAGGCTGAATGCTTTCTGTATAATAGAGGGCTTTGTAAAAGAAGTGCAATACAACTTTTTGAACATGACCTTCACCGACAAGAATCAAACTTGGTCAGCATCACCATCAAACTCCATCAGGGGCTTGTGTAAGAATGTTGGGTCAGCATTTATAAAATGGAAATCCCACACAGACCCAGGGGATCTACTGGGCTCCATTTGCTTATTACACCTGAGATATGAAACCAGCCAAAAACCAAACGACTTCTGCCAGGGTGGTGAATACTCAAAGTCTGAGTATATAGATAGTCTCTGACTTACAATGGTTCGATGTTAAGATTTATTGACTTTAAGATGTTGCGGAAGTGATAGGCATTCAGGAGAGCCTGTGCTTAGAATTGTGAATTCTGTTCTTTTCCTGGGCTGGTGGTGTGTGGTGCAATGCTCCCCTGCGATGCTGGGCAGAGGCAGTGAGCTGCTGCTCCCAGATCGCCACCAGCCACACAACCATGAGGGGAATGACCCATCTCCACAGTGTGCTGCATGGCCAGATGGTTTTGTCCAATCCAAGCTAATGTGAGTGTTCTGAGCATATCTAAGGTCGGCTGGGTGTATTAAGTGCATTTTTGACTTAATGTTTCCTTTGTTTTTCTGACTTGCAATATTTTCAAGTTATGATGGATTTATTGGGACGCAACCCTATCATAAGTCGAGGAACATCTGTAAAATAAATACAAATGTATGTAATAAGAAACAAACAGGCCAGGTGTGGTGGCTCATGCCTCCTGTAATCCCAGCCCTTTTGGAGGCTGAGGCAGGAGGATCCCTTGAGGCCAGGAGTTCGAGCCAGCCTAAGCAACATAGCAAGACTCTGTCTCTATTTAAAAAATTAAAAAGTTAGTGAAGCATGGTGGTATGTGTCTGTAGACCTAGCTATTCATGAGGCTGAGGCAGGAGGATCCTTTGAGCTCAGGAGTTTGAGGCTGCAATGAGCTATGATTGCACCACTGCACTCCAGCCTGGGAGACAGAGTGAGACTCGGCCTCTAATAAATAAATAAATAAATAAATAAATAAATAAATAAATAAAGTATGTGAAGACATCATGCCTAGGACATAATAAGCCTTTTAAATGCTTTTCTTATCTTCTTCCTTCTTCATAGTCAACACAGTAATGAAAGTTTATGAATTTCTCTTTTTATGCTTTGAAGACATAATACTTATGGAGACCCAATTCAGAAGTCCTGTGATTTTCAGCAGGGTGAGTCCAGCCTCACCAGGAGAGCCTGAGTTTGTCTTTAGTACATGTAAAGCAGAGTGATCTAGAAAAGCATTTCTCCAAGTAAGGGTTTCAGGATCCCTGAGGCTGGCTATGACACGTATTTGGGTGAGGTTATCTGCCATCTGAAATGAAAATGAGAGAGGGATGAGGAGAGGCCTAAATCAGACACCAACAGTGCACAGGCTGTCCTGGCCACTGTGTAGCAATGATCTCGCAGAATGCAGCCACTTCTGAGTTGTGCAGCAGCATCTATACTTTCGACACTCCCCTCTTCCGTCTCCCATCTCCTCCATCAGACTTCTTAGCTGAGTTCTCTTCCCCACCCCCATGATACAGAGTCCCAGGGTTCTCTTGACATTTCAACTTGGATATCTAATAGACGTCTTAAATTTACATGCCCAGAAAATGAACTCTCAACTTCCCTCTGTCCTAACTTGTACTGGAGTCTTCCCTATGCCAAATCCCTGCTGTGAGTTGCCTTGGCCAAAAAATTGAGACTCACCTTTGATCCCTCTGTTTCTTTCAAACCCCACCCCTACCTCATCAGTAAGTTCTCCTGGGTACCTTCAAAATACAACCTCTTTCTACCACCTGGGCTGCTGTCATTCTAGTTCAAGCCACCACCGTCTCTCACGTGCGTTACCAAGAAGACCTCCTCATTATTCTACCTGTTTTCATCCCGGCCCCACTAAAGTCTATCTTCCGCTTAGCAGCCAGCGTAATGCTTTGAAATGTAAGGCAGATGAGTCATTCCTCTTGTTCAAACCCTCCTATGGTTCCACATATCAAGTAGCGCAAACCCCAAAGCCCTTGCGGTGGTTCTAAGGTCCTCCCTGATCTGTGATCTCACTGACATCATCCTTACCACCTGCCCCTTCCACTACAGCCCTCTCTCTTCGCTAGGATGTGACAGCCTCTGGAGAGAGATTTCGTTCACATTCATCTCCTCGGCACTCGGAACTATGTGTGGGGAACAGCAGGTCTCAGATGCTCGTGGAATGATTAACTGATGAATGATAATCTCCACAGCAACTCTATGAGGTCTTCTCATCTCCACAGCAACTCTATGAGGTCTTCTCGTCTCCATTTTATAGATGGAGATGGTGAGGTGCAAGGGAAAAAGGACATTAACTGCCCACGATCACACAACTGGTAACAAAAGGATGGGGCTTGGACCCACTGCAGCAGGACCCCCAAGCCTGCACCTTCCAGCCTTCCAGAGCGACAAGCTTCCACATTCTGCAAAATGGCTGCTTCCTTGGCTTGAATGGGTAAGAATGAGGTTGGGATGCCAGTGTTCATGGACTCTAAGGTTAAGCAAGGAAGACACCAAGAACTTCCGGATCACAGCCACAACCCTGACCGGACTGGATCTCTCTCTAGTGCTGGTTCCACCGTCAGCAGAGTTACCCGATTACCTATGAATTCTGCGAACCCAATTACCTTCTTCCTTTGTTTCTCCAATGAACAATATCAAATCAAAGGAGTCAGGCAGTGGAGGGTTGTGGACTGAGCTTTCCACCTTGGAGCAGCACAGCCTGATCATAATACTGAGGGGTTGGCAAAGCGATGCCAACTCAGATTTTAAAATATATAATTCCATCAAAGTACAAAATTTACTTCAGGGGCCCACAGGGCATTGTTTTAGAGAGATAGTAAAATAGCAGGTGAGATTTTTTAAAAAACATGAACAAAAAGAGATATCACATCTGAATTATGGTGGTTTTCTCTTTTATTTTCTCTTCATTTCTTTTAATCTTGTGTGACATTATTTCATGAAGTCTTCCTAAATGTTACGCTTAATTATTTTTGATAAATAAGGTTTGGTTAAGAAATTAACAGTGGGAGATTTGCTTTATACAACATAATGAGTTGAACACAGGATACTGTGAGGCTACAGCAGTCTTTGCACATGGAGTCAAAAATCAATTCTGGTGGACAGAGGCACAAGAGATGACAGAAACGTTTCCTATCCTGACTGGGATAATGGTTATACATTTACCCAAACTCACCAAGCTGCATCCTTAAAATCTGTGTATTTGATGTAAATTATACCTCATTTAAAAAATATGTCATCGTTGGATTATAGAGTAAGGACTTCTTGAGTACTGAAAATGTAGCATTTTCTGGGGGCAGAAGCAGGATAAAGATGTGAGATAACCAATTTCTTCCAGTCTCCCTTTGAGCTAATCTCAGTGAAGGCCCAAATGCTGTAACCACAGCCCAGAAAGGAGGGAGGGAAGAGGTATGTGCAGAAAGCACAATTGTCAGAAAATGCTGGAATCTGAGGAACGTGTGAGGCTGGATTGGCATCCCCTCATCTCCTGATTGGAACCACCACTCCTAGAATAAGGTAATCGGGGACTTGACAGCTTTCATCATGAGACTAGACTAGAATCAGCCATTCAGGACTGTGGACTCAGTTCACAACGCTCCACAAGTGGCCGATGATTTTCTGCTCACTTATCACGATTCCCATTTACTGTTTAATAATATTTATGAGCAGCCTGATTCAAGACCACATACAAGAACCCCAATCCTAGACAAAGCAGAAAGAGGTTTGTCATATAAAGAAGTGCTGCTCACAGTGTGTTCTGCTGATTGGTGTCCCTTCTCCATGATTAGACAAAAGGATCTCACCAGAAGGGAAATTAACAACATCGCTAAGCCTGCTGTGTAGTTCAGCTGACATTTTCTTCACAGCATGATTTTCTCAGTGAAGGAAACCATACATAATTTACATTCAGGAGCAAGTGTCTCACAGGTTATGTGCTGATTAACAGTTTGCAGATTGGCTATTTCAAACATCACTGCTATAGTTTGGTGACACTTTAAGCAAACACAGAAAACAACAGAACATTCATTCAAAAATGATTTTCTAGGTCACTTGAAATTGTTGGATATCCCAGTTGCTGTGAAGGAGATATGAAAATGACTAGTGCAAGGTATCTACTCATCTCTTTAAGCTTCTACTAAAATAATGCTATCACTGCAATCATCCTTACCAGACTTACAGAAGAGCTTAATACCAAATTCACAGTGCCATGTCTGGAAAAAATCCTTACGAAATTGCTAAAATCCTCTTCTGGGTATGACAGCCATGATCCAGGGTGCTTAGCATTTGTTGTCTTTTTTTAAAAATTTTTAATTTCTGTGGGTACATAGTAAGTGTATGTATTTATGGGGTATCTGAGATGTTTAGAAATGATTAGAAAGTAACTTCCACATGATTTTCAAGTGCACTGGTATTAAAGAAGGCAAGATGTTTTGATACAGGCATGCAATGGGTAATAATCACATCATGGAGAATGGGGTGTCCATCCCCTCAAGTATTTATTCTTTGTGTCACAAACAATTGAATTATACTTTTAGTTATTTTAAAATGCACAATTATTACAATTACAATTATTACACTATAGTCGCCCTGTTGTGCTATCACAAAGCAGGACTTATTCATTCTTTCTAACTAATTTTTGTACCCGTTAGGTGCTGGGCATTTGAATATCCTTCCTATGACATAGTGTGCCTGTGAAGTGGCATCTGTGGGACTCCTCATTTGGCTCATGACCTGTTTCTCCTCTTTTCCCTTCCAGTACAATCATCATCAACCCAGAAGCCAAACTAATAACATCAGGGCTCCGTTTGCCAAGCTGAGCCAAGCTCCAGCTCTGTCTCTGGGAAACTCACGATACGATAATGCGAGCAGACTGGTGCGAGAGTCTAAACACCACAGAAAGTGGAAGTGACTCCAAAAATGGTCCCAGTTTCTATTAGCCCATTTATGCCTAGTGTTCCATTACTGGAATGCTAAGCATGTGGGAGCTATTTATATTCTACTGCTCAAGGACATCACCAAGGTCTGATTACAAAAATTCAAAAAATTGCAACCTCAGGCATACATGGGTTAAGAGAGAGAGAAGTTACCAAAAAACAAAAAATAACACCTGGAAAGGTCAAGAAAGCAGGGCAGATGGGAAGGTGGACTCTTCTCTGGACACATTTGTCAGTGGCCCTATTAGAAAGAGATACCCAGATGTAATTTGACCACTGCAGGACGCAGGGGGACCATTGCCTACCTGTGCTATTGGCGACTCACTTTCACTAATGTCCCCCAAGACTGGACTAATCACTTTGGCAGTCATATAAAGAACTTGCTGTCAACTAAAACCCTTAGGTCTGTTTCCCACGAACTGCTGTTAAATCAGGTTTCCACAATCTTGAACTTGTGCACTGATTTTTTTTTCCATCTAAATTCAGGACTTTATTAAATTTCACCTTGTTAGTTTCTAACCATTGTTCCAGGTACATGTGCTCTCTTGCCTACATGCTCCTGTTCTCTCTCTCTCCCCCTCCTTCTTACCTCTCTTCCTCCTCTATCTCTCTCTACTTCCCTCTCTTTTAGTCATCAAACTTACAATCCCTCCTCCAGAAATCTGATCTAAATACATGCATTTATATGCATGTATTACATATGGTACTTAAAAAGCCTTGTTCTCACAAACAAACAGACAATTTATTTTGTGGAATCTTGGGTAAGCCAACCCTTCACAGGGCAGAAGTCACCTACAAGCGGAGAGGCTTATAGGGTTACTGGGGACCAGAACGAGGAAGTGGTGACTTTAGGTGTGTGTGTCAGAACTGTTTTGATGCAGCAACTGGCTGGCAGAGAACTGTATTACTAGGAAATAATAACTCACTCCAGGTTTTCATAAAGGCCAGGGGTTGCCCTTGCGTTGTATCTCTAAGTATATAATAGTATATAATGATCATCTTTAACTCCCTGCAACTCTCAAGGGTCTACCGACTAAAAAGTGCTTCCTGTTACCAAAGTGAAGTCAAATCCAGCACAGTCAAATTAGTTTCTCCATGTGGGTGTCCAGCTCTAATTATATAACAGCTTCTAATTATAAAACGTTAAGAATGGCTATTAACTTCTGAATCTCATTAAAATTAACAGTTAATTTGCTAAAAGTCGCTTGCTTGGAAAAACTGCTAATGACCGTTCCTCAGATATGCACAGGTACAAAATCCGTAAGGACACAGGCTCAAGCACAAAATTTTGCATTTAAAATCTCACACGCCTTTGAGTTTTTAGCTAGTGTACATAGTAGCTAGGGTTTGGGGAGATATATTTACATTTAGTCCAATGAATAGGAATAGTCTGCCAGGCCCGGTGGCTCACGCGTGTAGTCCCAGCACTTTGGGAGGCCAAGGCGGGTGGATCGCTTAACACCAGGAGTTCCAGACCAGCCTGGGCAACATTGTGAAACCCCATCTCTTCCAAAAAATACAAAAATTAGCCGGGCATGGTGGCATGCACCTGTTAAGTCCCAACTACTCAGGAGGCTGAGGTAGGAGGAACGCTTGAGCCCAGGAAGTCAAGGCTACAGTGAGATTGTGCCACTGCACTCCAGCCTGGGCAACAGAGCGAGACCTTTCCTAAAAAATAAAAAATAAAAATAAGAATTGTCACTTGACAATAAGAACAGGATGAAATGAAAAAAAGAGGGAATGACTTACCCATCTATTTTAACAGTTGGGATTCTAGAGTATGGCAGGGAGCACAGGTGTTTGGGGATACAGGGACTGAAAGCTGAAGCCAATTCCATTCCAGTAATAGAACAAGCTGTGAGGAGGACCCAGATGTCTGTTCTTTAGAGAGTGGCTCCCGAGATGTATGTTTCTCCATGATGCGCTGTCCTGAATCCCACAGCCTGTGTCAGAAAACCTGCCTGCTAGCGGACACGGGAGTGTGGAAGGTCAAGCATGATGCTCTCCTGCAGACTCCTCTCTCAGTGCATAGAAACAGACCACTGAGCCAAGAGAGCTTGAGGCTCTGGAGACTAAAAGCTCTCATCGGGAGATGAGCAAATGCAATCAGAAATAAACTCCAAGTGCCTAGCACAAGCCCCTTCCTTTCTTAGTGGCTGAGTCTGCACCGTGTCAAGGTGTTGCAGAAACCGCATTCCAGAGGGTGCCCTGGTCTATTTCCTGAGCTGATCCGCAGCTCTCTGGCATCCATGGGGAGCCCTGCCCAGACTGTCATCCACCAATGGCAACTCTCCCAGGGGACCAATGTCAGCCTCAGCTCTGCATGAAACCTCCATATCATGTTCTCACTACTAAGGATACAATTTGCTAAAGAGAAAGGAGTGGTGAGGGGCTGCGGTACAGTAATGACAAACGAAACTAACAAACGAGGGTTTTCTAGAGTGGATCACCACTAGAAAATGAGGTCTACTGGTCGGGTACAGTGGCTCATGCCTGTAATCCCAGCATTTTGGGACGCCGAGGCGGGAGGATCATGAGGTCAAGGGATCAAGACCATCCTGGCCAACATGGTGAAACTCCGTCTCTACTAAAAATACAAAAATTAGCTGGGCATGGTGGCGCATGCCTGTAGTCCCAGCTACTTGGGAGGCTGAGGCAGGAGAATCGCTTGAACCCTGGAGGTGGAGGTTGCAGTGAGCCGAGATTGCACCACTGTACTCCAGCTTGGCATCAGAGTGAGACTCTGTCTCAAAAAAAAAAAAAAAAAAGGAAAAAAGAAAGAAAGAAAGAAAATGAGGTCTACCTTCCATTTCATTCCCTTTGCCAGTCACATAGTTCCCTGAGAACAGAGAGTGACAGCTGGATGCTCAGCAAAGGCAACAGCAGGACTGGAGACAGTGAGTTTCTCCACTCATAAAAGTAAAAAATACAGCACATTTTCTTTATATAGACACATGAGATGCATAAAGTAACAAATTCAACAAGAGCTTTGGATTTGGAATCTCTAGTAGTAGCAGAAGCTCAAGCTCAGATATTTAAAAATCTGAATAATCCATAGGACCTAAATCCCTTTTAATTTTGTTCTAAAATTCACAGTGGTGGAATTAACAAAGAATGGTTCATAATCAGTAACACTACCTCTCCAGCAAATAATACCATTTCTGAAATTCCAAGTTTACAGGTTTGCAAGAGTCGGAGAGGTGGGGCTGGAAATACCTTATTATTTTCTACTTCACCTATTTCATTACTATGTTTTCTTAGTTTTCTTTGGAGCAATGTGTCCATCTGAATTCCTGGGCATACAACAGGATTTCTGAGTTAAAGATCCTGTAATATCAACTAATTAATTAACTAATTTTTTAAAAATCTTCTTTATCATATAAACTGAATACTAAAGAATTGTAAAATAAATGTATTATCCAGGTAAATATTGTCCTGAAGACTGTTATTTTGTCTATAATGCTTAATGAGTATAGTATAGTGAAGTATAAGAATTAATGATTATTCTGTGTATATACACAGGTGTGTACAGATGTTAATGTACGTGAGCACATTCAAAAACTGAGCATTGGAGATGGTGCTCACATTTGAATATTTAGGACACTATTGGTGGTCTTTTGATGGTATATTCATGAGTGTCATTGTATTCATATCTAAATAATACGACAGCCTCTTGCTAGCAAACACAGAACAAAATGATTAAATGGGAATGAGTTGATTCAGAGATTTAACAGCCAAAAAGTTTGGCAGAGCTAGATGATAAGAGAGTGCAGCAGTGAGAAAAATACTCCATTTTAGTGACAGAAAAAAATCCACAAAAAAACCACAGCATTAAACATTATTCGTGGATACTATTTGTCTTCACTTGTTAATTTTAAAGTTTTCGGTTACATGTTTCCATATCAGATGACATTATTATTTTCATATACAGTTACTTAGGTCACCAAAGAGGTTTCTAAGTAACCTTCTTAGAGGTTACTGTTTTGGGTTACAACATACTTCCACCTAAATAGGAATCAGAAAAGACTTTCTGAAACTTGAATTTCCTGGTTCTGGATAAAGACTAAGCAGAATTTTAATCCACTGTAAATCAATTTTTACAAGCTGAATCACTGCTGTCATTACAATGTAAATCTTAATTTTTTTAAATGTCAAATTTGTCACACATTTTCCATCCCTCTTTATGTAAATATGTCCCAGGTATTTTCCTAATAAATATATAAACTAATTTGGGTTTCTTTGCCTATGAATCATAGAATTGTATACCTTACATGGCTTAGAAAATAAGGCATGCGCCTCTTCTAGAAGTCCTTACAATTTCTTAATTCTTCTAAATCTTTTTCATGAAAGTAAAGTGCTGTGAAGCTAAGGCTTGGCTTATGAAAACTTCTAGGTAATATGCATCTTCCAAATAACCTATAAAGAAGTGGCTTTATTTTGTTACAGGCCTAAATATGTCAACAATGCTTTCTTCTAGGTCTTAAGACAAGTTATATACATTTTTTAATATTAAGATTTTAACTCATACGAAATATGAAGTATCCTGTCTTTACTTGGGATGCTCAACAAAGTCTTAATTACTATTATAACTGATTTAAAATCTATTTGAGAATCTATTATATGTGATCTAGGTGACTAACTCAGATACTGTAATAACGACTTCAACAGCTGTCATCATGTGGTAATCTGAAATTAGATTCTCCATTTCTTTTAAACGAGCGTAATTATATATCTCTAATATTCTTTTTAAATTGGAGCCTGTTAGGTTCTTCATCCTACTTGCAAAACACATGAAGGACTTCCTTTGGTAGAAAGTAACTAAACCAAGAACATGGTTTCTACGATGAAATGCAAATTCCCCAAACAAAAGTCCTTCATTTCAAAATATGAGACAGTAACTCACAGTCCCTACATTTCCAGTAGTTAAAGCTAAAGGCTGAACAAAGGTGCTCAAAATGGATCCTTGGGATCTACCTTTTAATTCTGTTGGAAGCTGATCTCTCTAAATATTTCAGTCTGGATGCTCGAGTATGTGGTGACAGGTCTTTGGGTTAATACATTTCAGTACCACAAGGGTCTGCTTCACATGTGTTACTGCCACTTAGAGATGACCAGGTGTGCACCCCTCTGTCCCAGTGGGAAACAAATAGGGGTGTTTCCCACATATGAATCTTTTTCTTTCAGAATGAATCTCCCTGACCTTAGGTTCTCATCCCTTTTCAATTCACCTGGGAAACTATTGCTTGTTTGAACTGAAAAATACACTTAAGATCCACCTAGACAATTACCCCAAACCTTTAAGCAGGACAGTTAAGTAAATTGCACTTTTAATATGGTCATCACACTTTTAAAATTTAAATTTGGAAGTAAACATATATTCTCTTCTGGCATCTGACTTTCTGATTTTATACCTTTTTCAATTTCTCCAAATGGCAGCTGCTCTTATCTTGACTGGATCCTTTTATACAGTGGTTTTTCTAATGGCTGATCTTCATAATGTGGGGTTCTCACACACATCTGTATCCTAGTGTGTGATATACTTACAAAACTAGGCACTCTAGTTCTATTTCGTGTATATTGCAGTCATACTTCTGTGCCCTGCGCTGAGATGCTTCCACTGGTTAGTGGTGCGTCTTCTGCTCTGTGATTCTAATCACAGCGACAAAAGCAATCACCAACAATCATCAGTCTCTGATGTGATTACAGAAAAGCGGAGAAAAGATAAACTATGAAAGGGGGGTGAGGAACCCAGTAAGAGGGTCCTGAAGTGAGGAGTCCATGAAAGTGTCCCCATGACACCTGTTCAGTTTGTTTTTAAAAAGAACATAAGAAACACACAAAGAAAAAGAACAAGAGGCTTCCTGCTTTGGTAGAACCTGTTTTGATATGGCTGAAATGTAAGAATCTTAGGCCAGGTACAGTGGCTCATGCCTGTAATCCCAGTGCACTGGGAGGTCGAACAAGAGAATCTCTTGTGGCCAGGAATTTGTGATCAGCCTGGGCAACATAGCGAGACCCTGTCTCTACAAAAAAAAATGTAAAAATTAGCCGGGCGTGGTGGCATGTGCCTGTAGTTCCAGCTACTTATGAGGCTGAGGCAGGAGGATTGCTTGAGCCTAGGAGTTCCAGGCTGCAGTGAGCTATGATAGTGCCACTGCCCTCCAGCCTGGGCAACAGAGTGGGACCCTGTCTTCAGAAAAAAAAAAAAGAAAAGAAAAAAGAATCATATACTATGATATTTCTCCAATTAGCCTTGACTTCCACAAGATGCTAAGAATACCCAAACCCTATCACACAGAGAGGCAAAAAGAAGGTATTCTCCTGCGTTCAGGGTGGTTAGCGTGGGCTGGATGCTTACCTGGGTCGGGCCTCAGGGGGTAGCTGTGGGTCACCAAAGGAGGGGCTCCGGGAGGCCGCCTGCTGCAGGGAGGAGCTGTGCACGTGCTTGGGGGACTGTGGCACTTCAGTGAAGGAGGAGTCTCGCCCAGAGAAAGAGAAGGTCGAGGAACTCTCGGCTGCTGGGGACAGGTCATGGGCCTGCCGGGTGGCACTTAGCTCTTGACCTCGTCTTTGGTTTTCTATGTTCAGCAGCACCTCTGGGTCAGAAGCGCTGTCACCCCCATGGAGGGCAGAGTCCTTGGATTCACCGGCACAGGTCCTGAGCCCCATCGTCTTGGTCCCGGGGTACAGAGAGCTCGCATCTCTGCTTGACTCTTCCTGTTTGTCACTTTTTCCTCCCCGTTTCTCGACAGCATCAGGCTCCTTCCTGGACTTGGTATAGCGGGATAAATACTCGGAGTCGGCCTCGGGATCCAGAGTCAGCCCATACTTCTCTGCCAGCTGTCGCCTTCTTTCTGCTTTGTACCTTGCGATTCTTTCGGCTTTGGACTCCAGACTATGGGTGTCCATGCTACCCGAACCATAGGGTGAGTCACCGTGGATGCCGGAGGTTTCTGTGCAGTATTTGGATCGAGTTTGCTTTTCTAGAGAAGAATCAGAAGTTTCCTCCTCTTCATTTGATCGGCCTACAAGAAGGTCACATGGATGAGAGGTGCAGATTTCAAGTAAAGACATGTATTTACACACAGAATGACACTCTCTACTGCACACAGCACACAACTGGGTGCCCATGCTGTGAGGGACCAGTTTCTCACCGAGGTGTGTTCGCCTAAAGTGATTATTTACCTGGGCTGCTGAAGAAGTCTGATATCTGCAGTGAAATCTACAAAGGCTGTGAATGGTGCACGTTCTGCAAGCCCCGTAGGGCGTGGCTTTAACTTAAGCTCAGTCCCTTTACTCCCCAGAGCGCCTCCGTCTTTGTTTAGTGCTTATCTCCCCTTACTGATTTACCCTTTTTTGTGGTGTTCAGTATTTCACGTGGGAGGCCACAAGATGAGTTGAGTCCTCTGGGAAAGACAGCAGACAAGTGAGCTGCTGTCATTGCACAAGTGATGGATGCTGGTTTCCGGGGATCTAGAGTAACCATAACAATATGGCCCATATCATTATTCACCAGGCTTGTCTTTTTTACATAAGTGTTTTTTTCCCAATTATAACACACATGCCTGATGTAGGAAATATCTAATATGTGCCTGGCATAGTGGCTCACATCTGTAATCCCAGTGCTTTGGGAAACTGAGGTGGGAGGGTGGCTGGAGGCCAGGAGTTCCAGACCAGCCTGGGTAACATAGTGAGACCCTGCCTCTACAAAAATTATTTTAAAAATTAGCTGGGCATGATGGCACATGTCCATGGTGCCAGCTACTCAGGAGGCTGAGGTGGGCAGATAGCTTCAGCCCAGGAGTTCAAGGCTGCAGTAAGCTATGATCGATCGTGCCACTGAACTCTAACCTGAACAAGAGAGCAAGACCTTGTCTCAAAAAAAAAAAAAACGTACCAATCATCACCCTACAAACGAATAACATTTTTATGTATTCCTTCTAGTTTTCATATAATTTTTTCTTTATAAAATATTTAATGTTACTAATATTCTATAAAAATATTTTCTGCATTCTATAAAAATGTTTTCCCAGCTGGCTCACAACTGTAATCCTAGCACTTTGGGAGGCTGAGGCAGGAGGATCACGAAGCAGGCAGATCACGAGGTCAGGAGTTCGAGACCAGCCTGACCAACATGGTGAAACCCCGTCTCTACTAAAAATGCAAAAATTAGCCGGGCATGGTGGTGCATGCTTGTAATCCCAGCTACTCAGGAGGCTGAGGCAGGAGAATCACTTGAACCCGGGAGGCAGAGGTTGCAGTGAGCCAAGATCATGCCACTGCCCTCCAGCCTGGGCAACAAAATGAGACTCTGTCTCAAAAAAAAAAAAAAAAAAAATCTCGTATTTGGAAACCTATTTTGAAGACATCATTTAAGGGTCCTAACAGTCTATCTAACAGGCATTCCATTATTACCTTAACCCTTCCCATATGGCCTTTTTCATTCCATCTGAATTAAATATTCATGTATCTTTTCCATTATTTACTTTAAATTAAACAGGTGAGTAACTGGAACTAATTTTGGAGTTTGGTATGAATTGAGAAGGGGGATATGCCTCTTCCCACCCTCTGGCAAACCCATTTTTTTCATTATGATTTTATTAAATAATTCTTCCTTTTCTCACTACTATGCGAAGCTTAAACTATCATATACTACACAGATTACCATTTCATGTACACTACGGTTTATTTCTGGCTATAAATTTTGGGACTCTGATCTGTGTATTGATATTTCAAGCGCGTAATTACTTTTTAAGAGATGGAGTCTGGCTGCGTTGTCCAGGCTAATCTTGTACTCCTGAGCTCCAGCTATTCTCCTGCCTCAGCCTCCCAAAGTGCTGGAATTACTGGTGTGAGCCACCAAGCCCAGCCTTTCTTTTTTTTTTTTTTTAATAATTGCATGTGATTTTAAAATATCTTAGTTTTCTAGCTTTCTGGCCACAGGAAATTGGAAACTGTAGAGACAAGCAAACTGATAACATCATAAAATGAGATAAACAGCTGTCTCTGAGCTAGAAACTAGAAAACACTGGCTATAAAAAGCAGCAGCATGGCCGGGCACAGTGGCTCACGCCTGTAATCACAGCACTTTGGGTGGCCGAGGCAGGCGGATCACCTGAGGTCAGGAGTTTGAGACCAGCCTCGCCAACATGGTGAAACCTCTTCTCTACTGAAAATACAAAAAAATTAGCCCGGTATGGTAGCGGGTACCTGTAATCCCAGCTACTCTGGAGGCTGAGGCAGGAGAATCCCTTAAACCTGGGAGGCGGAGGCTGCAGTGAGCCAAGATCTTGCCATTGCACTCCAGCCTGGGCAACAAGAGCGAAACACCATCTCCAAAAATAAAATACAATTAAATAAAAAATAAAAAAATAAAAAGCAGCAGCACAGTGCCTCAGAGCCAGGGACTGTGGTAGGAAGAGCAGCCCTGTGTGCATCCTCCTCTTCTAAGGTCAACTTGAATATTTGATGACAACAATGACTGAGTGATTAGGGAAAAGCTGAGTCATGTGCCCTCAACATACTGTTTAATATGAAATAAATATGCAATGTATTTAAAATTATCTACATTAAGATAACTTAAACAGAAAGTTTTCTTGCATCTCCAGAGTAAGAACTGTACTCATTCAAGGTGCAGCTTTGCCTCTAACGCCCCCTGCTGAGAGCAGCCGCTCCCTGTGCTCGGGGAGAACCTTGACAGGTTAGAGAACAGATCCTGTGCTGGGCCCTGAGGGTGAAGAAAGACACAGTTACTGCCTTTGAGGGCTCCAGTCTGGGGAGGAAAATGACTGGCCTCAGTTACCCAACAATGTGCGAGGGGAATCATTTCATACTGCTGTGACATGGAAGGCCAGATCCGTGAGGTGGGGCAGAGATGACATACACCTTGTTGCTGTTTTTAGCAAATCTATTTAATAGCTGGGCATGGTGGCACACGCTGGTAGTCCTAGGTACTCGGGAGGCTGAGGTAGAAGGATCACTTAAGCCTGGGAGGTTGAGGCTTCAGTGAGCTTTGATCAGGCTACTGCACTCCAGCCTAGGTGACAGAGTGAGACTGTGTTTCTAAAAAAAATAAAAATAAAAATAAACAAAAAACAAATACATATAACAAAAAATCAGGCCAAGTCCATGGGCTCACGCTTGTATTTTCAGCACTTTGGAAGGCCAAGGTGGGAGGATCACTAAAAGCCGGAAGTTTGAGACCAGCCGGGGCAACATAGTGAGACTCTGTCTCTACAAAAATGTTTAAAAAAAAATTAGCCAGGTGTGGTGGTGTAAGCCTGTAGTCCCAGCAACTCAGGAGGCTGGGGCAGGAGAACCCTTGAGCTGGAGCCCAGGAGTCAAGGCTGCAGCAAGCTATGATCATACTCCTGCATTCCAGCCTGTGTGACAGAGTGAAACCTTGTGTTAAAAAAATTATATCCACACAATTCACTTCTGTGGAATATCTCATGTTCTGATACCACCGGGTAGAAAGGGCAACTTGTAACCAGACAGGTAGCCTGCTGGAAAATGGGCCACCCAGCTCCACGCTCACCGATGTGGGGGCTGGCAGGGTCGCTGGCTCGCATGTATCGAGGGGTGTCTTCCTCCAGCAGGCGGTGAGTCACCAACCCTGTGCAGCTCTGCAAGAGGATGGGCTGAGTGTCATTTTCAATCCCTTCCAGGCGCCTGGCAATTCTTTCTTTTCTGTGAAATACACCACAAGAGGCAGAGTGAGCAACAGCGATCGAGTCTAAAGGAAAATGGAATACTGCTTTGCCAAGCTCTCTTCTACTTCCTAACTCCCACTATGAAGACCTTACCTTTTCATTTCTAAGAATTCTTTTTTCTTTGGTTCAAAGATTTGTCTTAATTCTGCAACTAGAAGAAAACCAAAAAAGAACAAAATATAGTATTTAGTAGTCATGCGCTCATTTTATTCCCTCACGCAACATGTTTATTGAACTGCAAATTTCAGTTCTTGATTCCTATGTAACAGTGACATGCAAAACTGATCAAGTTCCTGCTTTCTTGGAAACTGTTTCCTAGTGGGGGAGGCAGATGCCAAATGAATAAGAGTGTGCAGACACACACACACATAACCCCTAGGATGCATCATCCTCTTCTAAGGTCAAGCTGAATATTTGATGCCCATAAAAATGACAGAGTTATCAAGGCAAAGCTAAGTCATGCTCACTCAACATACTGTTTAATATGAAATACATATGTAATATATTTAAAATTACATACATTAAAATAATTTAAGTAGAATGTTTTGTTGTATATACATTGCAACACCTATATAGGTGACTCATGTAAATGTTACATATATAGGTTGGCTAAGAAGTAAAATCCTACAGGGTAAGGGAGAAGGTTTTATTTCATCTAGGGGAATCCAGGCAGACCTGACGAGCAAGCTCTCTCTAGGAAAGTATTTTAGGCAGAAATCTCAGTAACCGTTTCTAACTTTTGTTTGATTTAACAAAGTATTCTAAGCTTCTATTATGGAAATCATTTACAGAAGTATAGACTAGGAGTGCGAACCCCACAGGGCCATCGGCAAGCTACAAGCATGAACTCACAGCCGCTTCTCCTCCACGCTGTCATGGAATCTGTCAATGGCTGTAACTATCTGATTGTGTTTCCAACAGTGCCTAAAGTGGCCGCTTCAATTAGCTACAGTTTAGATGAACACAGGTCCTCCGCCTCCCTGCACAGGCTTTCACTGGAAGCAAATGTTAACAATGGTTTCCTTGCTATAATTTAGGTGGATGATGGGTAAGGTAATTACCCCAATGTTTCTGGCAGCACTGGAGAAACAGAACAAACGCTGTGCTGAGGTTGGGAGGTTGTCACATGATACTGACTACAAGGATATTACTGAGATGCCAGACAACTGTTTCTTTGGAGAAATGGCCAAAGTTCACGGAGAATAAAGGTCTTTTTGCTTCCTCCTCAATGCTTAAATTCATAAGGGTGCATCTGAGTGACTCCTATGAAGGACTCAGAATGGGGTGGGAGAAAGAGAGAGGGGTGGCTGGACAGCCTGGGGCCAGGGCCAATGAAAAGTTTTTGAAAGGCTGAGTCACAGGAGAAACTCAAAGGAATTTGATTTTCGACTGCTTCAATTTCCGTTTTCTTTTCTCTAAGTGGTAATTTTTAGTAATGAGTCAAAACTACACACACACACACGCACACACACACATGCACACATACACACACAAAGTTTTATATTGCCCTTTGTGTTCGGGGATAGAAGCCTTGTTTTTCTTCATTTATTAAGTGATAGCCACCTTAAAACTTCAGTTGAATTGGCTTTTGTTAAGGTAGCTGGCTTCAAAAAAACAAAACCTCTCTCCCTCTGACTTCAAAAGGGTCTCCCAGTTGGCCTCCCCAGGAATCAGAGTAGCTGGAGGCAGAGAAGTCCTCGTTCTAATTATGTTGCTATTTAGAAGACAGGGGTATAATGAGAATGGTGCACCCTGCCATGCGGCCTTGGGAGAGGAGGCTTGGTCAATAACAACAGCTTCCCTGTCAACAAATTAGCCCTAGTGAGATTATGGTGATAAAATTTTAATGGCTGATAGGATATATTTTGAAAATATTTTCAAGGATGACAAAAACCAAAGGGTTTTAGCTATTTAAACCCCAAAGAGGAGAGTGGAGCCCTATTTTTCAAAAGGCCACTCAAGAAGCTATCGAAACCAAATTCCAAGGGTGCCTAAAAGGTACGACTTGAACCCATGCCTCAAACCCTAACTGAGAAATAGAAACTATTAATAGAGTCCTGAGTAGCATAATCACATCCCCTCCCCTCCCCTCATTTCCCTTTCCCTTTCTTTTCTTTTCTCCCCCATCCCTTTCTTTTTGAGACAGGGTCTCATTCTGTCACCCAGGCTGGAGTATAGAGGCACAATCTCAACTCACTGCAGCCTCAACCTCCCAGACTCAAGTGATCCTCTCGACTCAGCCTCGTGAGTAGGTGAGATTACAGGCACGTGCCACCACGCCTGGCTAGCTTTTGGTTGTTTTTTGTGGAGACAGGGTTTTGCTATGTTATCCAGGTTGGTCTTGAACTCCTAGGCTCGAGGGATCTGCCCGCCTCGGCCTCCCAAAGTGCTGGGATTGCAGGCATGAGCCACCGCACCTGGCCTAACATGTCCCTTTTCTCACCCCACATTATTTCAACTAGGTAAGTATCAAAACGGTTAATATACGGAATATCATGTAACTTCCACTGGAAAAAGTTAAGGTAGACTTTTCTTGGTTCTAATTAGAGACTCTTGAAAATCACTTTCATTTCATCCACATTTTAATTAATTTTAAAAATTTTCTGTAGAAATGCAACTAAAGGCATTTTAAAAAAAGATTACAACAGTGCATGGAAAAGCAAAGCAACATGTTGCTTCCTGCCATTCTCTATTTCCTGTATTCCAGAAGGAAAGATCTAGTCGGGAGACTGTGCAAGACTCCCGTCCACAGGAAAGGTAGACTTTCCTACTGCCCTTCCAGTGAACACTGCCCTCTGATAGCCATCCACTTCTGGGCATAATTTCTGAGAAATTCTCAGGATAG
Organism: Symphalangus syndactylus; assembly: GCF_028878055.3. Classification (NCBI taxonomy): domain Eukaryota; kingdom Metazoa; phylum Chordata; class Mammalia; order Primates; family Hylobatidae; genus Symphalangus; species Symphalangus syndactylus. The sequence goes on from NC_072426.2 coordinate 70,633,273, forward strand.
GATCTACCAGACACACAGATGGACCTCATCAGGGTCATGGACTCAGGAGGCTGGCTCTGGAGAGCTCCCAGATCACTATGGGGGTGATCAGAAGCTAATGGCTTCTGAACGGGAAGTGGCTTTGCTGTGAGCTTTGTACCGCAGGATGTTGAATGTCCCAGGTTCTCCTAGTGATGCTAAATAACCCCCAGTTGCTGCGACACAAAAATATCCTCATATATTTCTAAAGCCCCTTAGGGACTGCCCTAGATTGAGAACCATTGAGAATCACCAATCCCCCGATACTAGAATTTCAAATACACAGCCTGTGCCTTAGACACCCAGGCCCCAGGTTAGACAGTACAGACGCCACTAGCCCAGCACTGCACTCTTTTCATTCAAGACCAGATTCAACGCAAAGCTATGCCAAGCCTATTGCTCCTGGAAGCTAGAATCCATCAACATAGTGGGTACTTGAAGGGACACCTTAGGGTCTTCTCTGATCATTTCACTGAGGAATTAAATGAGCTCATAAATTAAATTGTCCTTTAAATGTATTGGTGAGCTTATTAACTCTTAGTGGAAATCTATAGTGAATTTTAAAAGGAAAATAAAAAAGTCTCTCCAGCAAACAAATGATGACCTCTCAGTCTATTGTTTCTAGCAAATATATTTTTAATTACCAAGATATACCTCATTCCTACAGAAACGGGATTATAAGAAATGATATACAAGACAAAAAGAAGCAACAGAGACATTTTGAATTTTGCCTTTTTTCCCCGTCTATACTAACATGTAATATAATTAATGTGTAATTAATGTGTATTATATTACATATCTGTTTTATATTATTATTAACAATAATAGCCAGGCATGGTGGCTCATGCCTGTAATCCCAGCACTTTAGGAAGCTGAGGTGTGTGGATCAGTTGAGGTCAAGAGTTTGAGACTAGTCTGGCTAACATGATGAAACCCCGTCTCTACTAAAAATACAAAAAATTAGCCAGGCCTGATAGCATGTGTCTGTAATCCCAGCTACTTGGGAGGCTGAGGCAGGAGAATTGCTTGAACCCGAGAGATGGAGGTTGCAGTGAGCCAAAATTGTGCCACTGCACTCCAGCCTGAGTGACAGAGCGTGATTCTGCCTCAAAAAATATATATATATAAAATATGGTTTATATTATATATTATATTATTATATAAACCATGTTTTATATTATTTTATATTATTATTAATCATATAAAACATGTTTTTGTACTATTATCAGCATAAAGCCAATACTAAAAACATCATGCATGAAAGTCACCATTGCTGTGGAAATCTATGCTGTAACTCTGTTGTTTTATTTATAAAGCCTACCTACAGTTCTACCAAAGTTACCTTCTGATTGAAAATCTTGAAGGTTTCTGTTCTTTTAAAACTTCAAAAAAATTTTTTGTAATATCAGACATACAGAAAATATAAGAGATTTCCTTCATAATATGTTAACGTTTTACTACATTGGGTTTATTTTTATTTTTTTCTTTCTCTTAAGTATATTTGTATGTGCATATGTGTCTATGTACATACATACACATACATATTTACATAGTATTTTTTCTGAACCATTTGAGTCAATTGCAGCATGACGCCCCTTTATCTCTAAATTCTTCAGTGTGTATTTCTTAACAAAAAAGAATAAGAATGCTTTTTAAAATTAGGTTCACCAGCTATAATTCAATTGATTATATGCTGTGTCATAATTATAATTCATATATGGTTCATGTTTAGTAATAGTAGTTATTATGTAATCCGGATACAAATAAGCATCGATGGTCTAATTTCCATTGTAATGAGACATTTTCTACTTTGCTTTCAAATACATTAGGACTTCTAAACATATCCACGTGTCCCTTATTTTACCTGTTTCTTGGTCTGTTACTCTTCTTTGAGTAATTCGGAGTGGTACTACTGTGGCAATATGGACTCTGTAAGTCTATTTCTTTAGTTATTTCTGATGGGAGCTGAAGGTTAGTTTTCAAGTAAGGCGATTTAAGGAAATTTGATAGCAGAGCTATAATACTTCATAAAGTTATTTACAACCACCTAATACACTTTGCAATAAGACTATATAACACCAATATTCTAGACAATTTGGTCTGCAGGGTGCTTTTCTTGGGAAACATAGCTTCTTCCATTAGCTCTAAGAAGCAGAAGGTTTCTGGTTAAGACATTGTTGAGTTCAGTCCTCCAAACTTGAGTACAGTAGAATCTTCCAAAGAAATATAAGTGGCAGGGATACTGCCAAGAACAATTTCTCCTCCTTCACGCGACAGCTCAAGAGCCCAGGCCAGATTTGGAATATTCCGATCTTACTTCCCAACGGAGTAAAGCCCTGTAACTTTTACTCTTGGATGGCAGCCACTAATATAAAGACAAGCAGCTCATAAACCAAGCAATTACAAACTAGAGGAATAAGGGGGAGGGGTGACGGCTAAAGGGTGTAGCGTTTCTTTTTGGAGTCATGAAAATGTTCTAAAACTGGCTGTGCTGATGGAGGCAGAACTCTGAAATGCCAGAACCGACCTAATCGCATACTTTAAATGATAGGATTGCATGGTACGTGTGTTGTATCTTAATAAAGCTGCTAAAGAAAGTGGAGTAATATATTTGGTCTACTTCATAATTCCTAAATAAAAAATCTTTTTTAATATTATAAACGTTACATAGGTAAAGATTTTTAATCCCTTGATTACTTGTTTGTGATATACACTTAGAGGAAGTCCCGTAGAGAAAAAGTAACAACCACTTTAATGCCCAGTTTCACAGGAAATGAACAGAAAGAGACTTCTATAAACTTCTCACACATAAAACTTGATGTCATTAAAATAAAATTATAACCAAATCTTTTTTTAACATAATATTGCTAAGAGCTGACACATAAAATCATTAATACATGTGTTAAATCAGAGAAACAACGAAATTGCTGGTCTTTCCAAATCTGCCTATTTTTTTCATCAAAAGCAAAGATATGTAAAATAAGACTGTAGAGAATTTAGGCGAAATTCAGGGGACATGGGGCACTGGCACTTTTTTTTTTTTTAGATGGAGTCTCGCTCTGTTGCCCAGGCTGGAGTGCAGTGGCGTGATCTTGGCTCACGGCAACCTCCGCCTCCAGGGTTCAAGCAATTCACCTGCCTCAGCCCCCCGAATAGCTGGGACTTGCCCAGCTAATTTTTTGTATTTTTAGTAGAGACGGGGTTTCACCCTGTTAGCCAGGATGGTCTCGATCTCCTGAACTCGTAATGCACCCACCTTGGCCTCCCAAAGTGCTGGGATTACAGATGTGAGCCACCATGCCCTGCCGGGGCACTGGCACTTTTAAAGCATGTTTTAAGGATTTAAGGGACCATGTTAATTTAGAAACATCAATCTGGTGAATACATAAAATCGTCGTCTTTGATTTGTAAAAATTATTTTTTATAATCATTTATGACAAATTTTTTAATTTGTCTACAACTGGCTAATAAGCTTAGGTGTTCTAAAAGTTTATTACAGATGAAGTTACCGTTTGTTGAACCTTAATGAACCCAGCATTTCATCCTGTTTTTGATTTTTCTGCTCATAATATTGCCTGTGGTATTATGCATCAAATAAAGGAACTGGGACAGAGAAAGGGAAAGAGGGATCCTTCTGCCTGGTGGAAACAACCTCTGCTATGTAGAACTTTGCTTAATCAACTTTTCTCAGCTATTGCTAATACGGATTTGTTCATTCTTACACTTTGTTTTGATCATCTGCATAGGTATTAAGCACTTTAGTTTGGTTCAGAGGAAATTGTTTTTTTTTTTTTTTTTTTGTCTTTCACAGAGAGTCCTAAACATTGGCAGAGCCATTCCATTTGACAGCCGTTCCATGCCCCATCTGCACCCGTCCTAACTGGACACGAGGCCACTGACTTGCCCTTGAAAACTCTCAGGGAGAGCCGATGCGAGCACAGTGTGGACCACCTCATTTCCAAGTACCACGAACGATTAATTTTCTTTTTGATATGAAATCTCATCTGCCTCCTTGTAATTCTACACGTTATTCTTACTTTTGGCCTCTGGAGAAACATAGAATAAACCTGTATTCCGGCTGACAGTGTTGTCAGTTCCTGAAAATTGCCACATGTCTCTGTCTGGGTTTTCTTCACCAGGCCAAATCCCCTGAGTCTTTCAGACATCCACCCTCATTAGACTATGTCTCGGCCTATCATCCATTCAATTCCTCAGGATATATTCCAATTCGTCAGCGGGACTTTTTTACTGGATTTACTTTCTATTAAAAGAATACGTTTTTTTGTTCTAATTTCTTTGGGGCATGATTTTTGCTTTTTCTTTCAGAGTAGAAAAAATCTGCCGTTCCATCAAATCTGTTTCTTCCACTGGAAGGTTTCCACAGCTCAGTCAGGATGAAGACATTTTGTGAGCTGGGACTAATGATCATTCCTTGTGCTAGTGTTACAGTTACAAAGACCAAGCAATGTTTACGTCATTTCACAGGTAACACTAGGGGGAATTGGTTTATAGTTGGTGCAGACATTTTACCCCATGTGCGCCTTGACCAGTGGAAATAGTAATTCACCAAACACGTGTGAGTGCCCGCTTGGGGAAGAAGAAAGATGGTCATGATAAAGTCTGCATGGGCTGTTCGCCGCCCAGCAGGAAGCTACAAGATGTTAAATGTAAAAGCCCTGGCCAGGCGCGGTGGCTCACGCCTGTAATCGCAGCACTTTGGCAGGCGGAGGTGGGCGGATCCCCTAAGGTCAGGAGTCGAAACCAGCCTGGCCAACATAGCGAAACCCTGTCTCTACTAAAAACACAAAAAATTAGCTGGGTGCGGTGGTGGGCGCCTGTAGTCCCAGCTACTCGGGAGGCTGAGGAAGGAGAATCACTTGAACCTGGGAGGCGGAGCTTGCAGCGAGCTGACATTGCGCCATTGCACCCCAGCCCGGGCGACAGAGCGAGACGCTGTCTTAAAAAAAAAAAAAAAAAAAAGAGCCCTAAGGCCTGGGGCAGCCTCCAGAGGCAGCAGGAGTGGGTGGACAGAGAAGAAATGGGGGTATGGTCAGAACTCACTGCCCTTGGAGAAGGTTAAACGGAGAAAGAGATGAGGGCAGGTCGATTTTATGTTCTCTGTCTCACCCGCACACCCAGCCTCTGGCGAAAACCTGAGGATGCCTAAAATTAAAGGGCAAGAAGGAGTAGAAAGGTAAGGATTAAAAATGCATGGATGCAGGGAGAGAGAGGGAAGGGAATTGAAGCTAATTCCGGGAGGAGACAGGAAGGGCCGCAAAGAAGACTGTAAGCTGGAGGTTAGGGAGAGAATTCTGCTCGAGAAAATTCAGACGACACAACACGCATCTACCCAGACATGGTTGGTCATTTAGGAACAGCCTTACCTTTAGGAAGTGCAACTAAAAGCTGAGCATCGATTCCTCTTTTAAGGTTAGTGAGCTGTTCTTTATCTTCGAGTGAGAACTCCTTCTGAAAGCTAAAAATTACTCCATTAGTAAAGTTAAGTCCATTTAAATAAAGATATATAAGTGAAAAAATGCAGAATATAAAAATTATGATATTGTTACACATCATTAAATATGTATACATAGATCGCAGGTAAAATGTTTTATATTGGGGATCAAATTGGTAACTTTTTTCATTTATTTGTATTTCTGTAAATATTGTGATTTTTTGTGCAACTAAGTAATTACAGCAGGATTGGTGGGTGGCGTGATGTGATGTGTGAAAACATTGCTGAAATGGGAGTCGTGAGCTTTAACTCAGACTGACCCCCTCTTCTTGACCTAAGAATAGCTGTGCAAGCTTGCATTAATTACTCAACCTCTCTGGGCTACAATTTCTCCTTCAGAAAATCAGTAACTTGTATAGATGATCTACACTCTGTCCTCCAGTGTTAAAATTATATTAAAGTAACAGATGCCTTCAAACAACCAAGGTATCAAAGCATGGTCAAAAGTTTGGAAAGCCTCATGAAGACTCGTGTTGGAATAAAAGAGGAAATGAAAGAGGAGAATAATAAAGGAAGTGAGCCCTTACTGTGGACTTTCCCCCATGTTAAGCACACCTCAGGTATCTCCTTAATTATCTCCCCAAGACCTTACGAGGTATGAACTACTCCGTGGTGTGGTTATAAAGGTACAAATGGCCCTGCCCTCTTGCCCCGCCCACCCAGGCCCTCCACCTGGCCCTGCAAAAAGCACCTGCTTTGTAATATTGACTGGTGGTGTCAACACTCCCACCATGGCGGATCTCAGGCTCCCATAGGACTCACTGAACTCAAAGTCGGGAGAGAGGCACACCCGTCTAGCTGCAGCACAACACCGGAACTAGTACCATCCTCAGTTTACAGATCTGGAAATTGTTACATGATTTGCCCAAAGACTCATATTTGACAAGAAGAGGAGATGAGATTCAAATCCATCTCCTAGTTTCATACTAGCCACAGTCACCCCAAGACTGCTGTGTACCCAACTCCATGGTCTTTGATGTGCCCAGAGCGGGCAGGGCAGAGGGTGCTGCTGCCTCGAAGGAAGAAAACAAACCTGTGGAAACAGGGAACTGCTGTTCCTCAAGGTCAGTGTGACCTCCAGAGGGGGAAAAGATGGACTTGAAAAAGACTCAGTGTGAAGCTGACCTTTCCCCTGTACGGGTGCATTTCCATAGAGGCCAAGGAAGAGACCGAGGAAGCCGCTGTGGATACTGTGTAAGTGGGAGAGTTGAATAACCTCTACCCCCTGTATAAACTACGCGGGAAGAACTTCCACACAGTCCAAAGCACAGCCACCATCCCGCCCTCCTAGAACCAAGCCCATCTGGAATCTTCATCTTTCCATATACAATGTAGCAAAGCTTATATTCCATAGGTAAGTGTGTTCACATTATTTAATGAAAAGTCTTGAGAATAATTAGGCTTCATAAGCCACACTCCAGATTGGCTGGAAGAGCCTAGAACACCTGCCTAGTCAGAAACTTAGAATTAGCACCGACTTCTAGACACTGAATTGTAAGGTAGTAACTACTCCTTTCAATGTAGAAACCTAAAAAATTTAAATAATGGCAGAAATGTACCCGACTTAAGGAATGGCATGTTATTTTAATTGATTATTTAATTGCTAATTTAAACATCTTGACAAAGCTCTATGCTTTCTTTGGGAAACTAAAATCTTTTCAGGAAAAAAAATTCTACTTTAAAGCGAAATAATGCAATCCCTGAAATATTCAGCTTTTCAGGCCACTTGCCTTGGGGTACAAATGCTGTATCTTATTTTCAAAAATAAACATCTGTGTGTCTTTGTTTTCCTCTTTCTTTCTATTTCTCAGAAGGCTCAATGGAGCCACTAATGAAAAGCAAGAAAGTGTCCCTGAGTTAAATACTCGACTGAATTTACAGAGTGAGCTTTACGAGTCGTCACCGGACACTCCCTGGCTTCACAGGCACTTACTTTCTCGAAACACGCTACAAATAGTGCCAGCACCCATGTGAAGTGCAGCCTTTTGATGGCAGGTCAGAAACCAAAGAAAACCAAAGCTCTAAGAGGAAAGTCTCTGATGCTTCTTAACGTGGTTCACTCGACATGCTGTTTCCTCCCCCTGAGCTCTCTCCTCTCCAGCCTCCTGCCATCGTGTGGCTTCGTCGCACTCCTCGTCTGGGCCTCAGTTGACTGGTCATGTCCTCAGGGCAGAGCACCCGGACCCACTGCCTATTCGACCAGCACCAAAAGTATATTACACACCTCGTTAACCCCAGCACTTTGTGGGGGCTGAGGCAGGAGGATTGTTTGAACCCAGGAGTTTGAGACCAGTGTGGGCAACATAGCAAGATCCCATCTCTAAAAAAAAAATAAATAAGAAAATTAGCCAGGCACAGTGGCACAAGCCACTGTGGACTACTCCACAGTGTAGTGGACTACTCCCATCTACTCAGGAGGCTGAGGTGGCAGGATCCATTGAGCCTCGGAGTTTGAGGTTGCAGTGAGCTATGATCATTTCACTGTACTCCAGCCTGGGAGACAGAGTGAGACTCTGTCTGTTAAAAAAATTACATGATTGAATTAAAAAATATTTAAAAAAATTAAAATATGTCGAATGAATGAATGATTACTACAAAACGCTTCAACTGAATACTACAATTCACCCTAAAGTATTTTTTGTGTACCTTTTATGCAAAGTTGATGTGATGGCCAGGGCTAAAATCATTACAAACATTGAGAATAACTATAAGAGCACACGGTCAATAACATCAGTCATAAGCCCCTCCTCCCTCCCTTCCTTATCACCCTCCCTCCTTTCCTTCCTTCCTTTCTTTCCTTTTTTCATCTTTGGACAGGGCATAATTTGGAACACATCATTCTTTAGTACCTTTGCTCACCTTGCATACATGTGTGAAAAACTGGCGTAATTGCACATGTTTATAAAGTATCGATTTTAGAATCTGCAGCTTCCAGGTAAACATTTATTACTGAGTCCACACGGCTGTCATCACCCTCTGGTCCTGTCTCCGCTGCCTCTCTCCCCTGATCCTGCTAAATGACTGGGGGCTTCTGAGAAATCAGATGAACAGACAGGAGGAGCGGGAGCAGGCAGACTGGGCTGGAAAGTGTGGCTCTGGCTCAAGGCAGTGCCACAAGCTGTGATTAATGCAAGACCCCTCAAATCAACATGTGAAATCGAGTTTCTTTCTTTAAAAAAAATCATGTTTCTTCCCTGAACTTTCTCTACCCGAGGGCATCGATCATCAGTGAAAACACAGGTAAGACGTGCTTGTAAAATTCAGGACGGTTCATCAGTGAGCACCTTTTTCAGCTCATCTGACGCTGATGAAATACAAGCACCTGTGAGGGTCCAGACTCTCCTCTCCTCTCTGCTTCTTCTGACTCAGAGGCCCCCCAGCAGGGAGACTGGTAGGGCCCATTACTAACGCACACAACCAGTGACCCCAAAAGCATGGAGCTCTCGGATGCTGGATCCTGCCCTTCCTCCTCAGTCACCCCCAATCCAACCTCCCCAGGGACAAAGGGGTGTCTGCAGGGGCAATGTCTAAAGGCCTTGGTGTCTCACTAGCACTCAACCAAAAGTAAGAGCCTATGTTTCAGTAGGGAAGCATCTCTCCATAGATACTAAAGTTAGTGCTAACCACTTCATTTTCTGCATTTTGATTTTAACTTTCTAACAGTGAGAAACACCTTTTGGATTTTTTTCCAACTCTCTTTGTCTCCCCGAAACAGTGCTCGTTCTTTAGGACTGATTGTTTGTGCCGCCACCCCCCTTCCTCTGCTTCTAAGAAGAGAATGCCCCCTGCTTCGGTGAAAATTTTTCTTTTAAACGTGTCCCATTAACCTACTTAAATGCCTACCCATAGCAACACAGGGGAATTTTATTAAAGGGAGAGCAGGATACTCCGCTGTTATCACCTCTATTTTTCACAACGTGGAATATGCTACTATTACAAAGACTGTCCAGCACCCATGCGGTGTACGTCTCCTCCACAATCTGTTCATTCCGCTACTGAAGTTTAAATTACAAGATACGGGAGACGAAGCCCCATTAGCTCATATTTTCGTCTCTTTTAGCTCTGGTGGTCTGGCTGACCAGATTTCTTTTAAAGAAGCAGGCTCTTGTACCTCCAGCCCATTTTACACTTAGCACCATGGCATAGGTTGTCATTTTAATAGGTATGCATGATGTAATACCCATGATTTGAGAATAGCTGTGTCTCTTTGAGTCTCTGTCCACTGACGTGTGTGACTTTCATATTGCATGCTTTTCCTATCCTTAAATAAGGAATGCCTTCCTGTCTCTTTTTCCCTTAGTCACTTATTAGCTCCATGACAGTTAAACCAACCTGCTGGGGAAATATTAGAAACCAAGCCGAGGCCAGGTGCAGTGGCTCACGCCTGTAATCCCAGCACTTTGGGAGGCCAACGCGGGTGGATCACGAGGTCAGAAGATCGAGACCATACTGGCTAACACAGTGAAACCCCGTCTCTACTAAAAATACAAAAAAATTAGCCGGGCCTGGTGGCAGGCGCCTGTAGTTTCAGCCACTCGGGAGGCTGAGGCAGGAGAACGGCGTGAACCCAGGAGGCGGAGCTTGCAGTGAGCCGAGATCGCATCACTGCACTCCAGCCTGGGTGACAGAGCGAGACTCCGTCTCAAAAAAAAAAAGAAAGAAAGAAAGAAACCAAGCCTCAGATCCTATTAAAACATGGCCAAGATGAGAAATATGGATGTATCCCATTAAAAAAGTGACATTTTGTGAGTCAGTTAAGACAATCTCATTGATGACCCTGGATCATCATTGCTCTAATTAACTTTATACTTAGATGTGCTGTTTGATGATATTGTGTGTAAAAATTAAACAAAGCATAAACATTTAAAAGATGTGGATTAAATACACCAAAGATTTGCCCCATCCAATGTGTTCACAAGATCAACTGCCATTTTCAAATGCCTGAGGAGGACAGAAGTTAGACCCCTGTCTATCCTAATGTTGCTGAAATGCAAATCCTTTTTGGTCAAGGAACAGTGTCATAATACCTTAGGCACAAGAGCAACTGTGTGGAAATTGGGGCTGGGTCCTTCTACTATAATGAAGCACAGATTGAGATCTTTGCCTGACTGTGTAGGGGACAACTTTGTGCCTCCATCTGAAAATATCAAACTCTATTAATATAGACAACAATCTACTAAAAAGCACCTGAGATACAGCTACTGTGTACGGCACAGGCATTCATTTCCACTTCTCTTACTCCATGATGATGTGTCATGGAGTTTTAGCACATTAGGTAAATAAAATTAGCACCCATAATATTCTGTGGCCAAGGGCACTGGAAGTACAGAAAAGTTAAGACAGGGAGTTGGGAAGACCAGGGAAGAATAACTCACATGGATGGATGGATGGATGTGTGTGTGTGTGTGTGTGTGTGTGTGTGTGTCTATGGAAAAAGGGAGGGAGGAGAGGAAGGAAGGAAGAAGGGAGAGGGAACAGAAACAAGTTTAAACCATTTCTAAAAAGAATCTAGCTCCCTTCTTTGATGGACAGATTGCAAAAGGACAGTGCCTGCTTAGAGACAGGTGTGAGAAAGAAAAGATAATAGTCCTTTAAAAGTTTGCAATGACAAGAGACACCAAGATTCTGTTCTCCAAATAGTTTCCATAAGCAGAATTAAATACAAAGATTCCTCATAAATCAAATTCTAGAGAGAAAACAATTGCCAAACATTTAAACTCATGAGTTAGACATTCAAGAGAATAATTTTAAAAGCTACAACAAATCTTCAAAATTTCACAGTTGTTGAGACACGGCCACTTTACCTTGAAACTTTCCTTTGACGTGGGAATCCAAGGAAGCTTAAGTTTTTCTTGTTGAAATCTAAGGGAAAAGAAATAATGTAACATTGAAATAGTTATGCAAATTGTTAAAAATCCAGTGAGAAAAAACTCTCCAAACTCCTTTTGAACATATAATTTAAGAAAAAGAAAATCATTAACCAGACGAAAAATAGAAATACAAAAACGACATCTTCTAAGAATCAAATTCCACATGGAAATTTACATAGGCAAGTTTTGCTTTTCTCTTCCAGAAAGTAGCCAACATACTCCATGGGTAAATGAAAATAATAACAACAATAATAACAATAATACTTCTAACATAGTTCAATGTTACCATTTAAATTTGTCATGGCAACAAGAATAACTCAAAGCAATTAAATACTAAATAAGGCAGCTATATACTCAAGAATAGAGGAGAAAATAAGCAATTTTGGTCCAGGTAACTAGAAATGTTTGAGATGCCTTTAAAGAATGCGGGTGGGGTCTGAAGAGCAAAGGACAACTCAGCTGTGTCTTTTGCTCTCATTAAAATCTAAACAATAACAACCAATAAAAATAACTATTTGTTTGTATTTTGAAGACAAGATATGTATTATGTAAAGACAGCTGGTAACAATTCTATACAGGAAAAACACATCCCAAATGAACAGGTTAAACAAAACCAGGCACAGACAAAATTTATAACCAGTCTAATGGCACGTAATCTGTTTTACAGCCTTTGGCTTACAGCATTTGTCCACTAAGAAAACCACAAATAGGCCATTTACAGAAACTTCTTCCCCTAAGGTAGTGCCTTTTGCTCTTTAATATTTAGGGGCAGAAGCCCGAGGAAAAATAAGTACAAAATATATCAGATGTTGACATTTCATTATCCATCAAAATACATCCTCAGTCCTGGAATTTGGAACTGTGGCCAACTAAAGAAATACAATAAAATGAAAGACATAATGCCAGTAAAACATCTAAGCTTTTCTCTTAACTATACAAGTATCTTGTTATGTAATTAACCAAAGAGAAATCAATTCAAAAAGCTTTCAAGTACTGTAGGAGAAAATTCCTGAATCTGAGGTCTGAATTGTTCAAGTCACTTCCCAATAGTGCATTTGAGCTGGAAAACAGTTTTGATGTATAATGGCTGAGTTTCAAATATGATTCTCAAAATAACCTTAGCGTTTCATTTTTGTTCAGTCAGTGAACTGAACATGCCACACCACTTCAGCAGTTAAATTGAAAGCATGTATTTTCCTCTGTGCTGGAAGAAAGCCACTGAAAAGACAGTGTCTTGTTCCAAACTGTCTCACATGAAGAGTTAATAAAAAGAAGCTACTCACCACTGCCTACTGGAAATAATTTAGTATGTATAGCATTTGATTTAGAAAAATATTTTAGCTAAAGTGCAGCACATCTAGAATTTGACCCAAAGTGTGGGCATTCCAATTGCATTTGCAATTTTTCTTACATAAAGGTTTCAGTGGTTTAGTAGTAACTTTAACTTATTAAGGGAAAAAAAATTCACATTATCAGCAATCACAAGATAAGCTCCTTTATAAACTCAATTAGATATTTAAAGTGTCTTTGGAGAAATGTGTATAAGTAACTGAACACAGGAGAATACATAGGGCAAAATAGAGGACCCCAGGCATTCATTATGTTATAAAATCCATACATAAGTGCATTTCATATTTCTCTTGCCTTACCTTGTTTCTCAGAGAATTTGAAAGCTCCCAAATAGCTGGAAAACCCTGGGCTTCTGAACATTGCTGCACACAGACGGCTCAGTCACACAGCCTGCTTTACAGCTAATTCTCAGCCAGCAACCACCTTCGTCTGGTCTAAGCAAAACTGGGTTGAGATTTTTCACAGTGCAGGACTAGAGCGACCAGGCACTTGTGTCTTTGTGCCTATGGTACAGGAGAAGGAAGAGGCCACTGGCTGGAACAGCTCAGACTCCATAATCAGATTATGAACAGAAATTAAGCCTGGAGGCGCTGCAACAGACTGGAGCCCAGTGATGGGACGTGGGTGATGTAGATGACCAAGGCAAAGCCATGGCACATCCCAGCATTTGCTCTGGCTAAGGAGACAGTGCTGCAACCTAACCACCATTGGAGGAGTCAAATACAACTTCCTGTCCCTACAGACACACACACACACACACACACACACACACACACACACACACAAAGAAAAACCTAAAGAGACCCTTGTGTATTGGGAAGAAGGGATGCTTGAGTATTTCCAGGCTGCTCCAAGTCTGGCTTTGGCTAAGTTAAATGAAGTATTTTACCTAACAGAGAGCCAAAAACCCATACTTAAGATTTATGAACAACACATGAGTGAAACTGTGGGAAAAGAAAGGGCAGATATTGCTAGAGATTCAAAATTTTAATTTCAGGTAGAAGCTATTAAGTTAAGCTTTGCCTATTAGATTGCCCCCTGTTTAATTTTAACTGCAATATGTAGTTGGTGAGCTCAAGTAATGCTCATGCAATTCCAAGAAAAATTCGCAATAATTACAGACTGATTGTACAGAAAAATGGGACATTCAAGAGAACCAAGAGAAACGGTCTCATTTGCAAGCTAAGGAAATAGGGCTAGACGAGTAGCTTGCTCCTGGATAGACAACTGTTTGGTGATGGAGCTATGGGATCTTGGGGAGGTGGGATCAAGATTGTGATTCACCACACCCCCACCTAGGAGCAGGGACTCTGAGTTTGTCTTTGTATTTTTAGTTCTGGACACTGTACCTGGCGCACAGTAGGGCTGCAGGAAATGTTTGCTGAATGACCACAGGAAATCATGAGACAATCTCTTCTAAACGCTAGAGATCTCCTTCTAAAATGAGTGTGGGGAGTTAGTATCCTGTGTTCAAACCAGGTGGACTTAGACTAATTTGTAAAATACAAACACACTTAAGGTGAAAATGAAGAATTATATGCCAAATTAATAAAGACACATAAACACAAGGTACATCAACCCTGGGTACTAGAGGGGTCAGTGGTGGCATTTTTGCCATTTTTCTCTAAACTCATTATAGTCATAAAATCAGGAAAAACTATGGCAAATAGGATAGTTAAAAAAAACTCAGCTAGGAACAACGTCAGTACTGTGGATAACTAAATTAGAAACTTGATGGTAAGGTCATAGGTAATTAGCAACAAAAAGAAAAAAGGTAGTATTGGGAGGAGAAGAGGAAGGAGAGGAAATAGTAGAAGCAACTGATTCGGGAAATAAAGAGATGATCCAGGCATGGTGGCTGACGCCTATAATCCCAAAACTCTGGGAGGCCAAGGCAGGAGGATCACTTGAGGCCAGGAGTTGAAGACTGGCCTGGGCAACATGGTGAGGTCTTGTCTCTACAAAAAATAAAAAATGAGCTGGGTATGGTGGTGCACGCCTGTAGTCCCAGCTACTTGGGAGGCTGAGGCCGGAGGATCGCTTGAGCCTGGAGGGGTCAAGGCTACAGTGAGCCATGGTTGCACCACTGCACTCCAGCATAGGCAACAGAGTGAGATCCTATCTCAAAAAAAAAAAAAAAAGAAAAAGAAAAAGAAAAAAAGAATAGAGAGATAGGATGAAATAATATACATGTTGACATGTTGATAAATAATCCTTTATAAAGAATGTAACCGTTTATGGAACACAGTATCACTGCTCATCACCCTTTTTGTGCCTGAAAATTACTCTTCCTATAGAATACTCAATTACAGTTATCCTAAAAGAATCTAAATGTTAATTTTGAATTATTATTAAGGAATAAGTCTATTCTAATTTTTTTTTCAAATTTTCCTGTCGCTTGCTTTTCCTTTTCTTCTTTTTTTTCAACATTTATTTTAGATTAAGGGGTACGTGTGCAGGTTTGTTACATGGGTACATTGAGTGACGCTGAGGTTTGGGGTACATGGGTCCCATCACCCTGGTACTGAGCATAGTATCCAATTGTTTGTTTTTCAGCCCTTGCTCCCTTCCCATATTTGAAATTTTGAAAATAAAATTCCAGTACAGAATTTTTTAAATTGTTGGGTATTATCTTTAAGTTGGTAACAGAGTCTTACCAGAATTCTTTGCCCCACCCATGGATTATGGTACAAAGCAAACTGATTTAAATATGACATAATTGTTGAAAGGAAAAAAGCCCAACATTTTTTATGAAATTATGGATATAAAATTTAATCTATTATTTAAGCATCCTATCCATATGAAATCAAATAAGACTGTGAAGAAAAATCTCTATTTTATGTTCATAGAAAGTATCTTTGAAAAATTTTCATTTACTCTCCAATAATTATAATGAATTATTATTTTTAATTTTTCCACTTGACATTCAAAAATTATTACTACTATTATTATCATTACTGTTTTAGGCTAGCTCATTCACACAGGGGAGCTACAAAATACTCAAACATTTCCTCACGTCATTCTGTAGGTTAACATATTTATTTGCAGAGAAATTCTAAGTTGTGATTGTGACTTTTTTTTTCCCCCCCGCTCTGTCACTCAGGCTGGAGTGC
This sequence comes from Symphalangus syndactylus, assembly GCF_028878055.3. Classification (NCBI taxonomy): domain Eukaryota; kingdom Metazoa; phylum Chordata; class Mammalia; order Primates; family Hylobatidae; genus Symphalangus; species Symphalangus syndactylus. The sequence continues at coordinate 70,649,136 of NC_072426.2, forward strand.
AACGGCACATCTCTTGGGTCACTGCAACCTCTGCCTCCCGGGTTCAAGCGATTCTCCTGCCTCAGTCTCCCAAGTAGCTGGGATTACAGGTGCATGTCACCATGCCCGGCTAATTTTTGTATTTTTAGTAGAGACGGGGTTTCGCCATGTCGGCCAGGCTGGTCGCGAACTCCTGACCTCAGGTGATCCACCCAACTCGGCCTCCCAAAGTGCTGGGATTACAGGTGTGAGCCACGGCGCCCAGCCTGTGACTTTCTTAAAATTTAGGGAGAAGACGTTTTAACTGAGTGCTGATGGTGGTGTATTCCCTCTTCAATAGCATCACACAGCCACTAGCTCAGCATGAATGCACAAAGTTCCCTGCTGCTGTGTCCACTGAGAAGCACTAATCTTACTCAGGAACAATGCTTTATGGAAGTACAATATTTTACTGGATATTTTTAAGGTTGTAATCTTTAAAGAGAAGTAAAAGCAAATATTTAAGTTGCCTTTAGATGGGCATGCAAAACTGCTTTAGGAGAAGGGGTAAAACCACGTGCCTGGGAGAGGCTGAGGGAGGTCACTGTCATAGCATGTCATGGTACACGGGTGGTGGCTGGAGGAGACCTGAAGGAGCTATGAGTGAGCCATTGCGATGCTGACACTCCACAGTGGTATCACTGGAACAAGTGAATCAGGCCCGGGTGGACCCTGGGAAGACTGGAGCAGAAGGGGCCTTTCTGATCACCTGGTCTTCATGTAGTGACATGTTAGATGACTCCTATAGAATACTCAAGGTCACAAAGCTTGTGGTGTGGAAGTGCCAGGCTGAAAATCCACATGCTCTGGCTCTCCCCAGGACAATTCCCACATTCCTGATCAGCCTGAACACAAGAGAACCAGGGCCATTGTTGTAAACTTGTCCTGGATTGAGGTCACAGGGCCTCCCAGCCCTGGCCCACAGGGATGTTGCTGGTAAAGGGGCCAGCCTGACCCCAGAAGGAGCCGTCAGGCCAGCCGCAGTTGTCTTTCATAAACCTTATATGATTTCTAAGTCTAGTTTTGATCCCATAGACTTTGCTCGAAACCAGGGCTGCCCCCAGATGTGAGTAACTAGGGCATAGCTAAGGCCGTAAGGCTCAGAGAGAAGTCAGTGTCCCTGGTGGGGTGTGGGTGTTGTGTATAAAAAGAAGCAATTGATTATTATTTTTCCTTTTCTTCCTAATTCTCTCACCTTATTGGAGAGGAATAAGATGTGGATGTGGCTACTTTGAAGTGTGTAGGAAGCAATGACTCATTAATTCTATTTCTAAAAATGCACACAAGGACATTACTATGAATGAACTCAAGGGTGTTTACCATTTGTATACTGGTACCACCCAATTGTCTGGCACTGAAGATGTGGCATCCAGTCCACTTTACCACCAGTGTTTAAGGAAACCATCTCTGTTAAGCATATTTGATCTAAGTGTGCATATGCATATGAGTGCCATGGGCTGGGCCAATGATGAGTTATTATCTTGATGAGAAATGATGATGCAAAAATTAAGCTTAGTTGGATTATGCTGAGGCCCAGTCTAGGTAACAATTGTGAGACAAGAAGTCTGGATTTCTTAGTTTCCTTCAATGGAAATTTTATTTTGGGATTCTGGCGATGAAATATTTCTGTGAAACTTGTTTTGCACACTTCTATCTGTGTGCTTCTAAGTAAACTATAAATTCTGATTCTTTAAGTGTTTAAGTTTCCTGTAAGTCCTAATTTTCTTGGATATTTGGCACTAAGACCCTTGCTCTCTTTCTTTCACTGGATGATTTAGTAAGCCCTACTGGTGCTATTCTATTGAGTGGAGGTGAGAGGCTTCCTTTGCCGGCTGAAAAATTCCGAATAGATAATTGAACTAGTGAAGACTGAGCTCTATAATAATTAGAATTATTCATTCAGACAACATGAATATCATGACAGGGTTTTCTCAATAACTGACTGACACATGTGATGCAATCCTCATGAGAAAATACTTTTTACCTAGGATTGATTTTTTTGAGGATTGAGAAATATGACACATTGGAATTTTGCTCAATGCACTATAGTCATTGTGGTCTAAATACACACACAAAATTTTCTGTAATATGAGTATAGTATTCTAACAGTGCTAGGATATGTTTTGATCACTGATGAATCTATGACTGAAGTACCCTTGCAATTGGGGTATAAATGTGAGTTACAATAATATGTGTTTTCCCATGAAACTTGAAATTGGATAAATTGATGAGCAATCTGGTACCTGACTTTCCTCTCCTGAGTACATTTGGCTTCATTTTCGTTATGATGAAAGTGTGTGCTGTGAATGATGCCAATGGTAAATAAGACCTTTATGGACTCTCATATGAATGACAATCAGGGCCATTCCTTCAGGCAACATGATTACCTTTGTGCATTCTTCTTCTTAATGAGTGACTAGCATACCTGATGGGATCTACAAGAGGGAAACTTTATTTTTTACTAAAATTGCATTGATATAATGTTGGCAAGGTTTGTGATTATTGGTATCATCTCTAAGAGGTGACATTCATTTGGTCTAAATATAGAAGTCAACCTATTAACTTCTAATATATATGTCAGGTTGCTATGTTTTTACAATGTTTGTGGTTTATTGATGATGACTCACAACATAAAGACTATGGCATTATGGTGACATGTTCTAATTCTGATATATACATATCCCATCATTTATTAAATTAAATACAATTATGAGTAGTATATATTTTTCTGTCACCCAGGCTGAAGTGCAGTGGTGTGACCATAGCTCACTGTAGCCTTGAACTCCTGGGCTCAAGCAATTCTCCCACCTCATCCTGCTGAGTCTCCAGAACTACAGGCATGTGCCAACACACCTGGTTAATTTTTGAATTTTTTGGTAGAGATTGGGTCTTGCTATGTTTCCTAGGCTGATCTCCAACTCCTGGCCTCAAGTGATCCTCCTGCCTTGGCTTCACAAAATGCTAGGATTATAGGCATGAGCCACCGCTCCCTGCTAGTAGCATTTCTTTTATTCTTTTTAGCAATGCAAATGATTTTATTTTATTTTTTTTAGACGGAGTCTCGCTCTGTCACCAGACTAGAATGTAGTGGCGCAATCTAGGCTCACTGCAACCTCTGCCTCCTGGGTTCAAGCGATTCCCCTGCCTCAGCCTCCTGAGTAGCTGGGATTATAGGCACGCTCCACCACGCCCAGTTAATTTTTGTATTTTTAGTAGAGATGGGGTTTCGCCATGTTGACCAGGATGGTCTCGATCTCCTGACCTCATGATCCACCTGCCTCGGTCTCCCAAAGTGCTGGGATTACAGGTGTGAGCCAACGTGCCTGACTTCAAATGATTTTTTTATTTCAACAGTTTTCTGGGTACAGGTGGTTTTGGATTAAACAGATAAGTTCTTTAGTGGTGATTTCTGAGATTTTAGGGCACCCTTAACTGAGCAGTGTACACTGTACCTAATATGTAGTCTTTTATCCCTCACTCGTCTCCCAACCTTCCCCTTAGAGTCCCGAAAGTCCATTATACAACTCTTATGCCTTTTGCGTCCTCATAGCTTAGCTCCCACTTATAAATGAAAACATATGATATTTGGTTTTCCATTCCTGAGTTACTTCACTTAGAATAATGGTCTCCAGCTCCATCCAGGTTCTTGCAACAGACATTATTTCATTCTTTTTTATGGCTGAGTAGTATTCCACAGTGTATATATACCACATTTTCTTTATCCACTTGTTGGTCTATGGGCACTTAGGTTGGTTCCATATGTTTGCAATTGTGAATTGTGCTGCTGTAAATATGTGGGTGCATGTGTCTTTTTTATATAATGACTTCTTTTCCTTTGGGTAGATACCCAGTAGTGGGATTGCTGGATTAAATGGTAGTTCTACTTTTGGTTCCTTAAGGAATGCCAATAACATTTCTTTACACCAACAACAAACTATCTAAAAAAGAAATTAAGAAATCAATCCCATTCATAACTGTATCAAAAAATAAAATAGTTGTAAATTTAACCAATTAGATGAAAGATCTGTATACTGAAAACTACAAAACATTGATGAAATAAATTATAGATGACTCAAATAAATGGGTCTGTGAATTGGAATAATTAATATTGTTAAAATTAATGGACCCATTTGTGTATACATTTATAAATGTGTATTTGTGTATACATTTATAAATGTATAAAATGGGAATTAGTCTCCCTGGGGTGCATATAGAAGACTGGGTAAATAAATTACACAAGCAAACCAGGGTTGAAACTCCATTACTGATTTGAAAAATTTTAAATATTATATTAGAGATGCACACACACCTACTCACAATGACAGGAAATAAACCAAGACATTAATTCTCTCACAACTCGGAGATAACTGTTCATGTTTTTTCCAAAGTAACTTCTCTATTTTCTAAAGTATCCACCATATGCATGATTTCCTTCCGTAATTGCAAAACAATTAAATACAAATGAAGATGAAGGCAATAAGACCTCTTAAATCCCCAAAGCTTAGACATAGGCTAAAAATCCAGGAGAAAATCCTGGCGTGAATGAATGGTGCCTATGGCCCTATAGCACAAAATCAGCTTGCTCATTTCTTCCAGCAGATGCATTTTCTTGGCTCTAAATTGAGGAGTTGACCTAGATGGTCACCAAGATCCTTGATAACAGGCACCAGTGTTGCTTAACCTTGACACCAGGTGCGCACAAAAGAACCTTGCCCTGCCTATCAACATTGAATTCACCTGTTAAATCCCCTTCATAAATGTTCTTCTTTATTACCAATCACACCTTTCCTGCTCAAAAGCCTTTATTGTCTCCTAGCTAAAGGACTATAAAAACTGGAGAGACAGCACGTGACGCACACTTGCGGGTGCACTTCTAGCACAGAGTCCGGTTCAGAACAAGTAAACTGTCAATACTGGTTGAATGGATCAATCAATCAAATGGTAGGCAAGCACTGAAATCACTTCTATCCTTAAATTTCTCCCATTCTTAGCCAGCCTCATTTCTTGAATAATTTGCAAAGACGAAAAGCATTACTTCTCTTTCCTCGGCTTGAGACTATTACTTAAAGTCTTCTTGTCTTTCCTAAAATCTGAAGCCATGATGTGAAACAGAGATATTTGCATGTAGGGAGAATCAGGAAGAACATGCTAAAGATTCGCTGGGGAAACTGGAAGTATCTTATTATTCTCTATTTCATGTACTTCGTTACTATGTGTATTCCTAGTTTTCTTCAGAACAATGTGTTCATCTGAGTTCCTGGGCATCTAACAGGATTTCTGAGCTAGGCAAAGGTAAAAACGGGGACAATGGGCCAGGCACAGTGGCTCACACCTGTAATCCCAGCACTTTGGGAGGCCAAGGCAGGCAGATCATGAGGTCAGGAGATCGAGACCATCCTGGTGAACATGGTGAAACCCCGTCTCTACTAAAAATACAAAAAAATTAGCCAGGCGTGGTGGCGGGCGCCTGTAGTCCCAGCTACTCGGGAGGCTGAGGCAGGAGAATGGCATGAACCCCAGAGGTGGAGGTTGCAGTGAGCCGAGATTACGTCACTGCACTCCAGCCTGGGTGACAGAGCAAGACTCTGTCTCAAAAAAGCAAAACAAAACAAAAAAACAAAAAACAAAAACGGGGACAATGATTCCTGCAGTCCAACTATTGACAATGTCTCAGTATGAGTCTAGGTGAGAAGTGTCACCTCCCAAATTGACAAGGTCAAAAGATAAGGCATTAGATGACAGTCACGGTATTAAACCTTCAAGGACTGTGTTGCGCAGGTCACAGCGGCAGCTCAGACTACAGGGAGGCTTTTTGAGGAGCCAGACCCTGTCACTTGTTCTGGTTGATGACACGCAAGCACCCCTGCAACGCTGTCCTTTGAGGCAACTCTCCTTTGGGGGCCATCATCCTTGGGGAGAAAACGAGGGCAAAGCCAAGGAAAAGGGAAGTAGCCAGCACCTCCACTGCAGCCAGCCATTTCCCAGCAGGGCTGAACAGGATGACACCTGTGACCTCCCCTGGCTCATCGCTGGGGGGTAGATGCAAGGCTGAGGGTCTTGGAGTATTTAATTCCTTTAGTCTTCTCTGTGACTTATCCTCATACGCAGATGAGAAAACCAGGATAGTGCCTGACCTAGGATAGATACATCAAGCCTAGATCAACAACTTAAAATACATCTCTGAAGGCAAAACAGGGCCTGGTGGTGGCTTATGCCTGTAATCCCAGCCCTTTGAGAGGCCAAGTCAGGAGGATCACTTGAAGCCAGGAGTTCGAGAGCAGCCTGGGCAACAAAGTGAGACTCTGTCTCTACAAAAAATTAAAAAAAAAAAATTTAGCTGGGCATGGTGGCACACGCCTGCAATCCCTACTTGTAATCAGCTACTTGTGAGGCTGAAGTGGGAGGATCATTTGAGCCCTGGTGGCCAAGGCTGCAGTGAGCTATGATCACGCCACTGCACTCCTCCAGTGTGGGCAACAGATTAAGACCCTGTCTCTAAAAAAATTGTTTTAATAAAGGCAAAACAGCCATTCCCTGGCCAGCCACAATAAAATCAAAGGGAAACAGGATGATGAGGTCAGGATAAAATGAGAGAACACGTACAGAAGCACTCTGAAAAAGGACTGCATTATTTAATCCACACAAGGAACTCCGTATTGAAAAGGGATTTGGGTGCACTACATGCTCCTCCAGAGGTCCGTACGATGTCACCTCATGTCACCTTGTTGTGCTCAGTGAACATCAGTGAAAGCACTCCCAGTCTACAGGAAAATGAGCTGGAATGAATGAATTAACTAATTAATGTACGTATGTATGTATTTATTTATTTGAGACAGGGTCTGGCTCTGTTGCCCAGGCTGGAGTGCAATGGCACGAACACGGCTCATTGCAGCCTCAACCTCCTGGGCTCAAGCCATCCTTCTACCTCAGCCTCTCGAGTAGCTGGGACCACACTCGGCTATTTTTTGAAATTTGTAGACATGGGATCTTGCCATGTGCCCAGGCTGGTCTCAAACTCCTGGCCTGAAGTGATTCTTCCACCTTGGCCTCCCAAAGTGCAGGATTACAGGCGTGAGCCATCAAGCCAACCATGAGCTGGAATTTAAATGTACAGTATAGGGGAGTGTGATATTTTGACTAGCAGTTGTCTGAATACATACTGACGTGACTTACCAATACATTTCCAAAATCAAGAAGTGCTATGGAAATGATTTTAATGAAATCTACTATAAGCTACTAATGATGATGGTTGGAGTGAAATTCCAAAGTGAAGAACATATTTTCATAGCCCAGTAAAGGAGCATTTTGTACACTAGCAACAGCCATAAATGGTATTCTCATTTTCTTTGGTGGATTTTCTTTATGTGTGCAGATCCTTAATCTGAGGCAGAACTGCCTGACCTGAGAAAATTGCCCCTGGGGAAAGCCCACTTAGGCCCTTTCATTTCCCCTTGATCACATCTCACTGGTCAGGCAGACTTTCCAGATTCCTCATTTTAGTCTAATTCTCCTCCTGCATGCACTGTGAAATGCTCTGTGAATTTTGGTTAGTGGTAATATTTTGGACAAGCGTGCAAATAAAATGTTGTGCACTGCATAAGGTAATTTAAAACAGACCACGGAGGTAGAGATGAAAAGGCAAAGTACGTTCAATAAGAAATGTTACAAGTCACAGCTATTTTTTCTTTATCAGATGTGTTGAAAGAAAACCATGCCAGCCTTTCTATACTTCAGAATTCTTTTTTAAAGAAAAGGCTTATTGCAATCACCTAAAAGACTTATTAGTGTCTTTAAAGTAAATGTTCAAAAGAGTAATGTTAACATTTGTAATGAAATTATCTCTAGTCATTTTAGTTTCTGGTTCATTCCAAATCTATGGCTAATGACTCTTGGAGAGAAAAATCCAGGTACCTCAGAGGAAGAGAGAATGGCCAGCTGATTGTCAGAAAAGAAAGACAGGTCAGTTCTGTGTTTAAATTACACACTGAATATACATATGATGGAATATTATTCGGCCTTAAAAAGGAAGGAAATTCTGACGCTTGCTACAATGTAGAGGAACCTCGAAGACATCATGCTAGGGGAAATAAGCCAGTCACCAAAGGACAAATACTATACTACTTATATGAGGTTTCTAGAATGGTCACATTCCGAGACAGATAGTAGAAGGGAGTTTATCAGGGGCTGGGCAGAAGGAAAGTTGGGGAGTTGTTGAATAGGTAGAGTTTCAGTTTGGAATGATGAAAAAGTTCTGGAGAGGGATGGTGGTGATGGCTGCACACTCTGTGAGTGAATGCACCTAAATACCACCGAACTGTTCACTTAAACATGGTTGAAATGGTAAATGTCATGGTATGTATATTTCAGCACAATATACAATAAAATGTACACTGAGGGCAAATCACAGCTGACATAAAATGCAGGCACATGCTGAGCACCTGGAGAACAGCTCTTGTGAGGGGCACATGGCTGGCCCACCACTTGCCAGAGGCCAGGAGATGCCAAGGACGATTCTGACCTGTTCAAAGCCCCAACCCACAAAGGGCTCTTAAACAATGATGTGACGAATAAACATAAAACTAGCTGTTCCCAGGAACGGTGGCTCATACCTGTAATCCCAGCACTTTGGGAGGCGGAGGCAGGAGGACTGCTTGAGACCAGGAGTTAGAGACCAGCCTGGGCAACACAGTGAGACCCCCATCTTTACCAAAAAAATTTTAAAATTAGCCAGGCATGATGGTGTAGTTCCAGCCACTCAGAAGGCTGAGAAGGGAGGATTACTTAAGTCCAGAAATTTGAGGCTGTGGTGAGCTTTGATCATGCTACTACATTCCATTCTGGGTGACAGAGTGAGACTCTGTCTCTAATAATAATAATAGTAAACCTAGGTGTTCACTGTATGAAGTCTGTGGCTGCATCCCAGGACATCATAAGGTGCAGTGTGCCACACCTCCACAGATGCGGGCGCCCACGCCTCTCCTCTCGTGAGAAGAAGACCTCATGCAGAGGGGAAGGGGTTGACTCGATTACAATCGTCCAGGGAGGGCGGAGAAGGCTCTGCCAAATCCAGTTATTCAATGCTCACTACTTCATGGTTTTTACATGAACAGAAAGCAGGGAAACACTGAATCATCACAGAGGAGAATTTCTTATGAGTCTAAAAGTCCAGATGGCAGACAAGTACATATATAAAATGTCTGTTGATACTGGATAGATCATAGCTGTTCTAGAGCTAGACTTCAATAATTTGAAGGAAAGTTTGAAATAAAGTAATTTCTGGCTCTCCTTGTTCTCAGAAGGGCATCTTAATAAAGCAACAGCAATGACAATCTCAGCAACAATAATCAGTATGAAAATGCAAGAAAAGCTCATCAACCTGCGATCTCCAATGTCACCCTTGTTTTCCATGGGTTATTTTTTATTTTTTTAGATGGGGTCTGGCTCTGTTGCCCAAGCTGCAGTGCAGTGGCATAATCACAGCTCACTGTAGCCTCGACCTCCTGAGCTCAAGCCAGTTCCTCCCACCTCTGCCTCCTGAGTAGCTGGGACTACAGGTGCACACCACCACGCCTAGCTAACTTTTGTATTTGTTGTAGAGATGGGATCGCGACATGTTGCCCAGGCAGGTCTCAAACTCCTGGGCTCAAGCACTCCTCCCACCTCAGCCTCCTAGAGTGCTGGAATTACAGGTATGAGCCACTGCACCCAGCCTCCATGGGTTGTATTAACTGGTACCCGAGACCTACCAGGCTTTCAGAACAGGTTCCCAGCCCCTTGCTGATTGATGCAGGGTGGGGGAGGGCATGTCCATGAGATTTCACACGTTCATGATTGACTTTCTTCATGGTCATATTATTGCACTGGGAAAGCAGATCCTGTGCTCACAGTGCAGGTGCCATGGGGAGGTCATGACACAAAACAAATCAAAGGCATATTCCACACTGTCTGTTGAAATGACTCAAGACACATTTACGCTCATGCATGGGTGTAACATCTGATTAAGCAAAGGATATCAAACTTGGGTGGCCCTCAGACCACATGTGGTATTTGTTTAAAATGAAAAGTCCCCGACCCCAGATGATTAGGATATGCCCACAGAGTTAGAAAACCATGAATACAAGCCACTGATGATATAAAGCCTGGGAAGAAACAGGGAAACAGTGTAATCAGATGGGGTGAGTGTGATGAAGGAAGGCTTCCTGGAGGAGGAGACTGCAGAGCTTACTTGTGGAGGAGATGGTGGCAATAGGTGAATGGGGAGGCCATGGGCCCTCACCTCCATGCCAGGTAGAAGAGCAGACAGCATGGGAGCTGGAACTGGAAAGAGGCCTAACGGGGGCATGGGCTTAAATGGTCCCATTCCTCTGTATGGTAAATGTGCCTGACAGCAATCACTTAGGCACACCCTGAGAATGGCCCTGTATGGCAGCGGCACCTGCATGGGGTTCAGGGTTCCATTCCAAGCTAAGGAATCCAGGAGAGGCCAACTGGAGATTTGTTCCTTATCTTATGAGGAACATCTGAGCAGCTTTCCCGCCCCGCCTCAGCCACTGCATGCACAGGGGATCAGGACTGTTTGTTTTGGGATGTGTGAAGGCTGCCAGGTGGAGATTGTCAGGGAGGTGCCAAGTGGACATGCTATTACTATATAAACTGCACGCCTTTTGAAAGCGGTTGTGGTTCTCCTGCTCGGCCTGCTGCCACTAGACTCTCTCCCCTGTATCCAAGCCCCCAACAGAACTCCGTGCCTCATTCACTGGCTCTCGGTCTCTTCTTCAGCCTCTTGAACCTGCTGCCTTCCCATGGAGTCGACAGGGGTTCGGCAAGACACCCACCCACATTCAGACGGAATGTGCTGTGGGCCTAGCCAGGGCATTCTGAGGTGGGAAGGGAGGCCGTGGACAGCCCGTGAAGAAGCATCAGAGCCATCCCTGAAGCCCAAGTGGAAAAAGAAAATTCAGACACTTGTCACACCCAGACATCAAGCTGGGATACATCATGCTGCTTGGTCTTCAGGTGGTAAGAAAATATATTAAAGAAATAGGGTCTTGCTCCATCACCCAGGCTAGAGTGCAGTGCTGCAATCACAGCTCACTGAATCCTCAACTTCGGGTTCGAGCAATCCTCCCAACTCAGCCTCCCAAGTAGCTGGGACTATAGGTGCACACCACCATGCTCAGCTAATATTTTTATTCTTTTTTTTTTTGAGACAGGGTCTCCCTCTGTTGGCCAGGCTGGAGTGCAATGGCATGATCATGGCACATTGCAACTTTGATCTCCTGAGCTCAAGTGACCCCTCCTACCTCAGCTGGGACCACAGACGTGTGCCACCACACCTGGCTAATTTTTGTAGAGACAGAGTTTTGCCATGTTGCCCAGGCTGGTCTTGAATTCCCGGGCTCAAGTGATCTACCTGCCTTGGCCCCGCAAAGTGCAGATATTACAGGAGTGTGTCACCATGCCCAGCCTATTCTTTATAGAGACAGTGGCCTCACTATGTTGCCCAGGCTGGCCTTGAACTCCTGGCCTCAAGAATCCTTCCACCTCATTCTCCTAACATGCTGAGATTATAGGCATGAGCCACCACACCCGCCAAACTATTTTTTTAACAAGAGGAGAAAGTGAATTTGTGCTTTCCTTGAACAGCAAGCAGCAGATACAAGCAATGAAAAGAAGACAACGAGGACACCGCTCCATGCTCAAAAGAGACACCAGCAGAGCTGAGCCAGCAGCATCTCAGATGTCATCTCCCAACTGTGCTAAAAATACACACACACACACACACACACACACACACACACACACTCTGAATCTGACTCCAGCAGTAAGAGCGTCCCTGTTCTCATGCAGCAGCTTGTGAGCCCTGGTGCCCCAAGATCTCTGGAGGGAGAGGAGAACTGAAGCCGGGGTCCGGAGCAGTCAGGAGTGAGCGTGATCTGTGGTTCGCGTCTGTCTTCCCGGCAGGCTGTCCAACGCCTCAGCTCAATGAATGAGAAGCCACTTAGACAAGGGATGTGAGCCAGAGCGCTCTGAGCGTGGTCACTGCCGCATCCTGAACGCAGGCTCCTCCAGGTGTTCATTTGCCTCATGTGCAGCTTTGGTCCATGAGCCATAACCCATAGACCCTGAGGCATCTGAACGAGCATTTCAGTGCAGGAAAGTGCCATCTTCACTAACTTTCAGCTACTGCAGCAAGTTTGGAAGAAACTCAAAAGAGAAAAGATGGATTCAGCCTTACAGGTTCCGTTGGGAAGACGGTCCCCGTGGATGCTTGGCTGTGGCTATTAACCACACACACTCATTAAACAGCTTTACTAAAGAGAACACAAAGGAGAGGGGAGGCTGGTTAATGCAATTTGGGGAGAGAAATGTACGATGGAGAGGTAATTGAGTGCATTCAGTCTACTCTACGTTTTTATTTTATTTTTTAATTGACAAATAATAAATGTACATATTTATGGGGTACATGGTGATGTTTGGATATATATAATGTATAGTGATCACAGATTCACTAGTGATCACTAGTGATTGCCCACTAAGCCCTAGATACATGAGCTATACCATTCTGTCCTTGGGGAAATCACCTCCCTAATGCAAGTGACTTATTCCACTTAGCTCACTTGTGGCAGCACTGGAACACAGGTCCCTTGGCTCCTAAAACTCTGCCGTTTCCATTGTACCACCGACTATCTATATTTCCTCCCTACTACTACACACATGACCTCACCATTCAAAAAAGTTTACTATAAAACATAAACAAGATTCTGAGAGTCTGCAAAACATCTTGCATTAAAAGGAAAACATTCCACATTTCCTAATATGGAATACTATGCAGCCATAAAAAAGAACGAAACTATGTCCTCTGCAGGGACATGGATGAAGCAGGAGGCTAGCATCCCTGGAAAACTAATGTAGGAACAGAAAAACCAAATACCACATGTTCTCACTTGTAAGTGGAAGCTAAATGATGAGAACACATGGACACATAGAGGGGAACAACACACACTGGGGCCTTTCGGAGGGTGGAGGGTGGGAGGAGGGAGAAGATTATGAAAAATAACTAACGGGTACTAAGCTTAGTACCTGGGTGATGAAATAATCTGTACAACAAACCCCCATAACACATGTTTACCTATATAACAAATCTGCACATGTGCTCCTGAACTTAAAAGTTAAAAAAAATTTCCTGATAAAGTCCATACTCTGTAGAATAAGCCCTGATACAGAACTGAACACACAAGCTACGCAATGAAGAAAGCCCCGTACCATTCTGTCCTTCGGGCAGTCACCTCCCCCTACAAACCTCCTGTTCTCCAACCAACCCATAAAGTATTCCTGCCAAGGAGAGTGCATATTCCTGTCATCACGGAGCACTATCATTAATAGAACAGTACTAGGCCACGTCTCCGGGGCTCGGGTTCTCCAGCTTCATACAGGACACAAGCTCACTGCCACCACCTCTGCCAGCCAGTCCCCAGCCGCCAGCCTCCGCAGTCTGCCTAATAAGGCAATCTGCAGGTTGACTGGTGGCTTACAGTTCACCACTGCAAAATGCATGCTCTGGGCTTGAAGCAAAGGGAGAGGCTACCTTTTGGCAGACAAAGGGTTACCCTGTGCCAAAAACTCTTCCAAGGCTGCACTGGGACTCCATTTACATAATAATAGAAACTTGTCCCTGCAGTTGGCCAGACTCCAGCCACAGGGTCCAACTTACAGAGCTGAAGAAAGCTGAACTTCTGCAGTAGCCTGGAGCTTGCTCAGCCTTTACACGGAAGTGTCTCCTTTTTGCCTTCTCCCAACCTCAGCAGAGGACTCCCAGAAAGTCCATCTTGCAGGAACTTATGTGGCATATATTCAATCCCTGAGACTCCCTGACTTCAAAATAGCAACCTGCAAATTGACTGCATATCCCAGATGCTTAAAAAGAAGCCATAGGTCAGGGGAACAATTCTCAGCATTCCAGAACATAATTACACACCAGCGAAAAGTGGACGGCTGTATTTCCAACTAAGGAGGCGGACTTGTTGGCCAAGCCATGCCTGATTACAAACATTCATTATTTTTAATTCTATGAAGGTCTGGGCTCAGAGACTCTCCCCTGCCCTGGCCCCTGCACTGTACTATGCATATAAGGAAAAGAACAGATCTCTGGTGATTAATTGCAGCACATTCATCATTGCACAAATTTCCTTCAGCTTTTAGCCATGGGGATCCTTTGTCATTCAGAAGGCATCCCACCCACTGGCTCACCAGAATTTAATATGTCCCAACGGAGTTTTGAATACTACCAGCATTTCAACAGTGGAGTGGAGCTGCTGAACCACAGCAAAATTAGGAAGGGGTCAGGGAGCATGAGATAGCAATACTGTGGAGGATAATAGTCACCAAACCACCGGTTTAGAGTCCTGTGCGTGCTCAAATCTAGCACAGCAGAAACGTGTGCCGGTGTCCAGTGTGGACTCTCTTCATGTTAAGACAGTTCCTGTGCAGTTTCTCGGACACCCAGCAGTGAACATACAGCACCCATTCATTCTCTGCTTCTCTGGGAAATGGAGTCTGGGATGTCTGAAACAAGACTTATGAAAAATGGTTGCCTATTAAGGGCCATTATGTTGGGGACGTAAATAGCAGATTGATTTTTAGTTTACATTAATCCAGCATTTACCAAACCAAAATAGTCCCTAGGGAATTCTCTAATAGAGCGTGAAAGGAAAATAGAATCTTGGGAACCCCAAACTCACTATGCCAAACGGAAAGTGAAGCTTAGGAACCGAGTCACACAAAAACTGCCTGCCTTTTGTCTCCAGAAAGATAGCTGTGACCTCACAGGCTTAGGGTACCTTATGTAAAATGTAGATTTACTGTGCAAGAGATAAATGCATAACTGACTTCCCCCTCCTTTGTTTTCACATGTAAAATGTAGATTCACAGAATGCTCATCAGAGCCTCACAAGAATGTGACCACTTGCCTCACTTCCTACCTCCCCCACCCCCCTCTTTTTTTCCTTGTCCTTTAAATACTGAAGTCCTCAAACCCAAATCCAGTGTGGAAAAAGCACAGGACATTGATCCCACTGGGACTTGTGCCCCTTTTTCCCCAGGAGCATCCTGAATGTTAGCAAAATAAACCTTTAAGTGAACTGAGATGCCTCAGTGACTTTTCGGTTCACAGGAGGTTATCAGAAATTCCTATCTAGATATTCATGGCAAAGGGAAAAAAAAACAAGGATGTGAGACACCAAAAGCCTGTCCTCCAGCTCTGTGGAAAGCAGCGTTGGGAAATGGAGTTTTAAGTAACACCAAGCCCATGCCGCCCTATCACATAGTCGCCGCACAGCCTCGACACTGAAGCACTCAGCTCACACTCACCTTTGTCTCCTCTAACTTAGGCAAAGAGAAGAGTATCCATAGCTGGCCAACAGTGTGGCCAGAATCTAGAGGGGAGGAGAGCAGCCCTGGGCCCACTGTAATACCCAGAAACTGTGGGGACTTCACCAGTCCCCTTGCATGTCCCCTGCAGCGTGCAGCCATGGAACAGGCTGGCATTTGTTTATTTTAATGACAAGTAGCTAATTTCCTACTGTTTAAGGCCAAGTTAGATGGCACTGAAGCACCACCGTATTCCCCCTTTCCTCTTCAGCTGCCAGCTTTGGGGGCTATTTGAGCCCTAATTGGAACTTCCACCCAGAGACCAGGCAAGAAAAGAAAAGGAGATGAGACAATTTAGCTGCTGGCTACCAACCCTTGCAGCAAGTTCTGTCAATCAAGACTCCTGGAAGAGGGGGTCTGGAGTTGCCGAGAGACCTGGATCTACCTGGATGTTCTTATATGGCCAAACCTCAAGACCTCAGGCACTGCAAACTGAAGATAGTAATAAAAGAATACATTAATTTCACACATAATAGGCAATGTCTACTGAACTAATATTAAGTTTGTTCTCATTAAAAATAATGTTGTTGGCCAGGCGTGGTGGCTCATGCCTCTAATCCCAGCACTTTGGGAGACTGAGGTGGGTGGATCACGAAATCAGGAGTGAAGATCAGCCTGGCCAAGATGTGAAATCCTGTCTCTACGAAAAATACAAAAAATTAGCCGGGTGTGGTGCCATGTGCCTGTAATCCCAGCTACTCGGGAGGCTGAGGCAGAGAATTGCTTGAACCTGGGAGGCAGAGGTTGCAGTGAGCCAAGATTGTGCCACTGCACTCCAGCCTTGGCGACAGAACGAGACTCCGTCTCAAAAAAAAAAAAAAAAAGTTGCAAAGGAAAATTCCTCCCTTCTAGCCCCTGGGACTCTCTCCTTAATAATAAAGATATTACCAGACCTCCCGTCCCGTCCAGTGGCTCCCATATTAAGTAAGGCTGCCCAACAGGTTCCCAGCACAAAAGAGCTATTCACATGCTTGATTGTACTGAGCCAGCCCATGACACTCAGCCTTGATGGTATATATTTAGTCACTGTCTATGAAGCAGAACTAGAACCACTGCATTTTCCCCCTGACATTAAAACGGTGTCAACCGCACGGACAGAATGATAGATTTTTCCCAGATCTTTTCCTGTTCTGAAGAAAAAAAGAGTATTTGTTCACTTTAACATGTACTTTACACCTTCTGGCTAGTAGATCACCTATGCCATCTGGTTGGGTGGCAGAAAGTGATCATAAAATGATGAAAGATTCAATCATCATTTGCAACCTATTTATATGTTTTATTTTTAAGTACATTATCAGGCTGTATTTATGGATATTATTTTTAACCCGGACACATGCTTGTGTTAAGCTTGAAATATGCTGATATAGCTTTAAACCTCATCCTGCAATGCTGATTTAACTTAGTCACAGTTATCCGTATCTAAGAGTATCCGTTGAAGTGGTAACCCCTCTTTGAAAAAACTTAAAAAACTTGATTCCTGAACTGCACTATACCGCCCCCTGGTGGCAGAAAAGAATCGATGCATTTCCCAAAGCCAATTTTACGAAACACTCCAAATAGAAACCGTAAAGCAAGGACATCTTTGTTTAAAGTAGTTTTAATATCTCCAAGACATGCAAGAAATCAAATGTTAGCAAATTATTTCATTCATTCACTCAACAAATATTTATGGAGCACCCGAGAGGCCAAGCCCGGTTCTGGGGATGTGGATACAGTGAGACAAACTCCCTGCCCACACAAACTTATGTTCTAGTAATAACCAAATAAAGAATAATGTCTCACACACTTATTGGCCTTCCCTTTTAATATATGTGAAGTGAAATGTGTTTATGTGCGTGAAATCTCAAATACTCTGGGAACACCTGTGCTTCTGCATTGCTGGTTTCTCTCTTCAGCTCCTTGGCTGTCATTCTCACCTTGACCTCCCAGGCAGGTCCAGAACTTTCCACCCCGTGCCCTCAAGAAGAACCTGTTCAGTAAAATGACTGTGGACTGTGGCATCGAAACCCAGGGAATCCAAACTAAGAGGCTTTATTGTCAGCTATATAAAAGCGCTTTTGCTATTTTCAATTGTCTGTATTATAAGCTAATATATTGACAGTTACAAAAGTGACGCAGTCTTATAAAAAAATAATAGCTCTCTCTATAAAACCTGATGCAATCCTGTGCCATAGTAAAAATTTTGTATATAAATATTGCAGCTGTGCGAACATTTTATTCAGTATCTCACCTCTGACAAAGCAATAATAACTTCCCGATTCTCCTCCTCTGCACTCTGCACCTTTAAAAAAAACTGACAGCCTAAGAACTATCATGTTCCTAAATACATGAGTCCTTCCAGCACATTAGGTGCTATAGGATATACCAGGGCAGCAGACAGAACTCATGCCAGCTTACGTCATCAGCCCTGCTGCTCGAAGCTCCATGCTGCGAAGGGACCTTAGCACATGTGGGGAGATCCAAGTATTCTGGGTAAGGGCTGATGCCTGTTCCTGGCTCAGGAGGGAGATGAGCAAAGAGCCTGCCAGGCATTTACCACTGCTAGTACCTTACATGGTCCTGGGTACTGCTCTAATGCTCATGGGACATAAAGAGTTTTCTCTGGGCCGGGTGCCGTGGCTCATGCCTGTAATCCCAGCACTTTTGGAGGCCGAGACAGACGGATCACTTGAGGTCAGGAGTTTGAGACCAGCCTGGCCAACATAGCAAAACCACAACTCTACTAAGAATACAAACAATTAGCCAGGAATGGTGGTGTACGCCTATAATCCCAGCTGCTTGGGAGGCTGAGGTGGGAGAATTGCTTGAACCTCGGAGGTGGAGGTTGCAGTGAGCCAACATGGTGCCACTGCACTCCAGCCTGGGCAACAGAGTGAGACTCTTTCTCAAAAAAAGAAAGAAAGAAAAAAGGAGATTTCTCTGAAAGAATGTCACTGTTTTTTTAAGCGTCTAAGTGTAATATTTGCATATTCTATTTTCCAACATGTTACCTATTGCTGAATAAGAAAATAAAGCCTCTTTGACATTTCACAAGGGGCAAGAAGAATCTTCTAGAAGCACACAATTTCACAAAAGCTGAATACATGTTGGTTTCTCATTTCTGTTTTAAATTCTACCTAAGTTACCCAGGTGCTGTTCAGTTTCTTGCAGCTACGATTCTTCCAGTTAACAGTGAGACCTCCTTAATGGAGGCTTCAATGTGAAGGCGTCCTTCGTTGCATGGACTCTGACAGTAACGCAGGAAGGGGCGGAGCATTTGCCAGACCCAATATTTGATCCAAATTAACAGTAAAGTAAGCATGAACAATCAGTGTTAAAACATGCAAGGTGAACTTCGTTAGGTAAAAATCTTCTCTTGGGGTAAAAGAAGCCTAGTTGATTTTCAAGCAAAATCTGTGTAACTATAATTACACTGAGTCTAAACAAAATTCAAGTCATTTATCTAAATATTTCCCTCATGGTCAAGGCCTAGATTAAAGTTCATCCTAATGACTAATGTTCTATCTCATTCTTTAGGGCTAGTAAAAGGGTGGTGGAAATAGGTTCAATTTCAACTCAGTTTCTAAATTTAAAGGAAAAAAAGTCTCTAAAATTCTCATTTATTGAATTGTTGAAGGGAAGCTTTAAACAAAAGCAGGACTTTGGATATTCAAGGTCACATTGAAAGCTATCAAATATGGTGATCCAGGTTTAAATATTACCTTGAAGACTGTGGCCCTAATCTGTGCTATGTTTAAAATTTTTTGATAGCAGCCACATTGATATTTGTAGAGTTAGAGAATACTTGTTGAAAAAAAAAAGATATATTCTGTCATTTTATAGTAAAATCATATTATAACGCAATACTTCGTTAACATTTTACACTATTATAAAAGTACACACAAGACATAGCCTGTCCCATGGTCCCCTGCAGGCTCTGACAGTAGCGGACAGTTGGATGTTAACTGTTAAGTGCCTGAAACTCACTCTTGGACCTTCACATAAAGGATATAGGCTGGTGTCACTAAAGATCCCCAAATATTTCAGCTGGGGACTCGAGAGCATTTCTCACTCCCCATCTGCCCATCAGGAAGATTCCAGACCAAGGGAAATCCACACATGGGCCCCCCAGTTGCTTATCTATCAGACTCAAGTCCTTAGAAGCCAAAGATGGTCCTCACTAAAACCTGACCAGGGTGGTTATTAAAACCCAAATACATCAAATGCCTTCCAATTTCTGCCTCCTGGCCTCCTTCTCAAATCTTGGACAATTCACCTCTAATTCAAACCTTCTAAGTAAAAGAACTATGGAACTTCCCAAATTTACAATGTAATATTTTGGACAATGTGCCAAAACTTATTAAGAATATTTAACACCATACACATGTTAAGAAATAGTCAAATCAATCCTATAATTTTTCATAAGGAAAATAATGTCATTAAATGGACTGTGCCCAAGCCCTTATCCTTGGAGACTGAGAAATGCCCTTTTATTCTTAATTTATACCCAGTTCTAAGAAACTTGGCAAAACTATGGAGACAGTAAGCAGATCAGTGGTTCTCTGGGGTTGGGAGGGGAGGGAGGAATGCATAGGCGGAGCACAGTGGATTTTTTAAGGCGGTGAAAATACCCTGTAGTGTACTACAGGTTGAGCATCCCTAATCAGAAAATCCAAAATTGGTTCAGCTCCGAAATCACAAGGTTTTTGAGCCTTGACATGAGACAATGACACCTTTGATTTCTGATTGTTCAATGTACACAAACTTTGTTTCATATACAAAATTATTTAAAATGTTATATAAAATAAACTTAAGGCCATGTATATAAGGTATACATGAAATATAAAAGAATTTGGTGTTTAGACATCGGTCTTGTCCCCAAGATATCTCATTATGTACATGCAAATATTCCAAAATAAAAAAAATTCTGAGATCTGAAACACTCCTAGGTCCCAACCATTTCAGATGAGAGATACTCAACCTGTATAATAATACATATTATCATTATATATTTGTTCAAACCCACAGGCTATACACCAAGAGTAAACCCTAATTAAACTATGGACTCTGGGTGATAATGATGTGTCAGTGTAGGCTCATCAATTGTAGCATATGTACCACTCTAGTGGGGGATGTAGATAGTAGGGGAGGCTGTGCAAGTGGGAGGCAAGGAGTTTATGGGAAATCTCTCCACCTTCTTAATTTTTTCTTTTTTTTTTTGAAACAGGATCTTCTCTCTGTCACCCAGGCTGGAGTCCAGTGGTGCGATCTGGGCTCACTGCAATCTTTGCCTCTTGAGCTCAGGTGACCCTCCCACCTCAGCCTCCCGAGTAGCTGGGACTACAGGTGTGCGCCACCACACCCAGATAATTTTTGTATTTTTAGTAGAGACAGGGTTTTGCCATATTGCCTAGGCCAGTCTTGAACTCCTGGGCTCAAGCAATCAGCCTGCCTCAGCCTTCCAAAGTGTTGGGATTACAGGCGTAAGCCACTGCGCCCAGCCTCTGCTCAATTTTGAACCTGAAACTGCTCTAAAAAATAGCTGAAACACACACACCTCTGGGTTGTATAGTTCCCCAGCCCCTGCTGTGTTTCATACACTGAGAAGTTCAGCAAGGTAAACCCCCTGAAAGAGAGGGAAGAGATGCTGGTCCTGGAATGGAGACTCTATTACACTTCTGTTTCCTCTCCTCGGTTAGGCCTTCACCACTCTACATCTGCAAAACCAGGAACCCACAGTCCAAGCTAGACTGGTCTTCTCTGTGGAAACTGTGATTCTCATGAGTGGGGCTCTAGCAGTGTCACCTCTGTTCTGTGGGCATGGAAGGAAGCCCCAGGAAGCTGGGAAATGACTGTGATTCTCATGAGTGAGGCTCTAGCAGTCCCGCCTCTGTGGACATGGAAGGGAGCCTCAGGAAGCTGGGAAATGAGACAAGGATAGGGTTGAGCAGGTGGGCTTCGCTCTGGTGAGTTTGCTAGGGTGAGAATGGAGCCCCACCCGGCACCCTCAGAGCAGCACGGCTCTGCTAGGGTATGGATGGCAGGTGAGGACAGGCGATGGTGGGCTGGCCACAGCACAGAAAGGCACATGCCCAGTGAGGGAGAAGCGCCCTGACAGCAACAACACTGTTATTTACAAAAGATGGTGAAATAGGAACACGTGAGCAATAGCAGCAAAGAAGGCGAATTCCATTCATTTCACTAATCGTTTTCTTGATGGAGAAAGAACTAAAAATGTAAATATGAAACAAAATAGCTTTTGGGTAGGCAAACCCTTACAACTCCTCTTTCAAGACAAAAATACATATGGCACATGGGAAAGTCTCTAGCATCAGTGCCTCTCTTCTGCTTCCAGCCCAGTGAGCCAGGCCCATATCTTCCAAGCAGGCAACGCGGTCTTTGGAATCTGGTGGTTCTGAGATCGCGCTTTACCTCTCATGCCCTCTCCGTAGGACCCAGGTGCCAGGCCAGCAGTTGTGGTGAGCTGATGAAGTGACACATTCCACACGTGGCCCTAGGGAAACAGTAGCTGCCCTGCCTGCTCTTGGCCATGTAGTCTGTGGCCCCATCATTCCCAGGACAGCTAGGACAGCTCGCTGTTTCTGCAGGATGAGCTTAGAGACCAGTCCCAACACTTCCTTTTCTGCAGTGTTACCCAAAATGTCTTTACGGTCATGCATGATGAGGCCAGCCTGTATGCATGTGAGCAGGTGTCACATATGAGAGCACAGAAGCACCACACGCCCCTTCTCCTTCACGAGGATTCCTTCTTCAGGGAAAGCCGTGCCCAGTGGGCTCTGTAGCTATGCACCACCATAATCTGTCCTTTAAAAATTCCCTTCCTGGATGGGCGCAGTGGCTCTTGCCTGTAATCCCAGCCCTTTGGGAGGCCGAAGTGGGAGGATTGCTTGAGGCCGGGAGTTTGAGACCAGTCTAAGCAAGATAGTGAGGCCCTGTCTCTATACAGACTAAAAAAAAATGAGCTGGGCATGGTGGCATGCACCTACAGTCCCAGCTACTTAGGAGGCTGTGGCAGGAAGATCACTTAAGCCCAAGAGTTCAAGGCTGCAGTGAGTTGTGATTGTGCTACTGCACTCCAGCTTAGGCAACAGAGTGAGGCCCTGTCTGTAAAAGAAAAAAAAATTATTTCCCTTTGCACACAGAGATCACGGGAAGAGCATTTCAGTAAGCCATCCAGCAATAGAGGAATTAAGAGGTTTGGAAAATGTGGGGGTGGGGAATGATGCCACAACTCAAGGAGTTTCAGGGCCACTGGGCATTGGGCTAGAGGGAGGACCCCCATCCCCTCCTGCACCTCCCTTTTGTTACTTTCTCATGTATGGAAACCAAGTTCCCACCCAGGGCCAAGTACAGAACCCATCCCATGGTAGCATAAATGAGTCACACTATGCTGTCCATTTGTACAGCATTTCACTGCATGCAGAATGCTTTCCATATCTCGTTTAATCTTCACACCGCATAAATGGACAATGGTAAAGTGTTTGATAATTTATAAAGGGCTTTAATCAAGGCAGCTTCGTGTGATCCTGCTAGCACGAAGTTAAGTGTATATTGTCCCCATTGCTGCGATGAGGAGACTGATCTCCAGCTGCTACAGGTAGTTAGGCATGGGCAGGGAAGGAGAGGGCTCTCCCGCCCCCCTACCAGGAATGTCTGGTGACGGTCCAGCAACTGTCGCATTGCCTCTCTAAAAACGGTAATTCGGCAGCCAGGGAGAGACGGGCTCCTGAGGTTGCACATCTGTTAACATTAAAAGTGTTAACTGAATGCAGACCCCAGGGAGAAGCAACCTCTTGGGCATACACGTTAAGAGACAAAATGGCAAAGTATGATGTTCTGGGCATGTGCATAACTCCTTAAACGGGCTGCACTGCTCACTTCCAAAGGGGAAAGAGGGCACTGCGCATGTGGAAAGCCCGCCCTAAGGGAAGAATCATGGGAGAGAGGGCAGCCTATGAAGTCCCAGGATCAAGGGTAAATGCCTCCTTTTTTCTCTCTTGGGCCTTCAGGCGCCCACCTGGATCTCTTCCAAGGGTTCTTTCCTGTTCTAAATACTTTTATTTTTATTTTTGAGAGGGAGTCTTGCTCTGTTGCCCAGGCTGGAGAGCAGTGGCGATCTTGGCTCACTGCAACCTCCACCTCCTGGGTTCAGCTTCACGAGTAGCTGGGATTACAGGTGCCCACCACCATGCCCGGCTAATTTTTATATTTTTAGTAGAGACGGGTTTTTGCCATGTTGGCCAGGCTGGTCTCGAACTCCTGACCTCAAGTGATCCACCAGCCTCGGCCCCCCAAAGTGCTGGGATTATAGGCGTGAACCACCGTGCCAGGCCTAAAGCCTTTTAAAATACACTTCCATTCCTGCTCTGAACCTTGCCTTAGTCTCTTTCTGCTTGATGCCCCTCAGTTGAATTATTTCTTTTTAGGAGGCAAGGACTGAAGTTGCTGTGGACCCTTACGGATTCACAGCCGGTAACTCGGGGTAACTCACATCTCTGCCACCGCTAACACAGCAAGGTTAAAACAACAGGGCTTGTGACAAAAGAATTAAAAGCAGGGTGTCACAGACCCAGCTTTGTGCCCTTATGTTTCTAGTAGCATTATTCACTGTAGCTAAAATGTGGAAGCAACTTGGGTCCCTTGATGGGTGAATGGGTCAACAAAATGTGGTGTATCTAAACCCCGTGGAATATTATGCAGCCTTTCAAAGGAAGGAAATTCTGACACCTGCTACAACGTAGATCATGCTAAGTATAATACGCCAGTCACAAAAAAATACTGTATGATTCCACATAGTGACGTACTTGTGACATTCACAGAGCTAGAAGGTAGAATGGTGATTGTCAGGGGCTCGGGGAATGGGAAGTTTAATACGTATAGAGTTTCAGTTTTGCAAGATGAGAAGAATTTGGGAGATGGATGGGGATGGTTGCACGACAATGTGGATGTACTGATATTTAATACCACCAAACTGTACACTTCAAATGGTTAAGATAGTACATTTTATGGTGTATTTTACCACAATAAAAAAAGAATTTGAGGGAAAAAGCCCCACAGCGCTAGTGAGAGGAAAACATGAAGTGTTAACAGGTGGGTTTTGAACCTGTGGGTGTGGGACTGAGGACCAAAAGGCTGTTTGGTCCCTGAAGTTTGTACAAAATCCCTGGATTGCTGCCTGTGCCCCTGTGGACAGAAATGACCAACCTGAGCTGCAAATGCCAGCATGCAGTTACGGCTGCCCCCAGTTTTCCCTCTGCCATCTCTAGTTTCAGCGGAGATTCCTCAGGGAAAGGATAATCCATATGTTTGAAAACTCAGCAGCAACTGTCTCTGGAGTGAGTGGGGAAATAAGGCCTAGAAATGGGTATCAAAGGGCCTCCATTCCTTTTTAGAATAATGTGAAAAGCCTGTTAGTTTTTATTCAAAACTGCTGTTTTCAAACCTTGGCCGGAGTGGCTGCGTAGATGCTGGACTCTGGTTGAGGAAAGAGTGAAGCGAGAAAGAAAAGAAGATTGAAACAAGATTCTCACTACATTCTTCTGGTGACAGATTTGGAACATGAGCTAATGCACAGGCCAGCCCAGCCAACGTTTCATGAAAACAATGCTATCTACAGCTGCCTTGGGCATCTTTCAGAGCACAAAATAGCCTCTCTCCACTCCCTCCAGGCAGTTCAGTTTGTTTCTTTTTTTACTGATGCAAGGGTGTGGGTAATCCTTGCAAGCCAATATGTCATTTGGTTTAGCTTTAGAAATATTTGATCATGCTGATCTGGCAAAGAAAAAAAAATGTTTCCTATAGCAGGACTATTTCATCCCTGCAATCACTAGTCTGGGCAAGTAAGAGATGAGAGCGAGGAACCTCAGCCTGACACTCAGGACAACACTCAACTCCTAAGTCTGACCTTGACATTCAGGCAAACTCGTAGAATCACAGCTGTTCTTTTCTCTTGCCTGGAAAATTTAGAACACATTCAACATCATGAGAATGTTGTTTTCTTTCTTTTATTTGCCCTCCATTTTTTTGTTCAGTCTTGCCTTTTTGTTTTAAAACTTTTTTTTTTTTTGAGACAGAGTCTCGCTCTCTCACCCAGGCTGGAGCACAGAGGCATGATCTCAGCTCACTGCAACCTCTGCCTCCCGGGTTCAAGTGGTTCTTGTGCCTCAGCCTCCTGAGTAGCTGGGACTACAGGTACACGCCACCACACCCAGCTAATCTTTTGTATTTTTAGTACAGATGGGGTTTCGCCATGTTAGCCAGGCTGGTCTCGAACTCCTGACCTCAGGTGATCCGCCCGCCTTGGCCTCCCCAAGTGCTGGGATTACAGGCATGAGCCACCATGCTAAGCCTGTTTTAAAACTTTGTGTAGTCCTCCAGGGAGAAGCAAAAATAACAAAATCAATTTCCCAGCGGTCAGATAGACAGGATATGGGTGGCTCGCAGGGTGAATGGAATTTATACCAAATGTGGAAGATGTTCATCAAGTGCCTATTAAGTAGGACATTATTAACGACAGCCCTCTTCTGTTTGGTTTGCTATTCTAATGGAAGAGTTAGAGGTAGGGGTAGGGTAATCTGGTAAATGCAGCCCACAAAAGAACCGATAAAATCCACTACATGTGGCAAAAGAGGTACTCTACTATTGAGTGCTTTGGGCTGGACGAGATTTTTTTGATTTTTTTTTTTTTTTCTTAAGAGATAGGGTCTCACTTGTTGTCCAGGCTGGAGTACAATGGTGCAGTCATGACTCACTGCAGACTCAAACTCCTGGGCTCAACAAATTTCCCCACTTCAACCTCCCAATAGCTTGGGCTACAGGTATGAGCCACCATGTCTGGCTGGATGAGATCATTACATCAATCACTGAAAAATTTTTACTCTGAATTTTGGCCATTAGTTATGTATGACACAGACTAGAAATCACAAAGGGGCAGGTTGGAGGTGGCTTTAGAAGTCCTCTGGTTTAGTCATTGTCAACTGGAGCTGAGCATTGTTAGACCCTCCTAAGGAGCCTTAACCTTCCCACGCCCTCACCACACCCAGATATACGGCACCAGAATCTCTGGGTGGGACCCAGGCATGGGAATTTTTTTAAAGTTCCCCAGGTGATTCAGCGTGAAGCCCAGGCCTGTTGCACCTCCACATCAGATAGAGAAACACACAGGTTGGCTAAGGTGCTGTCAGTGGCAAAATCAGGACTGTAAGAACTCACCATTTTCTTTTATAAACAGCAGCATCATTTACATAGTAAAGTTTGTCACTTCAGGATGCATTTTATAGACATATTATTAGAGAATAGGCAATTAACATTTTCTTAGTCCCAGAACATGAAATATTGGGGCACAAAAGGACTCTATGCAAAAACGAAGGGGTAGAATTGTGATGAGAACACATCCAAACATATCCCGTGAACCAGGAGAAGGACCGAAAGACTGTTCTAACTAAAACCCCACAATGGCATCTCTCTTCAAGGGACCCATGCTATGAGACCACTTATCTGATCTGAATTATAGTCAATACATATGATTATGATGTTGCAGGTTCTTTCTCACACTCAGTGGTGAACAACTCGCTTCTAGAAGTCAGATTTAATAAAACCACATACACGGACACTCCCTGGTGTCTGAGTGGTTTTAAAACCACTTTTCCTGGCTCCATTTCTCCCTGTCATTAATATACATAACTTATGTGCGACTCGAAAGGTTTGTATTTTGTTGTGGTTTTCATCCTATCTCAGAAATATGTCACTACAATTATACACGTTGGTCATCCAAGAAAAACAGCTAACGATACCAGCATAAATAAGTTCCTAGAGCAGAAGCATTGAAAAAAAATTTCCCCTGGATTTTTATTTATTCACTTTGCTTTCCAAAATGCTACATGCCACGTTTTAACCTAAAACCAATGTACACATCAGTTTTACCCAATTCCAGAGCTGAAACTGAAAATTATAAAGCTTAAAATGTGCTACTCTGTATCTATCAACAAGATGTTTCTAAATCATTATTAGGCAGAATAATGCACTAATGCATTATTTCTTTAAAAGTAGAAATGTGTTTAAACTGAACTATCCATATTTTTTCACCATAGCATCTAGCCACTTTTGTCCCCAGTTCTGGGAGAGGTTTAAGCCTGAGGCACAATTGGCAACTACTATGTAGAATAAGGTTCTTGCCATAGGCCCATTTCAGGATTGAACCTGTGGCTTTCAGCTCTGATGCAGAGAGAAACAGGTGACTGATGGCCTACCATAAATGCAAAGAACAGCCTGGAGAGTAAGAGCCTGGGCTCATCAGACATGAGTTCAAAGCCCAGCTCTGGTGCTTTTTAGCTATGTGACTCAGGCTAATTATCCCCTCTTCTAATGACAATGACTTT
Organism: Symphalangus syndactylus; assembly: GCF_028878055.3. Lineage (NCBI taxonomy): Eukaryota > Metazoa > Chordata > Mammalia > Primates > Hylobatidae > Symphalangus > Symphalangus syndactylus. Next base: position 70,676,960 of record NC_072426.2, read on the forward strand.
AAGGTTGTTCTAAGGATTGATGACATTCACATTTGTAATAGTGCACTCCACACCATGCAGGCTTCTGATTCTGCTACCAGGTGGCATCATCTCCTGCTCAGCACCAGTTACCTCTTTCCTCTCCCTCTCTCTTTCTTCTCTTCCTCATTATCTGCACTTTTGTCCATTTGATCATTATTCCGTTTGTTGATGGCTGAGTCCCTTATTCTCCTAATTGTTTCTCTTTGTACCAGTTCATTGCTTGTTGGGATCATCATCAATTCGATTTAGCTAAATGTTGACACAGTGTTTGGTATCTATGTGAAAGATTTGGCAGTGTTCTTTCAAAACATGGGGCCCTGGATTATTAGGTTATATTTCCATATTTTGCTTTTAACAATTTATGGAGCTATTGGCAACTCTAAACACCTACAAAAGAAATGCTGTCCATGACAAAAGAGTTGTGATTATTTTGCAATGACTTAGGAGAAACTTAATGATGGTTCATGAAGTGCCCCCTGGTACTATAAGTGTTCATGAAGGTGTACCAAGTTCTTAAAGGTGTACCATGGTTCATGAAGGTGCACTGGGTTCACCTTTAAGGGCACATGGTACACCTTCCAACATGCCATACCTGCTTAATCTGCCTTGTCTCACCCTCCCTTCCCTGCTGTGGGACAACCTGGATCCCAGGCCCCAAAGGCTCAGAGGGATTACATACACTCTTCCATAAAAGGCCTGGGCAGGTGAAGTGTTCACTGCCAGAATGATTTCGGGGAAGAAAGAGAATGCAAATGAGGCTGGGCGCGGTGGCTCACGCCTGTAATCCCAGCACTTTGGGAGGCCGAGGCAGGCGGATCATGAGGTCAGGAGATCGAGACCACGGTGAAACCCCGTCTCTACTAAAAATACAAAAAATTAGCTGGGCGCGGTGGCGGGCGCCTGTAGTCCCAGCTACTTGGAGAGGCTGAGGCAGGAGAATGGCGTGAACCTGGGAGGCGGAGCTTGCAGTGAGCCGAGATCGCGCCACTGCACTCCAGCCTGGGTGACAGAGCAAGACTCCGTCTCAAAAAAAAAAAAAAAAAAAAAAAAGAGAATGCAATTGTTTTTATTCATGAGTATAAATGCTTATGAAATCAGGCCTTCTATGAAAATCTATAGACCTATCAATCATGTACATTTGTAAACTGCGGCTTTCAAGTAGCTTTGCAATATAATGTTTAAAGATGCAAAGGGTCAAGGCTGAAAAAAGACTAAATACAATTTTTTAAAAAAAGAAAGGGAGAGGCCGGGCGCTGTGGCTCACGCCTGTAATCCCAGCACTTTGGGGGGCCGAGGTAGTTGGATCACCTGAGGTCAGGAGTCTGAGACCAGCCTGGTCAACATGGTGAAACCCTGTCTATACTAAAAATACAAAAATTAGCCAGGCGTGGTGGCAGGCACCTGTAATTCCAGCTACTTGGGAGGTTGAGGCAGGGGAATTGCTTGAACCCGGGAGGCAGAGGTTGCAGTGAGCCGAGATCGCACCATTGTGCTCCAGCCTGGGCAACGAGAGAAACTCCATCTCAAAAAAAGAAAGGGAGAGGTATATCAGTTGTTTTAAAATCTTTTCACGCCCAGGAAGATGATAATGAAGGACTTCTTACTATCCTGACGACTGAAACTTGAGCACTCCTTCCCCTTGGTGGATATGTTTTGCTTTGGAGGTAAATAACTAAAAGCAAGTGCAGAACAGGACAAGGCTGTAGCCATGCATGGTATCTAGTCCCATTTGGGAGAAACGTTGTGAAAGATCCCCACAAACCCTGCCCTCCCCCCTCATCCTCGTATCACAGAGAATGAAAATGCAAATAAGATTTCCAACCCTTTCTTCTTTATAGAGAAGAAAAAGGGAAGCAGGGGGAGAAGTTAGTAATTTTGTTTCCTGAAAGACTAAAAATAGGAATCTCTGTATTTCCAAGAAAGAGTTCTGTGGGGCATGCTGTGAAGCAAATAAAATGCTGTATGTACTCATATGAAGCTTTTAAAGCAAAAATGGAAAAGCATTCAGTGAGCAGATGCTTGAAATTTGGTCTCAACCACAGTGAAACAGCTCTGGCTCCAGGCTACGGGACTCTCCCAAGAATCATGATATAATTTATGGCCAGACATTTCATCTAATTTCTTCACCTGTAGGTTTGAAGCATACTTGGTATTCATATTTAATAGAGCAGCTGGCTGGATCATGAAGGTGATGAAATGATATAGGAATGAGCAAAGGGACCCTGCCCTCTCAAAGTGATCACAGTATCTTACTTCATGGAACTACTCACCCAGGGCCGGCCAGACTACATTCTGAACAAAACAGATATTGAAAAGAGCATTTAATGGGCACCTAAGGCATATGTTTTCAAATGACCTAACTGTTATTTCTGGAATTGCATTCAATTCAAATAAAATTAGGCTGCTAATAGATGTCATACATAAGGCCAGGACTTGATCCACAAAGATGACTATGTAATAAGCCCACAGTACAGTCTAAAAATCCAATTTACATTTGTAATTTTTTGACTCATGTGATTGAATAAAGTTAAAAAGTGGCAGAAAGTTCACAGTGAAATATTTCTGCCCCCTTCCCCATTTCTGAGGTGACAGTTACAGTAGTCGCCCCATGTCCATGGCTTCCCTTTTCAAGGTTGCAGTTACTCACAGTGCAGTACAATAAGATATTTTGAGAGAAAGAGAGGCACTACATTCACATAACTTCTATTACAGTATCTTACTAGAATTGTATTTTATTATTATTGTTCCTTTTTTTTTTTTTGAGACAGAGTGTTTCTCTGTCAGCAAGGCTGGAGTGCAGTGGTGCAATCTTGGCTCACTGCAACCTCCACCTCCCGGGTTCAAGCAATTCTCATGCCCCAGACACCTGAGTAGCTGGGATTGCAGGCATGTGCCACCATGTCTGGCTTTTTTTTTTTTTTTTTTTTTTTTGGTATTTTTAGTAAGAGACAGGGTTTTGCCACGTTGGCCAGGCTGGTCTCAAACTCCTGGACTCAAGTGACCTGCCCACCTTGGCCTTCTCAAAGTGTTGGGATTACAGGCATGAGCCATTGCGCCTGGTCATATTGTTGATCTTTCATTGTGTCTTTATTTATTTACTTACTTACTTACTTACTCATTGATGGATTGTTAGGGTCCTGCTCTGTTGCCCAGGCTGGAGTGCAGTGGCACAATCATACATCACTGCAGCCTCGATCTCCTGGTCTCAAGTGATCCTCCCGCCTTGGCATCTGAAGTAGCTGGGTCTACAGGTGCATGTCATCATGCCCAGCTAATCTTTTAAAAAAACTTTTGTAAAGATAAGGTCTTGCTATGTTGCCAGGCTGGTCTTGAACCCCTGAGATTAAATGATCCTCCCACCTGGGCCTCCCAAAATGCTGGGGTTATAGCTGCAAGCCACTGCACCTGGCCTAATTTATAAATTAAACATTATCATAGGTTTATGTGTGCACAGTATGGGAAAAAACAGTATATATAGGATTAGGTTCTATCTGCGATTTCAGGAATCCACTGAGGGTCTTCAAATGCATCCCCCAGGATAAGGGAGGGAATACTGTATATGTTTCTTGTTTGTCCTTATGGAGTTTCTTTATGCAAGCAAATACAAATAGATACTTAGTTTCCCTTTCCTATATAAGCAGCAGTGTGCAAAGTACACTTAGCAATGTGCTTTGGAGATCTCCCCATATAGGCAGACAGGCATTAGCCTCATTTTCTTACAAGTGCATAGTATTTTACTGTACGCGGGTTCTATGATTTACTTAGCCAGTCCTCTATGGATGGGCCTTAAGGCTTCTATTCTTTTGCTGTTTTCAAACAAAGCTATATCACCTTGAATCTAAGTGTATCTGAAAGAATTCTGACAAAAACTGTCAAATCACACCACTTTACTTTCCCATCAGCCACAGTTCCCGTCTCCCCACAGCCTCAGCGGGGTGCAAGAGCGGCTCTAGAGTTTTGCTGCTCTGAGGTTTCCCAGATACGGTACATTTCTTTCCTCTTACTAAGAATGAGGTTGAGCATGTTTCCATACGTTTTAGGCTCCTTAAATTCCTTTTCTCTTTTTTGTGAGCTGTCTGTTCAGATCTTTTGTCTATTTTGATAGTTTTAACTTTTTAAAAGGATTTCCAGAAATGTCTATATTAATATATTAGCCATTTGTCTGTGATGTGAGCAGCAAATAGTTTTCCTAGTTTTTTTTTCTCTTTGGTGGGTTTTTTCCCCTTAGTGGAAAAGTGGCTTTAAAAAATATATATTCAAATATATATATTATTTATATGTTTTATATAAATAAATATATGTGTGTTTGTGTAGACAGAGTGAGTTGATTTTTATCAGTCTGTTCTTTCATGGTTTCTTAATTTTAAATCAGTTGGAAAGGTTTGCCAAATCCACAGCTATGAAGAAATTCTCCTGTTTTCTTCTAGTATTTATTAGTTTTTATTTTTATTTATTTTGAGATGGAGTCTTGCTCTGTCGCCCAGGCTGGAGTGCAGTGGTGCGATCTCAGCTCACTGCAACCTCCGCCTCCTGGGTTCAAGCAATTCTCCTGCCTCAGCCTCCCGAGTAGCCGGGATTACAGGCATCTGCCACCACACCCAGTTTATTTTTGTATTTTTGGTAGAGATGGGCTTCTGTCACGTTGGCCAGGCTGGTCTCGAACTCCTGAACTCAAGTGATCCACCTGCCTTGGCCCCTAAGTGCTGGGATTACAGGCGTGAGCCACAGCCCCCGGCCTATTTTTAAAATTTTTTGTAGAGATGGAGTCTTGCTATTTTGCCCAGGCTTGTCTTAAACTCCTGGTCTCAAACAGTCCTCCCACCTCAGCCTCCCAAAGTGCTGGGATTACAGACATTGGCTACTGCAACCAACATTGGCTACTGCAGCCAATATTTTTGATTTTGAAAAAATTTAAGCCTGTACAAAGTAGAGACAATGCTATAATAAACTGGCATATACCCCCACCTAAATTCAACTGCTATCAAGGTTTTGTTATACTTCTTTCTTGTATCTCTTCTCTCTCTCTGACTCTCTCAACAAAATTAAAGTACACCCAAAATATCAAGTCATTTTACCTCCATATACTTCAATATGCATTTTAAAATTATGAATATTTCCTTGTATAACTATAATGCTATTATATGTAACAAAATAAACAATATTATTTGGTATCATCTAATACTTGATCTATATTTGATTTTCTCCAGTTGCCTCAAAAATGTATTTTTACAGTTGGTTTTTCCAAATAATAATGCATTTGTGGTTTCATTTTTGAAAACATTTAACTATTTATTTATATGTTTATCTGAGTCAGAGTCTTGTTCTGTCGCCCAGGCTGGAGTGCAGTGGCAGGATCTCAGCTCATGGCAACCTCTGCCTCCTGTGTTCAAGCAGTTCTCCTGCCTCAGCCTCCCAAGCAGCTGGGATTACAGCCATGTACCACCACACCCGGCTAATTTTTGTATTTTTAGTAGAGATGAGGTTTAGCCATGTTGGCCAGGGTGGCCTCAAACTCCTGACCTCAGGTGATCCATCCACTTTGACCTCCCAAAGTGCTGAAATTACAGGCATGAGCCACTACGCCCGGCCTACACATTGAACTATTTAAATACTTGATCCATTAAAAATTTATCCTGGTGTGGGGCATGATTAATTCATCCTTCCTTATGGTTACCCAGTTGCCATTATGTTTATTGGGCAATCTAGTTTTCTTTGTTGACTTTAAATGACAGGTTTCAAAATTTATGTATTCTCATATGTATCTGGGACTACTTCTGGCTTTCTAATATGTTCTGCTGTATTGTTTATTCACTTGCCAGTACATTATTTTAATTACTGAGGCTGTGTAATGTATTCAATAACTGGCAGCTCTTGCTTATTTGTCCATGTGAACTTTGGAATCTCCTTGCCTAGTTTATGTTTTTTCTTAATGGTTGGTATTTTATAAATTGAGAATGTGTAAAATGTAATAAATTAACTTAGGAAGAATTGATATATTTATAACCTCAAACTTCACTAATTTAGAACATGATTTTTTTTTTTCAAATTCTTTTTTGTATTTTTTAGGAGTATCTTCCAGTTGTTTACATAGATTTGACATATTTCATGTTAAGTTATTCCCTGGTACTGAATTGCGTTGTTACTGTAGCAAGTGTGGTCTTTTCTTCCTCTGTAGTCTGTGAATGGGCTGCTGTTTGGAGGTACAGCTTTCAACAGTGCCAACGTCTTGCTCTCTGCCTGAAAAGATGCTCCAAGGCCCAGCACACCCATGCTGTGACAAGCAGGGCACATCCCTGAGTCAGAGCTGGAGCAGGTCAAGGCAGCTCAAGGCCTCCCATCCTGACTCCAACCCCTTCACGGGCAAGGCTCAAGGAGCTGGGAACCTGGAGTAAGAAGAAGATGTAAACCGAGTTGTGAAAAAGCAAACTCTAAGAGCTGGGAGGCTCTTTCCCATCAAGCTTCTAAGAAAGCGAAACTTTCTCTAATATGAGGCAAATAATTTGCTATGAGATTAATGTAGATGCACTGCAAGACAGGCATCTATCAGATCATTCTTTTGGACTCACAGCAAAGCTTATCAAAGGCTGTCAGCAGTCATTCTACGCACAGCCCTGGATTTGGCAGTCACTTTGAGTATAGGACTCTCTACTGCCCCCTCCCATCTACACAACATTACCCCCGCCTCCTCACCCCTTCAGGTGCCCTCACTCATGGCCAGGCTGGGCAGGATTAGCTTCTCTGCTGCAAGAGGGACGTCAAGGCAGTGGAAGTGGGGCTGGCAATTACCTCTGCTGCAAAGTCCTCTGGTTGAGACACCAGGCTCAGCCTGCCTTCCTGCCAACTGTTGATGGCAGCAGTGGCCCATCTGGGGTGGCTGCTGTGAGGACGCCAGCTGCAGTGGGGAAGCCATGGCTGGGACTGTGCACTCTGTGGAGCTGGCAGGGGCCAGGAACAGGTGATCCCAGCAGGAGCCCTGCACCCTACTGAGCTGGCAGGATGGGAGCCTGTTCCCCCAGGCAGTTGCAGCTGCCCAGCCATGGACCTGGGCATCCCTGCACTCTCCAGGGCCTGGGAAGCCTCCTATTCCTTCAGGCAGAAGTGCCTGTTCCCACTCTCTGGCCTCTCCTCTCTCCCAGTGCCTGCTCCAGTGTGAAGCAAAGTTGTGGCAGAGCCAGCACCCTGCTGCCTCAGCCCTTTCTGGACTTTGGGCAGTGATGAGTGTGGGAGGGAGGCTGGGGGCATTAAGGGCAGCTGAGCATGGGCATGTGGGCGCCCCTCAGTGCAGACAGCCTGGGTGCCATGGATGGTATGTTGATGGCAGTGGGAGGCAGACAGGTTCTTAGGCAGGAAGGGGTGGGTCTCTAGTGAAACCCTACGTTTAAGCCAGGGATGGCCTGAAGCCTGGGGGCTCAGCTGTCCATTCCAGGTGGAGTCCGCAACCTGGAGTGAGAACTTCATTGATGCCTTTTGGCCAATCAGATGGTGCTTTTTCCAGGCCTGCCTATGGCCACCTATGGACCAATCAGCATGCACTTCCTCCCTTCTGAGTCCATAAAAACCCCAGACTCAGCCAGCCTAAGACACTTGTCTGGACTACCTGTGGAAAGGAGCTACTGACTTTGGGTCTCCTGACAGCTGTTCTGTCACTCAATAAAGCTCCTGCCTGCCTTGTTCTCCCAGTTGTCTGCATAACCTCATTCTTCCTGGACATGGAACAAGAACTCAGGACCTGCTGAATGGCAGAAGTGAAAGGAGCTGTAACATGTTCCTGACCAGCTCGCCAAGCTGTGGGTGGTGACATGCTCCTGGGCTATGGGAGTAAAGGATGGCAACCCTTCTGGGGGCCCAGACCTCAGGGTTCCCTGAGCCAGAGCTGCTGTTAACACTATAGCCCTCCCACCCTCTGCTGGTACCGAGTGGCAACCCCACATGATGGGAAGCAGCAGTGAGGCTGGGCCAGCCCATGAGCCATGGGCCAGAGCAAGGTGGTGGGACTGAAAGAGCTGTAACACAAATGGGCTGAAACATGTCCCCCCACTAACCACACTGTAGGTAACAAGAAGTAGAGAAAAGCTGCAGCCCTTCTGGAAGCCCAGACCTTGGCGCTCCCTGAGCCATGGCTGTGACATGCTGTAACACCTATTTGAGGACTCTGCAGTTCCTGGTGTCTCTGAGCTTTCGGGCACCACCACATCCCCCTCATCCAGATGCTGGTGCCCACAGTGGAAGCCATTTGTGGCACATCTGGTCCAGCTGCAGCCTTGAAGGGAGCTGGCACATGGAGCTTCCCACACTGCCACAGCAGCCAGCGTGCCTGGCTGTGCAGTGGCCAGACCCTGTGTTCACTCACTCACATACCCCCTTGCTGCTCTGTGCCTGGCTTGCCCTTGGCAGGCATGGGATCCAGGCTGGTAACACGAGCTGAGCACATCTTGCTGGGCTGAGTGGACAGAACAAGTGCAGCAGGGATGAGCAAAACTCAAGCAGAGGTGCCACCAGCCACAGAGGTTTCCGGCTGGTGAAGTGACACCCTAAGGATCCTGTGACACTGTGACCTCCCTCACCCTGAGAGACTGGTAAGGACTGGACAGGCTCATCATGGCGAAGTCAGAGCAATCCCTCACCCTTTTCTCATTTCCACACTGTGGCGGGCTCCCTGCCAATCTGAGTAGTTTGTCCCACTTGTATCTCTGAGTTCTTGCAGATCTCTATCTCCAATCAGTTCCTCAACCTGGGCAATTCTTCCCTCATGCCCCACCCTCGTCCCTTCCTTTCCCTTCTCGCTGCCATCATTGCAGAATCTGAGACTTGTACAATCAAAATAACCTCTGAATTACCTCTGGTGGTGTCTCCTCCTCCTTTCCATCCTCCATAGGGCTAGAGCATCTGTTCCTTCCAGACTCCCAAGGTTTGCCATTGTCCATAAACGTACACCACTTACCTTGTCATTCAAGGCTCTCCCCTGCCCAAACAAGCTCCATTCATTCTGCATTTTTTTTTTTTTTTTTTTTTTTGAGACAGGGTCTCGCTCTGTCACCCAGGCTGGAGTGCAGTAGCATGGTCCTCAGCTCACTGCAACCTCCACTTCCTGGGTTTAAGCGATTCTCCAGGCATGCTCCACTATGCCTGGCTAACTTTTGTATTTTTAGTAGAGACGAGGTTTCACCATGTTGCCCAGGCTGATCTCAAACTCCTGGCCTCAAATGATCCTCCCGCCTCAGCCTCCCAAAGTGTTGGGATTACAGGCATGAGCCACTGCACCCTGCCCATTCTACCTTCATGTGTCCTTTCCTCCTGCCTACCAACCTCCATCTTTTCATGAATCAAAATCCCACCCACCCTTTGTGCCTATGAAACCTTCCCAGACTCCCTCAGCCCCGGCTCCTCATTTCCCGTAACTCCTGTGCATCATCACTTGTGATTCTTTAGGTGCACCCTCACTCATGCATTCTGAGCTGCTGAAGGAGGCTCTCTGCTACCCAAAGCACACTGGCCCATAACTGTGTTCAGCTCACTTTTGTGCCCAGAGCCATCAGCTACTTCATAATTACCATGGACATTCTTCTGCTCTTTCCACGTGAATCACCTTGATTTCTAGCTGCCTTTTTGGATACCAATAAGTAACACTTATACCCAACTCACTGAGTGCCTGAAAGGAATGTCGCCCCCTCCTTCTTCAGTCAAGTATCCTCACTGGAGCATGATCTACAGTCCCACCGTCTACTCGTGCCTTGCCTATATCCCTGTGAATGCAATTCTTGGTCTACTCTTGTTTAGTTAGAAGGAAGCTTGTTCATTATCTTCAGTACACTGCTCCTTCACACTTTCAAAAAATGTCTACAAGCACTTAAAAGTCCCTCTTTTTAGAGGCTTGATCTGTTTTAAACATAAGGACTGGATGCTGGTATGGCCACAGCTCTAGCCTGTCTCGAATAGGGACCGAGGTGGGGGGACTGCTGGAATGTGTCAAGCGGTTACTCATCCCCAACTGTTCCCAAGCAGGACGGCATGTAATAAGTCTCATTTTAACTCCGACAGGTGTGTCCCTATGACAAATGATGGTTCAAACACTGGCCCTTGTTTAAGATAAAAGTCATTTGACATTTTTTAGCATTCTAGAATATTTTGGAGAGGAATCAGGAGCAAAGCACTGCCAAAGGTAAAGAAGTCTCAATTCAAGGGGTAGCAAAAGGTAAGGATAGTTATTGTCAGATGTGGTTAAAAGGTAGGCAGGACCCCAGCTCTGCAGAATCGTGCAGATGAGGCGAAGGAGCATCTCAGAGGCAAAGCTGCTACTTATGAGAACTTCTGGTCTCAACCAGTCAGAACTCAGAGTGAATCCTTCAAGGTGACTGGAGCCAACTGGTTCCCTGAGACCCCCTACCCTTGGGACAGCTTAAAGGCTTAAGACTGCAGATGGGTATTATTAGAAAATGGGGCCACGCCAGAACCAGGGGGAGAATCTCTCATTCCATGGACTTTACGCTCCAGGAGATACCAAATGGCCCAGTGGGAGGGTGGGGCTTGGAATGCCATGGAATCTGTTAGCAATATGTTGGCTCGTTTTTCTCCAGAAATATTCTGCCTGCCCTAGGGGGTAGCTCAGATGTTGGCAGGACTCACCTCTTCAGCTATCTCAGGAAAAAAAAATCGATCCTCAGCCCTTTTTCCCATTGCAAGTCATAAGAGAATGTGCTTCCACCCCAGGGTAGCATGTGCCAGCCAGGTGGTGAGGTCATTCGAGCAAGGGTCCCAGGGAATAGGAGGAGCACGGACAGTTACAACCGACTATGGATCCTCAACAGCCAACAAAGAAGTAATCAGAACCCCTGTTCCAGTGATTCTCAGGGAAAATATTTTAGAGTTCCCTGCTCTCTGTTTATCTCCTTTCTAGCTTCTTGTGTATTGGTAGTGACATCTGGCAGTGGAATGACTGACCATTCTTTACATCATCCATGATGTCAGGGATGGAGTTGGAAGTGAGGCTTTTTGGTGGGTTGGGTGGAATTATAGGGGAATCACTTGCACGCTGATAAAGGACCTCTCTCCTTGTGAGACTCAGAGTTTGGGGGCAGTGCTGCCCTCCCAGGGTGCTCTGCCAAATATGCTCAGGTTCAACAGATAACTTGTATTTCAAAGAAACAGCTCTGGAGCTCTGCACCCAGAAAACATAAGAAGAGAACATCATGAGTTCTCTTGGATTTTAAACGTGATTTTCTAAGAGATTTATGTTATGCAGTTAAGAAAAGAAAAAACATAGCAAAGGAAAAAAGATTTCAAAAAGTCTCAAAAACGTAGCTACTTAGTAAGTGTGCTTTTCCTAGTCACAAATGTCCAATCTGTACAGGACAATTAGGACAATGTTTACAAAGCCCTATGCTGGTGGGTTCACTCAAGCTGATGGCTGGATGGCACTGGGCCAAGATGCTACAGAAGGAGGGATGAGGCTGGGCGTCGTGGTTCACGCTTGTAATCCCAGCACTTTGGGAGGCTGAGGTGGGTGGATCACAAGGTCAAGAGATTGAGACCATCCTGGCCAACATGGTGAAACCCAGTCTCTACTAAAAATACAAAAAACTAGCTGGGTGTGGTGGTATGTGCCTGTAGTACCAGCTACTCGGGAGGCTGAGAAGGGGAATTGCTTGAACCCGGGAGGCAGAGGTTGCAGTGAGCCGAGATTGTGCCATTGCACTCCAGCCTGGCGACAGAGCGAGACTCCATCTCAAAAAAAAAAAAAAAAAGAAGAAGAAAAAGAAGGAGGGATGAGGGCCGAATGAGTGATGCTCTGGTGCAGCAGAGAGGTTGATAATCCCTACCCTCTGGTTTTGAGTAAATAGGTCTGGGTGGGGACCAGAAAGCCATATTTTTCAAGAGCTTTATCAAGTATTTTATTTATTTATTTATTTATTTAGAGTGGGGTGTTGCTCTGTTGCTCAGGCTGGAGTGCAGTGGTGTAATCAAGGCTCACTGCAACCTTGAACTCCTGGGCTCAAGCAATGCTTCTGCCTCAGCCTTGCAAAGTGCTGGGATTACAAGTGCATATTACCATGCCCAGTTACTTAAAAAAAATTTTTTTTTAAAAGATAGAGGTCTCAGTATGTTGCCAGGGCTTGTCTTGAACTCCTGGGCTCAAGTGATCCTCCTGCGTAGGCCTCTCAAAGTGCTGGGATTACAGGTGTGGGGCCTGGCCATTTATCAAGCAGTTCTAATGATCATCCAGTTTGGAAAACAATAACCTTGATGAATGATCTGTTCCAAACCCATGGTGATATGGCTCTAGTTGAAATATTTTATTTCAGTGAATCCAGAATTTTCCCTGGATTAATAAATATGCAGATTCTCACCTATAATTTGACATTGCAACCAGAAGAATATTTTCTTCTTTTACGTATTTTTTAAAGGATTGACCTAAGGGTACTAAAATCCAGATAATCACCTTACATATGAATTCCAAAAGCCCAACCAACTCATCAGTAGGAAAGTTTTCCTTTCCCCTTACGGAATGTATGAAACCACTGTGGTCAAGGTTTCCTCAGTGAATCAGCTGCAGAATCCTGGCTAAGTCTTTGGCACTGAGCTCAGCCTCCTCAGGAAACTGGCTCTGGAATGGCCACTAAGGCACCAGGAATAGGAGCTTTCTATTATCCCTAACTATACCATGACAGAACCTTTTAAAGCCATTTTTTAAAAAAATTAAACGATATGAAATCATTTCCCTAGATTTCATGGAAATCATAGGCTCAAATCATTTACTTTTAACACCAAAGTTACAAAAAGAATTACAATAACATTTTAGTTAAAAAAAATAATTGCAGCATGATCTAGAACCAGAAATACGATTTGACCCAGCAATCCCATTACTGGATATATATGCAAAGGATTATAAATCATTCTACTATAAAGACACATGCACACCTATGTTTATTGCAGCACTGTTCACAATAGCAAAGACTTGGAACCAACCCAAATGCCCATCACTGATAGACTGGATAAAGAAAATATGGCACGTATACACCATGGAATACTATGCAGCCCTAAAAAAGGATGAGTTCATGTCCTTTGCAGGGACATGGATGAAGCTGGAAACCACCATTCTCAGCAAACCAACACAGGAACAGAAAACCAAACACCACATGTTCTCACTCCAAAGTGGGAGTTGAACAATGAGAACACATGGACACAAGGAGGGGAACATCACACACTGGGGCCTGTCAGAGGAGTGGGGGGATAGGGGAGGGATAGCATTAGGAGAAATACCTAATGTAGACGACGGGTTGATGGGTGCAGCAAACCACCATGGCACATGTATACCTATGTAACAAACCTGCATGTTCTGCACATACATCCCAGAACTTAAAGTATAAAAAAAATCCTTGCAGCTTATGGCTAAAATGAAATCTACGAATCATTTGGGTCCTAATGAGGATTAATCATCTTCATTCAATAAGCATGCCCATGTTGCAAGTGGCGCTTTTGGTGTTCTACAGGCATAAACCTATTTGATCTTCATAACAACTCTATGTGCTATGTACTACTACCATTCCCATTTTACAGATGAGAAAATTGAGGCAGAAGTTAAGTTATCCCCCCATGCTAATACAAGTCATAACAAAAAGTGTTGGAATTTGAACCAACACTAGTAGCTTCAGCGGCTGCAGAGAAAGCCTGCAGTCAGACTTGAGGTTAGCAAAGCTTTTAAGGTAAATGACAGCATCTATTTAAGAAACAGACCAAACGATTGCTATTTTTTTAAAAACTATCATATCACAATCGAAGGATTGATCTTCTCTCATTTGCTTTAGCTTTAATTAAAGAATTTTCTAGATGTTTGCCACCTTGTTTCTTAGCCTTTTAAAATGATCCTAATTCTCCCAGCTGTTTCTTAACATTCAATTGTGTATTATTATTTAGCATATTTTCCCCACCAATTCACAAAGCAAATGCAACACAGCACTGGATCAAATGACAGATTTGATTTCGATTTTGTTGGCAGTACCTTCTGTGTTTAATTACTCATTGTGTTAAAAGCTAAAGCTGGTTATTCCTCGCTTGTCACCTGCAGTATAAAAATGGAACTATCTAAAACAAAAACACTTAATTACTTTCCTTCTGGAGAAGGTTTGAATGAATCAGAAGTGTCACAAAGCAAATTTTCACTGGGGAGCTTGACAGATGAAGAAATCAAACAGGCTTTCAGCTCTGTGTACTTTCAGTCTTCCTGCTCATTCAAGTATGTGTGTTCCATTCATTAATTTCTTCATTTCACAACTATTTATTGCTATGTACCAAGCACTGGGCAGTAATGGTTAGAAGTACTAAATATCAGGCATAATATCAAATTTAAGTACAAAAATGTTTTCCAAATCCCATTTAGATTTGTTTAGAGATATCTGCCTCTTTGAAATATCCTGTTTTCAGAATAATTCAGAGTTTGCCATAAACTCCCACACTGACTTCCTCACATTCATTTCAGCCAAGCAAATTTAAACAGAAGTTGATGCTTTTCCTACACAATTTGCAATGACATGGCATGATACCCCATATCTAAATAATATGCTTCTAAAGATGACCAAATTTAGTTTTTGTTTAAATCTTTATCAATTCAAGGTTATTTGAGCACATAGGTGGGTGGCTTATTAAACCTTTACTATTTTATAAATTGCATTTCTTTTTTATTTTCCTCCTGGGTTCAAGCAATTCTCGTGCCTCAGCCTCCCAAGTAGCTGGGACTACAGGCGTGTGCCACCTTGCCCAACTAAGTTTTGTATTTTAGTAGAGGCTGGGTTTCACCATGTTGCACGGGCTGGTCTTGAACTCCTGAACTCAGGCAATCTGCCCACTTCGGCCTCCCAAAGTGTTAGGATCACAGGCGTGAGCCATCACACCCAGCCTGTATTTCCATTTCTAAGACAAAAACATGTAAACTCATTCTGTAACACTGAGGTTCAGGCAATTATGATATATATAATACATGCAAGTTAGTCCAAAATCAAATAAAATATATAATAAACTGACATACAAGACAGATTCCAATAAACAAAATGTCACACTGAAAACAAAGTAATCTGATATTAGGATTTATTGTACTGCACTGATATTTTTTATGTAAAGCATGAAGCAGGGTCTAGAATACATCATCTCAAAATATGCCACTCTGGCATAAGGATTATTGAGTTGAAGGAAACTGAGGATTTCTGCCCCCACTTTTTCTGCCTAAAAGCCAGGCATAAACTTCCCTTTGTTCAGGTGTCTCCCACTCCTGTACCAGGAAGGGGAAGTGCAACTCTTTTTTATTTTATTTGAGATGGAGTCTGGCTCTCTCACACCCATGCTGGAGTGCAGTGGCGTGATCTCTGCTCACTGCAACCTCTGCCTCCCAGGTTCAAGTAGTTCTCCTGCCTCAGCCTCCTGGGTAGCTGGGACTATAGGCCCGCGCCACGATGCATGGCTAATTTTTATATTTTTAGCAGAGACAGGATTTCGCCATGTTGGCCAGGCTGGTCTTGAACTCCCAACCTCAGGCGATCCACCCACCTCAGCCTCCCAAAGTGCTGGGATTACAGGCATGAGACACTGCACCTGGCTGAAGTGCAACTCTTAACACCAGAGATGGAGATGAGTCTGCACAAACAAACCTCACTAAAATAACTCTCATCTTCCCCTAGCTTCTCCCATGTATTTCCCAGTTGCTTCCCCACAATTGATCATCCCTTGAAGCCCAAAGCTCTTTTCCTTTATGAAGAAAGGTATATAAGCTCCCAAGTCTGATCTGTTGAGTGTTACTTCTTTTCTGTGAACTCCCATGCATATAAATTATTAATAACATTTGTATTCTTTTCTGCTGTGAACCTGACTTTTGTCAGTTACATTTGCAGGCCCCCGGTCATTGCGCAAGAGAGGGTAAAGAAAGAGTTTTTCTTCCCTGACAAGAGCATCGCACTTGTATTTCTAATGTATTTCTCTGTTTTGTATTTTGTACTAAAAATACAAAAAATTAGCCAGGCAGGGTGGTGCACGCCTGTAGTCCCAGCTACTTGGGAGGCTGAGGCAGGAGAATTGCTTGAACCCGGAAGGCAGAGGTTGTGGTGAGCCGAGATCGTACCACTGCACTCCAGCCTGGGCAACAAGAGGAAAACTAATCTAAAAAAAAAAAAAAAAAAAAAGAAAAGAAAAAAAGAGAAATTCTGCCTACTTAACAAGAAAATCTCCATCAAGGATGCAGATGTAAACTACTTTTTGGAGATTCAATGGAAGAATCTTTACGAGGTGACAGTGACTGTGAGCCTTTGGCGGACCCTCCAAATATACAGGCTACTTGCTGGTGGACTCCAAGTTTTCAATAGAGATTATACTTTTCTCAAATTAATTTCAGTGTGGCTCTCTATGGAACAATAGAAATAATAAAGCCGGCCAATGCAGGCCAAATTTGACAGCAAATGGAGATATCTGATTTAAAAGACAGATGCCTGAAAGAACAGTCCACAGTCTGGCTAAGACGTTAAGAGGTTTTCAAGTCCTAAAGTACCAGCCATCATTACATTATCGTGGGCCATATGATAACATCCTGCAGCCTCTAATCCATGATAAAGTGATGGGGCGTGCACAGAGACTGTTGTAAGGAGCTCGTTGACACAGGCAGGAGAGCACTGTTCTCCTGGGGAGGCGGGCTAATCCCGTCCTCTTGAGGAGGGAGGGTGTTTAAATGCATTTGATTTTAGTGAAAGCTCTAGAAAGCGCCAAAAATCCAACAGCTGCACACAGTTCCGATTAGGAACCATGACCTCAACTCATAATTTTTGGGAAAGGAGGATTTATTGTATTGTTTGTCAAATTCAAGTTTTATTTTATGTCCATAAAGCTGTGGAAAGGAAAACATCGTCTTTTCTGACTACAACAGGCTGTCTGCAGCTCCCTGACAATACGACACCCTGCTGAAGAAGCACAGCCTCTGGGGCTTCAAGCAGGATTTTTCTGGATTACTGGTTGCACAAAGCAAAAGTCAAAGCATGTTCAGACCCCAGCCTTCCTAAGCTCTGCTTCTCACACAGACCCACCATGCCTGGCCCAACCTGGACGCTCTTGACCACCTTCAAAGCCCAAATGCCTTCTTTCGACTCATGTGTGATGACTATCTAGTTACAAGGGTACAAGCAGTCCCCACAGAATTTACTGGGTCTTTTCAGAGGCAATAGGCTCTGCCCCAAACCCTGGACTACTCCTTCCCTTCCAGGCTACAAATAAGATCTTGCAGCAGATTTTTTTTTTTTTTTTGAGACAGGGTGTCCCTTTGTCACCCAGGCTGGAGTGCGGTGGCACAGTCAGAGCTCACTGTAGCCTCAAACTCCTGGACTAAGGGAATTCCCGCCCCCTCAGCCTCCTGAGTAGCTGGGACTATAGGCATAGGCCACCATAGAGAGCTAATTTTCAGCAAACATCTTAACACAGAGAGCCAGTGTGGCCCCCAAGTGCTCCACTGCCCCATAAACAGGTAGGAAGGGGATTTGGGGCTAAAAGTGGCAACTCAAGATCCAGGTAGTTTTGTCTAAAGTAGCCCAGTAACAATCGAACCCCTGAACGGAAAGATAATCAAACACAGAACAAACCATGGCCATGGCCAGAGGTGCTAGAATTTAAACTGGAAGCCATGAAAATTCTTTGAATTTCTTAGAGGACTGACAGAAGTCATTAGGCACAAAAAAAATTGTATTCCCCCAGTCATCCATGTTTACATTCTATGAGATACTTTGTTTGCTGAAGAATACATGTTTTAGGAGATTTTCAGTCCCAGAGAAGAAATGTTTTCAAATGGATTGTGACTTGCTGTGGATGTCTGTGTGAGGAAAACCAGGGATGCGAAGGTCAGGATTTTGTGCAAACTTTAATGACTCTTCTGCCAAAATGATTTTGTTCAGTTAAAACTAAAACTAACCAGACGTATGACAAATATTTACGGTTGGGGTCAAGAGTGTTTACTCTTCGGCAGTTAGCTTTGAAAACAAAAGAGCTTTGACCACAGATGGACTGAAGGGAACCAAAGCTGGAATGGAGAGCTCCCTGGAAGTGTAAGAGTCAAACTCACAGCCCTGCTTTCCAAAGCCCACCACTTCCAGGAGTCGGCCATGAATATAGATGATGAGCTTCGTGGCAATATCTATTTTTAAAGGCCAGCACACACACATACAATATGATATGGTTTCCCTGAGAAAGCAAGAACTGCCAAATAATTACCACATTTCTAATTTTAAATTTGAGTTAACAAACACCAAAGCAGAAGCTGAGGGTTGATTTTAATTTTTGCTCTACTAAAATTAAACTCGATTGTCATGTACTCATTTTCTCCTCATTACAAACTACATTTTAAAAAATATTATGACAAACTACATTTTCAAAAAGATTATTGCAAACTACATTTTTTTAAATATGGATTTTTTTGATGTTACTCATACATAGGTACACATGTATGTATAATACATATATACACAAAGATAACAGAGAAGAAAAAATGACCAATCCTAAGAAGAAATAACAGCTTCTTTCCACAAGGTATCATGAAGCCTAGAAATCAGAATTCATGTTTCAAATTATAATAATTTTTAAAAGTTTTTTTTAGTATTAGCAATATTAAGAAAGCCATCAGAACCGTGTAAATGGAGACATGTATATACTATGCATGTTTTAAAAATTATCATTGCACACATTAAAATCAGTCAAACTTACAGATATCCATAGCCATGTTGTTATGTCTTGAAGATGAAAGGGGAGAAACAGAAAGAGAATAAGAGAAAAGAGAATATAGGAAGAGATGAAGAGGAAAGAGGAGAGGAAAAGAGAAGGAAAAGGAAGGAAAAGAAAAGAAAGAGAAGAAAGGAAAAGAGAGGAAGGGAAAGGGGGAGAGAGAGTAAAAGGAAAGAGGTGGGAGAGAAAGGAGAGGACTCCCCTTACAGTGTCCCTAAATATTCACCCACCCTCTGACAAACCAAATAAGGGCAGGTGGCAACTCGGATAGTCAACTGTGTGGTTATTTTAAAAACGTTCATTCAGTTCAACAGCTGAGCTGAATTGTTTTTGATATATAGTCACCTAATCCAATTCAACTTGTGTATTCATCTACTCTTGATGCTAGGGTTAAGCAGGGGAAGTGAGGTATTATCTCTGCCTTTTATTTTTACTTTTTTGAGATGGAGTCTCGCCCAGGCTGGAGTACAATGGCGCGATCTCAGCTCACTGCAAGCTCCACCTCCCGGGTTCAAATGATTCTCCTGCCTCAGCCTCCTGAGTAGCTGGGATTACAGGCGCCCACCACCACGCCCAGCTATTTTTTGTATTTTTAGTAGAGATGGGGTTTCACCATGTTGGCCAGGCTGGTCTCAAACTCCTGACCTCGTGATCCGCCCACCTCAGCTTCCCAAAGTGCTGGGATTACAGGTGTGAGCCACTGCGCCCGGCCTATCCCTGATTTTTTAAATAAACTTTTTAAATTTGATTTTTTATTCCTAAAAAAATTTTTTTTTTGTAGAGATGGGGGGGTCTCACTATATTTCCCAGGCTGGTCTCGAACTCTTGGCCTCAAGCAATTCTCCCACCTCGGCCTCCCAAAGTGCTGGGATTACAGGTGCATGCCCCACCCATCCCTGCCTTTGTATTCTGTGTATTTAACGACACATCACTACCTCCATATAAGAATCAGGTAAATCTTGTTGTACTTCTGAAAAATCACTCAAATTGTAATTGAAAAGAAATGCAATGGAGAATGATCTCACTTGCCTGTGGTATTCTGCACCCAAGGACACTCATATGTTCTGTGAGCCTGCTCTGAGCTAGGAAAGTGCTGCAGGAGGGTGAAGGCAGGAATGCTTAATCCCAAGGGGAATTTCCCAACCAAAGCAGCAAGTTCCCTGAGGCTGGAGAGCTCTGTGTGTTGGCAGGGAGGGCATTCCAGAACAGACGGAGGAGAACACAGATGTGGAGGCAGAGCGGGGGTCCCACCATGCTTGGGAAACAGGGGCTACCCCACAGCGGGCTGAGCCCAAGGTGCAGAGGGAACCATGACTCTGAGAGCATAAACAAAGATAACAGAGCAGAAAAGATGGCCAGATCCCTCTAACAAGAAATAACAGCCTCTTTCCACAAAGTACAATCATGTTTAAAAATTACATTCCAGGTTAACCAGGTTTTCAAACCACCTCACAAAACCACATGGACTGTGAGCCCATGGCAGGAGGAGGTCCACGACCTGGGGGTCTGGCCCCGTCGGCCAGTCTGGCCTCTTTTTGATCCTAATACACCCTCTGGCCCCGCATTTCCTACATAGCCCAACAGTTCTCATCCTCTTCTGTTGTGGGCTCATTTTAATAATAAAGGTTTATGAGGAAAAGCTAAATACATGTGCATGCACTCACATATACAAACACACATACACAATCACAGACACAAATATGCACACATACAGAAACACACACACAAGCACACATACACATAGACACACACAAACATCAGAGGCTTGGGAGCAGCAAAGAACCTTGGGAACACTGAAGGTCAATCTCTCCTTTTTCAGGTGAGAAAACTGCCTGGGAATCTAAGTGGCTTGTACAGGTGACAAGCGCACTGTCTCTTCTTATGATCATCCCACCCGGCTCCACACACGTTCTAAACCGTCAGAGGTTTATGAGTTGCAGACATTTGGGAGGAAAATACATGATATCCTTAGTAGCCACAGCAGGTACTCCAAAATCATCGGAAGGAATGAATAAATGATGAAACTTTGGCACAGTTCGCTGGGTAATCACAAGATCTCACACAAGCCATGAACACAGAAAGGTCTAATCATGCACATCACAGCCCTGGTTCCCAGAGGACAACTTTAGTTTCCATCCATAGGTTTAAACACGTCGAAAGCAAAAACAAACAAAATGCTATTTAAGCTAATTTCTCCCAGATCAACACCACGACCTTAAACCAAAACACAAACTTAGGAAAGAACAACCAAGCAGCCAAAGGACACGGTGTCAACAGAGACTGCAATCCCCCTAGTTCCCCAAACCACTCTGTCCCGGAATTCAAAGCACCTCCATGCAAACCGCTCCCTAAGTGAGAGCTGCCTTGTGAAGTGAGCTTGGAGCAATCAACTCGAGCGTTATTAGTGATGCTGAGACTGCACAGCATGGATCTTCAAATCCATAATTCAAAATGCAGAAATGAACATTTTATGTTTTTGGGACACAACCTACAAAACTGTATCCAGTGTGTGTGCGAGTGTGTGTGTGTGTGCATGCTTGCACTGGGTGTGTGTATATGTGAAAGAAATAAGGAATCCCCAGAAAATTTTCCCCTAATAAACTTCCATTTCTTTTGAAAAACACAGTATTTTAGATTTTTCCTCTGCTATCCAAGTATGACAAATTACATGGGTAGGTCAATAGGCAATGCATAGCAGTTTTTCAATTCCTATCAGCAGATGCAAAGTGCAAATTCACTTCCTCTGGTCCTGTGCTGTCCAACAAAAGGGGCCACTGCAATTCTGACTAATTAACATGAAGTCAAGGTTAAGGTCTAACTCCTCAGTGGCACTTGCTACCAGTGGCTCAGGGCTACCCAACAGAACAGTACCAGTTTGAGAATACACTCATCAACAGATTGTCCAGTTCTACTGGCCAGTACTAAGTCAGGCCCCATGGGTTGTTCTGATCTCATTTCAGTGGGAGGGTGGGACCCATTAGGAGCTGTAAGGCTCAGCTGAGTGTTATCTGGAGCCATCCAGGCACGTCTAAGATCTTCATTTCTATAGAAACACAGTCATTTGCCAGGCAGGCGCAGAGGCTCACGCCTGTAATCCCAGCACTTTAGGAGGCCAAGGCGGGTGGATCATGAGGTCAGGAGATTGAGACCATCCTGGCTAATATAGTGAAACCCCGTCTCTACTAAAAATACAAAAAAAATTAGCCAGGCATGGTGACACGCGCCTGTAGTCCAGATACTCAGGAGGCTGAGGCAGGAGAATCGCTTGAACCCAGGAGGGGGAGGTTGCAGTGAGCCGAGATCGTGCCACTGCACTCCAGCCTGGGCCACAGAGCAAGACTCCATCTCAAAAACAACAACAACAAAAGAAACACAGTCATTTGCCATGGTGGTCCCTTAAGATTCCAATGGCTACACCATCGACTGTAGTATGTAGTGGGCTGTACCATCTAGGTTTGTGGAAATGCACTCTATGATGGTTGCAGAATGACAAAATCACCCAAAGATGTATTTCTCAGCAGGTACTCCTGTTGTTAAGCAACATATGACTAATCAGAATGTGACTTTTCCTCACATGCATTTGTTCTTCACTTTTTGGGAGTCACAGCCCCTTTAAGAAGAGTAACGAAAACAATGGATGCTCTCCTTTATTAAATAAGCTTTCAAAAAAAAAAAAAAAAAACCCTAGCATTTTCCATATGGTTTTGGGGAGATATTCTAACATTCTAAAGCTTGTTCTTGGACCCAGTTTAAAAACCATCTGCTTGGCTGGGTGTGGTGGCTCACACATGTAATCCCAACACTTTGGGAGGCAAAGGTGGGTGGATTACCTGAGTCAGGAGTTCAAGACCAGCCTGGCCAACATGGCGAAACCCCACCTCTACTAAAAATACAAAAATTAGCCGGGTGTGGTGGCACACACCTGTAATCCCAGCTACTCAGGAGGCTGAGGCAGAAGAATCACTTGAATGTGGGAGGCAGAGGTTGCAGTGAGCTGAGATCGATCATGCCACTGCACTCCAGCCTGGGCGACAGAGTGAGACTTCGTCTCAAAAACAAAATAAAACAAAACAAAAAAACGCCTGCTCAACAAAATCATTTACAGTGCTCCTTTGAAACACAACTTCCCAGCAATAACAATTTGACTTCACCTGCCTTAGGTTACTGTTTTTTAAAAGTAAAAACAAAGTCTCATTAAAAAAAAAAAACGAGCTCATTAATGGTAGAAATTATCATCAATGCTCATGTTAGCCAGGGAGATGCTACATGCATAAAAGTTAGCTTAGAAAACTCTCTCCATGAGGATGTGGAGAAATAGGAACACTTTTACACTGTTGGTGGGACTGTAAACTAGTTCAACCATTGTGGAAGTCAGTGTGGCGATTCCTCAGGGATCTCGAACTAGAAATACCATTTGACCCAGCCATCCCATTACTGGGTATATACCCAAAGGACTATAAATCATGCTGCTATAAAGACACATGCACACGTATGTTTATTGCGGCACTATTCACAATAGCAAAGAGTTGGAACCAACCCAAATGTCCAACAACGATAGACTGGATTAAGAAAATGTGGCACATATACACCATGGAATACTATGCAGCCATAAAAAATGATGAGTGCGTGTCCTTTGTAGGGACATGGATGAAACTGGAAAACATCATTCTCAGTAAACTATCGCAAGGACAAAAAACCAAACACCGCATGTTCTCACTCATAGGTGGGAATTGAACAATGAGAACTCATGGACACAGGAAGGGGAACATCACGCTCCGGGGACTGTTGTGGGGTGGGGGGAGGGGGGAGGGACAGCATTAGGAGATACACCTAATGCTAAATGACGAATTAATGGGTGCGGGAAATCAACATGGCACATGGATACATATGTAACAAACCTGCACATTGTGCACATGTACCCTAAAACCCTAAAGTATAATAAAAAAAAAAAAAAAAAAAAAAAAAAAAAAAAAGAAAACTCTCTCCATTAAAATACCACGGTAATTTGTTCTCCACATATCTTAGGGCATCCATTTACCATCTGATTATTATTTTCATGTGGAGAGCTACTGAATAAATTGTAATTTACTTTTAATGAAATAATTATCTTGTGAAGGACAAATGTTGAAATGTTTAAGGCCCCGTGAACCAAGCAATCTCTTTCAACTTGTGCAAAATTAAACATAACAATAGTACTAACATAAAGGTAGGCAGAAGGCAGTTCTAGCTTATATACAATCAGCTTCACCCAGTGATAGAAGTGACCAGGTGAATCATCTTAAAAATTAAAAAAAACACACAGAAAGATTACAGACTCCAAAGTTTCAGTTGTAAGTTAGATTCTCTGACACGATTAGTGACACACAATAGTTCATCCAATGTTACTAAACTCTTTGTAAAATCATCTCAAAGTCTTCAGGTAAGACTACCTTTATTTTTAATTTTTGCTAAGTTTAATAAAGTTCTGAGACAAAGTCTGAAAGTAAGAAAGAAGTCAAGTTGATCCAGTGATTTATTTCTGTAACATCCTGCTTGATATCAACATCAACCTTTGCCTTGGTGATGAAATCAACATTTTATAGATCGAATTTTATGATGGCAGAGAAAGCACGGATTTTAAAAATAGAGAGAGATGGGTATTTGAATTGTACTTGCCTCAAGTATATATATATATATGTATATATATTTTTTTCTTTTTTTTTGAGACGGAGTCTCACTCTGTCGCCCAGGCTGGAGTGCAGTGGCGCGATCTCCGCTCACTGCAAGCTCTGCCTCCCAGGTTCACGCCATTCTTCTGCCAGCCTCCCAAGTAGCTGGGACTACAGGTGCCCACGACCATGCCCGGATAATCTTTTGTATTTTTAGTAGAGACGAGGTTTCACCATGTTAGCCAAGATGGTCTAGATCTCCTGACCTCGTGATCCACCCACCTCGGCCTCCCAAAGTGCTGGGATTACAGGCATGAGCCACCGCGCCTGGCCTCAAATATATATTTTTAAATGTGTATAAGCTTTATCAGCATGAATTCTAGGGGAAGAGAGAATTTCAGAGGATACAAAATGCAAACTGTAGGAGGATACAAAGCCTTACAAGTGTCTCCTTTGGTTAGGAACCATGCTAGGTTTTTTGGGGTCGTTTTTCAGCTTTGAGGTATAATTCACAAATGAAAATCGTATATACTCAAGGTGTGCAGCATGATGTTTTGATATAAAAGCTGAACTCACAGAAACAAAATGGAAAGGTGGTAACCAGGGGCTGGAGGTAGGAGAAATTGGAAAGATGTTGGTCAAAGGATGCAAACTTGTACTTACCAAGTAAGTTCTGGAAACCTAAGGCATAGCATGGTGACTATAGTTGCTAACAATGTATTATATATTTAAAATTTGCCAAGAAGGTAGATCTTAAGTTTTCTCAAGGCACACACACACGGTTATGGCCCCTACATCAAACACACATAACTATGTGAAACCATGGTAGGTATTTTACATTTTGTTATTAACCTAAGCACTTGAACAACAGACGTAGGGCTGAACATCAAGAGAATCACTCAGGGTACTTTAGTACCATTCCATTGGAACTTAAACACTATGAGGGCAGGAATTTTGTTTCCTACCGCTCTTCCCCCAACACCTATACCAGTCCCTGACACACAGTAAGTGCTCAGAAAACAACTGTTGAGAATAAATGAATACCTGGCAGTGAGCTAATAAACTTAAAGGGAAACAAAAGCCAAGCACATCCCATCTTGTTGTGAACAGGAAGATTCTGACAGTCTCAGGCATCCCTGAGCGAGTTTGCTGTGACCACTTTGGGGTTTCACATCAGGAGAAAAAGCAGAAGTCCAAAAGAAGATAAGAATAAATCAGGTTAGAGAAAAGAAAATAGACATACTTAAATGAACACAAAAGAAACTATGAGAGCTTAATTTGAAGAGGTGTCAGAAACTTTCCAAAAGAAAGAATCAGGCCGGGCACGGTGGCTCATACCTGTAATCCCAGCACTTTGGGAGGCCGAGGCGGGTGGATCACGAGGTCAGGAGATCGAGACCATCCTGGCTAACACGATGAAACCCTGTCCCTACTAAAAATACAAAAAGTTAGCCGGGTGTAGTGGCGGGCGCCTGTAGTTCCAGCTACTCAGGAGGCTGAGGCAGGAGAATGGCGTGAACCCGGGAGGCGGAGCTTGCAGTGAGCAGAGATCGCGCCACTGCACTCCAGCCTGGGAGACCGAGCGAGACTCCATCTCAAAAAAAAATAATAAAATAAAATAAAATAAAATAAAATAAATGATAAGAATCAAAGACAAAGAATGATTATGAAGCCATCAGAGAAGGGAGAAACAGTCTGTGTATTTCAACAGAAACAAGCAAGGACAGTGAGAGGACTTTTTAAAAAAGATCTTTCTTAACACATTTCTAATTTGTTCCTGCTCTCCCACCTTGAACTACTACCTTCCAGATACAAGGTGTTGCCTTTCCAAGGAAGACAGATTATTCTCGATCTCTGAAACCTCTGGATTACAGAATCCCAATATGTAAAAGAGGTCTTAGAAATCCTCCAGTCCAACCCTTGTTTGAATGAATGAGGCCACTGAGGCTCAGAGAGGTTAAGAATTTACCCAAGGTCACACACCTGGTTATTCATGAAAATCAATGCTCCTCCTTCTTCCTCTGGCCATTGACACCTTCAATTTCCAGATAAAATCTTCCTCCTCCACCGAGAGCAGGGAAAACACTTCTTTGGACTTTTGGGGAGGTAGGTGAATGAATGAAGGAAACAAAGCGTGTTGGCTGTTATGGCCCCTACATCACTTTGCTCTGCTGTGTTCTCCATGCCACGTGCCCACTGCAACTTCCTTTTGAAATATTTAAGAATAGTTGGCTGCCTGAAAGCTCTCTGATGCCTCTGGAGTGAAGACCTGATACAAATCCAAATTCATAAATTCCATTTCAAATGGGAGAATACTGTGTTGGGTAAAGTACATCCCATAAAGCTGAGTCACCCTATTCTGAAGCACAATGACCAATTTTATCTAATCACGGAATTTAAAAATATTCAGCACTTTCAATAAAAAATGTATAAAATCATAAATCCAAATGGTTATGTGTGTGTGGCTAAAATGAACATCTGGGGGAAATTAAGACTATCAGCACAATTTGGAGAGCTAGCTGTTTCTTAACGGTACACCCAAGCCTTTTTTTCTAACCTGGCTCAAACCTATAGAGTTATTAGCTGGTTTAGATGTCTGATGCAATATTTGCAAACAAATTAATTGCAAAATAAACAAATGTAGCTGAATTTTGTAACCAATGTAGCACACAGTAAACTAAACTATCAGCTTAACTCAAACAAAAAATTCCTAAGAAAATTTATATCCAAAACCACTAAAGCATTCAGATGTCATTTTCGCTTTCATAACCTACCTCTTAATTCAATATATTTTAAGCTACTGAAAATCAAGTGCTCTCCCATTTGGGTTTTGGCTGGAGTGGTTTGTTTGTTTTGGAGTAACACGTGTGCAACTGCAACATGTATATGTCTTAAATTTTTGGCTAAATGAGATAAATTAGATATAATGTTTCAGAATGTATGAAAGAGTATTTACTTAAAATTTTGAAATATTTAAAGTATCTTAAAAACCTAAAAATATCAATATGGTTTTTCTATTCAATGACTGTATCTATCCATCCAAGCCTAAGTTATTTGCCAACTTTCCATGCTCAGAACGTAATTGAAAGTCCAGAAAGAAACGAGAGGCCTCTGATGAACCTAAATACAGTTCACGAATCGTAGGTGCATTATTAATAAAAAGCCCTTTGGGTCTTCGCCCAGAACTGAATTGTTCTTTTCTATCGATAGCAGATACAGAGGATACAAATTCTCACACAGCTAATTGGGAGTTAATTTCTACTTACAAACAGAAAATCAGCCCTAAAAGCCAAATGAATGCATTCCTCCTGAAATGGACATGTTGAACAATTCACCTTATAAAGAGGAACACCAGGATTTTTAAAAAAATCTTAAATAGACCTTAAGAAGGAAAGCTGAGCAAGCAAAGAGACAGAAAATGATTTTAAAACTAAGGCCACCAGGAGACCTCAAGATCACAGCAGGCTGTGGACGCTGAGTATGGAGGTCCAAGCCCCATCACCCTCACTAGACCTGAGATGGGATTCTCACGGAGAGGGGCTACATCCCAGGGAGGCTGCAGGGACATCAAAGTAACCAGGAAGTCTTGAAAGGTGTCCAAGAGGAGAGGACAGAAGAGCTCCTGATCAGTGCTGAGGGGCGAGAGGGCAGGAAAGAAAGAAGTGATGGCTTGAGGTCAAGGGGAGCTTTGTTTAGAATGGATGAAACCTGAGGATGTTTTCAACATGAGGAGAAGCCAGGAGAAGAGCAGAGTGGAAAATAAGACAAACGGGAGAGAACCGTGTAGGTAGAGAGCGGGAAGGGGTGGCATGAAAAGCCTAGAGGAACGGAGGAGCCTTGAAAGACTCCTTCTCCTCCTCGGAAGCCCCCTTCGAGTCCCCCACCCCAGTTGGTTGCTTCCATCTCAGGCATGTGGCAAAGAATTAACCTAAGGTGGCTCAAAGCAGGTCCTCAGACAGAGGAATTAGCATCACCTGGATCCTGTTTGTTGAATCTCTAAGTCCAGTGCAGACCTACTGAATCAGACACTGCAGTCACAAGACTGCAGGTGATTCCTATTAAAGTTTGGGCTGCACTGGCTAAAGCAGTGGTTATGAATACAGGCACTGAAGTCAACTAGATCTGGGTTCAAATCCAGCTCTCCCCTGACCTCATGGTATGTGCCCAAGCTTGGGCAAGCATTTCTAACCCTCAGTTTTTTCCTCAGTGGAATGAAGACAATTGCACTAATATTTCTTGGGGGCTACTATAAAAATTAGAGTCCGGGCGTGATGGCTCACACCTGTAATCTCAGTGCCTTGAGAGGCCTTAATGGGAGGATATCTTGAGGCCAGGAGCTCAAGACCAGCTTAAGCAACATAGTGAGACCCCTGCCTCTAGAAATTTTTTTTTTTAATTAGCTGGGCACAGTAGTGATTGCCTATAGTCCCAGCTACTAGGGAGGCTGAGGAAGGAGGAATGCTTGAGCCCAGGAGTTCGAGGCTGCAGTGAACCATGGTCATGCCATTGCACTCCAACCTGGGTGACAAGGCAAGACTGTCTCAAAAAATAAGAAAAATTAAATGACATATTGTAGAGGTAAAGAGTGTGGCATTAAGCCTGGCACACAGTAATAATGGACAGCATGTTATTATTGTTCATCCCTTCTACTCTGACTGGTAAAATAGCTCCATTATGTCCCTGTCCAAAACACTCTGGGAAAGAGGTTGCCAGTGAGAGGGAATACGCTATAGGCTTCTGCATCCCATCCACCCGGAGCCCTGCACAGGGAAAGTGCCCAAAAAATATAGACTGAAATGAATATGCCCAGGGCTGTGACATGGGCAGACCAATGATCCCAAAGCAAATATGAAAACTATTTCTTTTACTATATTTACACAAAAACCAGTTAGACATAGGTTATAAACTTGTTCGGGATTAAAGGATCAACTTTCAGAAGGGGACAAGCACATTAGGAGGAAAAAGAATGCCTCTTTTAAAACCTCCTACAATAGGGAGTGTCTCTAAGAGGGACAGAGATGTCTCTGAACCAATACTAAAGAGCCCCTGAGATCAACAGTGCAAACTGCTCCTGGGATGTGTGACCCAAGGTGAAGTTGACTGTATGGGTAAAACACAGGTCAAATTGCACCACTAGATGAGTTTCTTCATTTTAGGCAAAGTTCCAATAATGAAGTGACTGACTTCATGCGGCACACCTTAATTTCCTGGGTTGGCAAAAGCACGTGTACAGAAACCCCATATACAGAAACCCCATCGGACTTGTTACCGTAACACGAACCTTTCTGCTTGCATTGTTATAGATGAAGGAAAAAAAAGGAGAACTTATAACACAGAACACCAGCTTCTACTGTGAGTAATATAGGATGAGGGCAAAAGTACTGGATGGATCACAGCCAAATTTCGATATGAAGAACCCACAAGTCGTTACAATTCAATCCATTCAAACAACTCACATTTCTGGAGTGCCCACTGGGCTAGACCCTGGGGGTGGTAAGAGAAGTGAGACCCAACCACCTCACTGGGTACCCCGCTGCTGAGGAAAGGGCCACCAGGACCTAGTGACTGCAGCCCTAGAGTACAGGCTGGAGTCGAGGCCCAGGAGGCCAGAGGCATGTCAGAGGAAGCTTCTGGCACATCTCCTTTGATATTGCTTCCCTGGGAGGCAAGAGAAGACATTTTGGGGAGACTTGCCAACAGAACTCCAGGGGCATGAAAGACCCTGAAGGGGAGGCTACGGAGCCCAGGCTTTTGCATGTAAGCAGTGAGGAACGATGAGGGTTTGGCCCTGGCCGAATGCAAGATGAGATTTTTGTTTAGGAAGGTCATTCTGTGGCTGGACCAGGCAGAGGAGAAACCAGGGGCCAAGTGACCCATTAAGGGCAAAGCAGTAGCCCAGGTAAGAGATGGAGAGGCTCGGCTGGGAGCAGTGGCTCATGCTTGTAATCCCAGCACTTTGGGAGGCCGATGTGGGTGGATCATGAGGTCAGGATTTCGAGACCAGCCTGACCAACATGGTGAAACCCCATCTTTACTAAATATACAAAAATTAGCCGGGCCTGGTGGCAGACGCCTGTAATCCCAGCTACTCAGGAGGCTGTGGAAGGAGAATCCCTTGAACCCGGGAAGCGGAGGTTGCAGTGAGCCGAGATCGCGCCATTGCACTCCAGCTTGGCTGACAGAGTGAGACTCCGTCTCAAAAAAAAAAAAAGATGGCGAGGCTCAAGAGGAGGTGGTGGGGCAGAGGCCTCGGGGACCTAAAGGGAGAGGAGTCAAGGGTGACCACAAGATTCCTAGTTGAGTCACAAATCAATGAAGCCCAGAACTGCCGGAAAGTTCTAGATCTACGGATACTCCCGGTCACAGCAAGGTACCCTGAGATCAGTGCTTTAACATAAAATTGCAATGAGTGTCCTAAAATCCCAGGCAGCTGCAGATTCAGGAGATGACTCCAAGGCTGCCTTTGTACCCTAACAGTCACAAGGCTTCTAGCAGCTTACTCTCCATAACGCTCCACGTAGCCCAAGAGCCTTGCATGCTGGAGCTCACCAGACATCCTTTTAAAAATCCAAGGGCCCTTTCCTTTGGATACAATTCCTCAGCTGTAGAATATTAAATAACTCGCCGGCTGTGGTGGCTCATGCCTGTAATCCCAGAACTTTGGGAGGCCGAGCGCGGATAGATCACCTGAGGTCAGGAGTTCAAGACCAGCTTGGGCAACATGATGAAACCCTGTCTCTACTAAAAATACAAAAATTAGCTGGGCGCAGTGGCACATGCCTGTAATCCCAGCTGGTTGGGAGGCTGAGGCAGGAGAATCACTTCAGCCCAGGAGGTGGAGGTTGCAGTGAGCTGAGATTGTGTCATTGCACTCCAGCCTGGGCAACAGAGCAAGACTCCGTCTCAAAAAAAAAAAAAAAAAAAGAATACTATATAACCCCAGGTGTTGCCAAAGATGTTCACTCTGAATTGAACTCCAAAGTCTTCCAGAAGTCTGTTTACCACAAAACAGTCTGTCTCCAAAGTAGAAGCAAAGATAAAGAAGTGTTTGTTGAATGGCTGACTGATGTTCACTGCAAGCTGAGTGCATTAGCCATTTCACTTTGAAGACTATGCACGTGGCAAAATTAAATGCACTAATAGTACTAACATAAAGGTAGGCAGGAAGGCACCTAATGTACTACAATAGCTTGTAAAACATCAGCCTCATCCAGTGATCAAGGTGACCAAATAATCTTTAACACACGCATACACACAGACAGAGAGAGTATAGACTCCAAAGTTTCCATTGTAAGACAAATTCTCTGACACTACTAGTGCACACTTGATGCCCTGGATCCTCAAGACATCACTGGGTGCCGGGCGCAGGGGCTCACGCCTATAATCCCAGCACTTTGGGAGTCCAAGGCGGGCGGATCACGAGGTCAGGAGTTTGAGACCAGCGTGGCCAACATAGTGAAACCCCGTCTCTACTAAAAATACAAAAAAAATTAGCCGGGTGTGGTGCCGGGTGCCCATAATCCCAGTTACTTGGGAGGTTGAGGCAAGGAGAGTCACTTGAACCTGGGAGGCAGAGGTTGCAGTGAGCCGAGATCATGCCACTGCACTCCAGCGTGGGTGACAGCGTGAGATTCCATCTCAAAAAAAAAAAAAAAAAAAACAAAGACATCACTGGGTTTGGTGAGAAGAGACAGAACACATCTGCCTGGCACTGGACTGCTCTTTTTTGGAGACAGAGGGTAAAATTTATACCCTGCAGTTTTACTCAACAGGGAATACCACCAGCAGTTTGGCCAGGGTAATGCTGTATGGGACTGTCCCCTACACCATGTAAATTGGGCATTTACAATTCTTAACCGCATCCTCCCAAATGCCAGTGAGCTATTGAGAAAACCTGAAACACCCCCCTGCATTTTCAAATGCCCCCTAGGGTTGCCACACTACCTCCGGTGAAGAACCCTCGCAGTATTCACCGATGAAGTTCTTCTCTATAAATACTCTGTTTTCCTACCTGGTAAAAATAATGACTGCCCGTACTTGTCCATCTGATATGGTATAAAGAAATAATCTTTTTTTTTTTTTTTCAAAGAAGCAACATGTCAAATAAGCCTTCAGTGTTCTAGAGTTCACTGCTATTTTTCAGCAGAAGCAAACCATTGAGCTAAATTACAAAGAGACCATAGCAATCTCCAGGGCTTTAAAAGGCTGATGCAGTATTTTTTCTTGGAGAATTTAAAAATAAAATGCAGTTCAAACTCTAGAACCTACAGTGAGGTTTTTCTCATAAATTCTGGAACACCACAAGTTCTATAAATCAAGCCCTGAAGAATGAGAGTACCAAGGCAAAGAACCCTCAGAACAAAGATTATGCAAAAGGATCACTGGTGATTTTCTATTTTTACATGAATTATAATGGCAGTGAAATAAAACTTGCCCTTCTGAACTCCACCCCCATACTTGTGCTACGATTATTAAAGTACTTTGCATTGTGAATATACTTTAATTCCAAGACTTCAATTGCTAACATTTAGACAGAATGTACTGACTAAGTTATATTAACCAAATTGTTAGTAATAAGCCTTTCTCTACCATAAAGTAAATCCTTTAAAAACAAAAAAAGTCCAATCCTTCTCAACGCAAGAAATATGCCCAAGGGTATCTACAGGAATGGCTGCAGTAACTGGCAAACGCTGGCAGGAATTTTCCAATGACTGAAGTCAACAAATCCTCAGGAAACATGCTCAGACAGATGGCACTTAAAAAAAAAAAAAACCTACTGCATTTAGATTTATAGGAAGATTTTTCACTTACTTCAAATTTCTGTATAATCCTCGTTCCTCTAAGTTAAAGGGGGAAAGAAAATCACACTGCAATTCCTTATTTTTCTAATTTAAAAAACAAAACAAAACACATTATATCCTCGAATCCAGCTTTTGATGTCTTCGAGTATTTTCTTGGAGTCTCTTTCCAATGAATACTACTTTCAAATTCTAAGCACAAAGTAAAATCCCAAAAGTTAACCCAAATAGCGTTGTACGAAATCAAAGATCACGATGTCAGCAAGCAACTGCATCTATCAGAAGTGATGATGATTCAGAACAGGATAAATTTAGAATGGTGTTTTCCAAAAGTCTTTTTGGATGTCAAATTCAGGAAACAGGTAAAGGCTACATCCCAAAAGTTCCTCTCCAAAAAGAACGCCAAAATATTAATAAAAAGAGTCTTCTTTTTGAAGTTTTTCGTCCCCTAGTGTCCTCGAGGCTGAACTTCCCCAACCTGGCCTCGGTGAAGCCATCCATTACTGGGCAAATCCACATGAAACCTGAGGACACTTCAGCCTGGGGAGGACGCAGTCAGAGCAGTGAAGCAACTTCACATGGGACGGGCCTTTTATGGCCTGAACTAGAGAGCCTTGATACCAGCTCATCTACCAGAAATAGCCCTGGAAATTCAGAGGAGCCCATCAGCTGTTGCAGCAGGCCTGGCCAGCAGCTACTTCAAATGCAATTAGGTTGTCCACACTGTCTTTCAGCTTGTTTTATAGAGAAATTAAAAATACAACAGCAGTCTACTGAATAAGCTACAACAATACAGACTTGGATGAGCAAACATTTCTCTACCTTAGTTTTTTTAGGCTAAAAAAGGAGCACACAACCATTGATAAAGCTCAGACACTGAACACCCCAAAAGTAAGTAACAGACATATATACAATGAATGCCCGAAAAGTAACTAACAGACGTACACATCTATGAAACAGCATGATATAATGGCACATGTCTCTACAAGTTTACAAATTCTGTAACCTCTGTGGATTTCTTCCCACTTCCAATAATTGTAGAAAATGAATCATCAGAAGAAAGCATTGTGCTGGAAGTACTTTCTCGAAAATGACACAAATATTTTATCTTCAAGCCAAAGTCAGTCCTCTGAACTGGCAAGATCTATCTTCCTATGGCTCTCAGGTAGCTCACCTCACTGAAAAACCAGATGAACCTAACCTAATGAAAAAAATATTAACTAGGAAGCACAACCACTTCTTAAATGGCCATACGCATTTTTTTAAACATTAAAAGGCCACTGACATGTTGAATACACTCAAACAAATATCACAACCCTGTTTACAAAAATACTTACAATTGTAGGTCTCCGTCCCTGTTGGTACCAAGAATAGAGAGTCTTAATTGTCTGCACCAACCTCAATATAAACCACAAACCCCATAAGACTTGGGCTGGAGTACAGCAAAAGCTGTGTGCTGCGCGGGGCCTCCCAGTGGTATGCCTCTGGGTGTCAGGGTTCTCAGACCACCAGCTGCTTCAGCCAGCACAGGAGGCCTCTCTAAGCAAGATCTAAATTCCTGTTACTAATTAACCCTACAGAACAATGCCTCTCCCTAAAAGGACAGTCCTGAGGCCAGGTGAAAAGATGACAGGTATAATAATTAAACATTGGCTTCATGACTGTTTTGTGCTAGGGGTAAAAAAATTTGTCCCAGTCAACTGTTTTTTGTTTTGTTTTGTTTTGTTTTTTTTACCCATCTCAAGATAACACACAAACAAAATTTCATAGCATGGCTTTTGCATCCTAATCTCAGTCTTGACCCTGATCTTCTTTTCCCTCAGACCATATTGGCTTTTTCCTCATTTTAAAGTTTATTTGATCTTGTTTTACGTATTTTTATAAGCTGTGGTAAGCCCCTCCCTAGAGAAAAGTAGGGCAAAAATAAATAAAAACTTACATAAAACAGTTCACTATCTGGGTCTTCTCTGTAAAGAGAAGATAGGAGGAGAAAATGAATCACTGTTACCACAATAGTGCTATTTCCTTCCTAAAAAAGATTCACTCCCACAAAATAAACATCAATCTTTTGTGTGCCTCTTAAGTTTTTGCACACTGCTTCTCTGTAGCAACCAAACTGTCCTAGATTAATACATTGGACTCTAATAGGGTAAGTCTCCTTCGTCACTTCTTTTATATATCCTTTTTGTCTTTGATTATTTAAATCCCAGTTAATTCTTCCTGTGCAATCCATTTACTTTCCTAATTTTTTTGCTATCTGCCTGGCTTAGAAGACTCATCACACTCACTTCTTTCCAATGATGATAATCATGAATTGGAAGAAAAATCAACATACAAAAGATGTCAATTGTCCCCAAACTGATCTACAGATTAACAAAATTCCTATCAAAATCTTGCAAGGTTTTTTTGTTTGTTTGTTTGTTTGTTTGTTTTGTTTTGTTTTTTTGAGACATAGTCTTGCTCTGTTGTCCAGGCTGGAGCAGAGTTGTGCAATCATGGCTCACTGCAGCCTCCACCTCCCCAGCTCAAGCAATCGTCCTGCCTCAGCCTCCTGAATATCTGGGGCTACAGATGTGCACCACCACACTGGGCTAATTTTTTAATTTCTTAGTTTTTGTAGAGATGGGGTCTCATTAGGTTGGCCAGGCTTGTCTTGAACTCCTGGGCTCCAGCTGTCCTCCCACTTTGGCCTTCTTAAGTGCTAGGATTACAGGTGTGAGCCACCGTGCCTGGCCTCACAGTGATTTTTGGCAGATATTCTAAAATTTATAGTAAAGGTACAGGCCCTAGAATAGCTAAAAGCCATCTTGAAAAAGAAGAAAAAAGTTAGGCCGGGCATGGTGGCTCATGCCTGTAATCCCAGCACCTTGGTAGGCCGAGGCGGGTGGAACACCTGACATCAGGAGTTCGAGACCAGCCTAACCAACATGGTGAAACACTGTCTCTACCAAAAATACAGA
Source organism: Symphalangus syndactylus (assembly GCF_028878055.3). Classification (NCBI taxonomy): domain Eukaryota; kingdom Metazoa; phylum Chordata; class Mammalia; order Primates; family Hylobatidae; genus Symphalangus; species Symphalangus syndactylus. The sequence goes on from NC_072426.2 coordinate 70,713,122, forward strand.
AAAATTAGCCAGGCGTGGTGGTGCATGCCTGTAATCCCAGCTACTAGGGAGGATAAGGCAGGAGCATCGCTTGAACCCAACCCTGGGAGGCAGAGGTTGCAGTGAGCCAAGATCATGCCACTGCACTCCAGCCTGGACCACAGGCTGCACTCCATCTCAAAAGAAGAAAAAAGTTAGAGCAATGAATCTATCCCATATTAAGGCTTACTGGATAACTACAGTAATCAAGACAACACAGCATTGGCAAAAAGACAGACACATAACATAGATCAGTGGAACAGACTGGAGAACCCAGAGACAGGCCCACATGAATATGCCAAACTGATTTCTGTGCCATTCAACAAACAGTGCTAGAGCAATTAGACACCCCTAGGCAAAAGCAATGAGCTTCTACCCAATCCTCATTGTGGTACATCCATACCATGGAATACTACTCAACAATAAAAAGGAACAAATTATTAGTACATGCCACAACCTGGGTAAGAATCCAGGGAATTAAATTATGCTGAGTGACAGAAAGCCAATCCCAAAATGTTAGATACTATACGAGTACATTTACATAGCATTTCCCAGATGACAACATTATAGAAATGGAGAAAAGATGGGAGTTGTTAGAGGTTAGGGATGGGGATGAGGTGGTTTAACAGGGCCACATGAGAGACCCCTGTTCTGGAACTCTTCTATTGGATTGACCACATCAGTGTCAATATCCTGGTTGTGATACTATTGTATAGCTTTGCAAGATGTTATCACTGGGGAAACTGAGTAAAAAGCCCTCATGATCGCTTTGTATTATTTCTTACAACTACATCTGAACCTGTAATTATCTCAAAATTAAAAGTTTAATTAAGCGGGGTGGGGTGGCTCACGCCTCCCAGAACTTTGGGAGGCTGTGGTGGATGGATTACCTGAGGTCAGGAGATCGAGACCATCCTAGCCAAAGTGGTGAAACCCTGTCTCTACTAAAAATACAAAAATTAGCCAGGCGTGGTAGCTGGCATGTGCCTGTAATCCCAGCTACTCGAGAGGCTGAGGCAGGAGAATTGCTTGAACCCGGGAGGCAGAGGTTGTAGTGAGCTGAGATCGTGCCACTGCACTCCAGCCTGGGTGACAAGGGTGAAACTCTGTCTCAAAAAAAAAAAAAAAGTTTAATTAAGTATTTTTTCCAAGGAAAAAGCATCCCAAACCCAAAAAACAAACCTACTTCAAATGAAACTTTCAAATATAATCCATTTGTAAATGGGCCTCTTACTGTAACTGTACTTCACATAAATCTATAGAGATTTACTTATTATCAGTGCTATCTTAAGAATTTCAAACTGGAAATATTTCTTTTTCCCTATAAGAATGAAAGTTAATCCGAAAGTAAAATATTTGATATAGAATAAGAAATGGAAAGCATTGCTTTCAATTGAATGTGTTTATTTAGCAGGCTGTGTAGATACTTAAAAAGAGCACCTCTAATATCTAGGGCCCATCCAAAAATAAAAAAGGAAACCTGCACATAATTTTCAGAAATTTCATCGACTGCCCCAGATTAATTTTTAAAACCTGACCTACTCTGGAGAAATAGCAAGAAAACAACTTTTTGGAAAGGGAGGAGATCGGGTCATCTCAGTTTTCGATTATATTTCATTTTTAGAGACAGGGTCTCACTATTTGGCTCAGGCTGGTCTTGAACTCTTGGGCTCATGTGATCCTCCTGCCTCAGCCTCCTGAGTAGCTGGGATAACGAAAGTGTGCCACTGCGCTGGTCTTCCAATGTGAATACTGCTATAAATATAACAGAAAACAAGTTTTTGAAATCTGTTCTCTAGAACTCTTCCTTTTTCTTTTTTGTTTTCCTTTCTCTTGAGACAGAATCTCACTCTGTTGCCAGGCTGCAGTGCAGTGGCGCGATCTCGGTTCACTGCAATTTCCACCTCCCGAGTTCAAGTGATTCTCCTGCCTCAGCTTCCTGAGTAGCTGGGACTACAGGTGCATGCCACCACACCCAGCTAAGTTTTGTATTTTTAGTATGACAGGGTTTCACCATGTTGGCCAGGATAGTCTCGATCTCTCGATTTCATGATCTGCCCATCTCAGCCTCCCAAAGTGATGAGATTACAGGCATGAGCCACCTCGCCTGGCCCTTTTTTTTTTTTTTTTGAGATGGAGTTTCACTCTTGCTGCCTAGGCTGGAGTGCAATGGCACGATCTCGGCTCACTGCAACCTTCACCTCCCAAGTTCAAGCGATTCTCCTATCTCAGCCTCCCAAGTAGCTGGGATCACAGGCACCTGCCACCACATCTGGCTAATTTTTGTATTTTTAGTAGACACGGTTTCACCATGTTGGCCAAGCTGGTCTCGAACTCCTAACCTCATGTGATCTGCCTGCCTCAGCCTCCCAAAGTGCTGAGATTACAGGTGTGAGCCACCACACCCGGCCGAACTTTTTATTCTTGAAAATAAATAGATGATATAACAGTTTAGCCTTCCCAGAAGTGGAATGGGCAGATGGAGGTTTCAGGGCCCTTTATCTTCTCAGTTTCCATAACATAAAACCTAGATCCAAACTCCCTGAATCGCCACTTTGGAGGCCAGTCTAACTTATGCTGGACTTTTCTGGCACTTTGGGGAATGCCAGGTCATGCACAGAAGAGATGAGGCTTCTTTTTAGTTCGTTGAGGAGGCAACACAAGCCCAGAATATGCTCCAGTGACTCATCTTTTGCCCCCAAAGTTTCTTTGGCCCCACCTCTCTCTTCAAGCTCTCACCTACCTTCTCTTCTTTTTATCATCCTGAATGTTCCAGAACCATTGTCTCCTCTCACCCAGCCCCATGTGCTTTCCAGCAAGTTTTGTCATTGGATTCTGGCTCCCCTACAACCCAGAAACTTCTCTTCCAACAACACACTCTCCTGAGGCTTCATCTGGACATGGCCTCTATGGTGTCTGGCACTTTCTGACCACTTCTGCCTCCACTGAATGTCCTCTTTGCAAAATGTCTCCAACACTCCTTTCCTCAGCTCTCCCTTGCCTTTCTGATCACTCTTCAATTGTTTCACTGAGTGTCCACCTCTGCCTCCCTCAAATGTCCATATGTTTTCCAGGACTCCGAGCCTGCTGGTATCATCCTACCTTCTCCCAGAGTGAGCTCCGTCTGCCACACCTAAAGCAGAAGTCAGAAGATTGGTGATTCCCTGAAGTTCAGCAAACCAGGAGCATCTCATGGGAACATGGAACTCAAGAGAAATCAAGCTACACCCGTCTTCTCCCATCTCCCATCAGGAAACTTGTTCCTGGTTTCCTACCTGACCACAACCTCCCCATCGGCAACTTGGCCACCCAAACCAGAAATCAGGGCCCTGCCTCACTTGAGTGATCATTCAGATCTCAGCAGTCACTATGCCTTGGTTCCTGCCTTTAACCTTCCTCTCTCCTTCCACCCCGTTGATGTTCTTATGGGCCTGAGTCAGGCTTATGCCTGGAGTCTCCAAACTTCACTTCCACCTCTCTAAACCCATCCTCTCCGCCGCTTCCAGAATGGCCTTTAAACGGCCCCATCCTGCCTGCTAACTACCAATAAAAACCGTCCTGGAGAGTCCCCCAGCAGTTCTCAAGCGTAGGCCTGGCAGGTGCTGCCTCCAACAGACAGGTGGATAGCGCTTGCTTCTCACCCATGGAAGCCCACATGGCAAACTTTTCGTCTTTTTTATATTTTATGTTTTTATTTTTTAATCTAGCAAATTCTCCCAGATCCTGACCCATATGGCAAACTTTTAAAATTAAATTTGTTAAAGGGGGCTGGGTGCAGTGGCTCATGCCTGTAATCCTAGCAGTTTGGGAGGTCGAGGTGAAAGGACTGAAGCAAGGAGTTTGAGACCAGCCTGGGCAACATAGTGAGACCCCATCTCTTTAAAAAAATAGTAAAATGAATATAATAAAAAATAAAGTTTAAAACAATAGGCTGCGCATGGTAGCTCACGCCTGTAATCCCAGCACTTTGGAAGGCGGAGGTGGGAGGATCACCTGAGGTCAGGAGTTTGTGACCAGCCTGGCCAACATGGTGAAACTCATCTCTACTGAAAATACAAAAATCAGCCAGACATGGTGGTGCGAACCTGTAATCCCAGCTACTGCAGAGGCTGAGGCAAGAGAATCGCTTGAACCCAGGAAGCGGAGGTTTCAATGAGCCGAGATCGTGCCACTGCACTCCCGCCTGGGTGACAAGAAACTCCATCTCAAAATAAACAAATAAAATAAATAAAATAAAAAATAAAAATAAATTTGTTAAAGGACAAATGTAAGACTATCCTTAAAATCATTGTCACTCTCTTGCATTTAGATATTTATCAGTAGGAGAAAAAAGGTATCCAGTTACAAATAAATACTTTGGAAATGACACTTAACCCTTAGGTTAGCTCATACAGACTAAGACCTGCAGTGACGTACTTTTGCAGGTGTACTCCTACAAGCTGTGAGGCTTACAAGGACTGCGATGCCTTGCTTCATTACCAACACCACATTTAGATAAACCTAGGAGGGATGCAATTACTTGTGTTGGTGCAAAACAGAAAACAAAAGAAAACAAAAAACTCAAGGATGGGCAGCCTGTTGGATACATTCCAAAGTCCCACTTCTTTGAGCTGGAACCTCCTATCCTCCCTCCCACCAGCAGGTGACCTGTGCCCAACCATGAGAAGCCACCCTGGCCATCCTTCCTATTCCTATCTAGTTTGTTCTCTCTGCTCAGAATGCCTTTCCACTCTTCTCACTTAGAAAACCCCTAATCTAGCCAGGTGCAGTGGCCCATGCCTACAATCCCAGCACTTCGGGAGGCTGAGGCAGATGGCTCACCTGAGGTCAGGAGTTCAACACCAGCCTGGCCAACACAGTGAAACTCTGTCTCTACTAAAAATACAAAAATTAGTCAGGTATGGTGGCTCGAGCCTGTAATCCCAGCCACTCCCGAGGCTGAGAAGCACTTGAACCTGGGAGGCAGAGGTTGCAGTGAGCTGAGATTGTGCCACTGCACTCCAGGCTAGACAACAGAGTGAGACTCTGTCTCAAAAAAAGAAAGAAAGAGAGAGAGAGAGAGAAAAAAAGAAAGAAAGAAAGAAAGAAAGGAAAAGAAGAGAAAAGAAAGGAAAGAAAGAAAAGAAAGAAAGGAAAGAAAGGAAGAGAAAAAGAAAGAAAGAAAGAAAGAAAGAAAGAAAGAAAGAAAGAAAGAAAGAAAGAAAGAAAGAAAGAAAACCCCTAATCATACTTCAAGCCTTAGTTGAGAATATTTCCCCTACAAACCTCTCCTGGCCATGGTCTCTGATTCTCAATCTCTAGGCTGTTGGCAGAGACTCCATGATATTTTCATATTGCCAGGATCTAGTAACATGTGCCACTCAGTAAATTTAATAAATGTTTGTGATGTGGACTGAAAATATCAAAATAGTCTGCAGTTAGATCTCTTCTCTCTCTCTTTTTTTTTGAGACAAAGTCTCACTCTGTTGTCCAGGCTGGAGTGCAATGGCAAGATCTCAGCTCACTGCAGCCTCCACCTACCGGGTTCAAGCCATTTTGCTGCCTCAGCCTCCCAAGTAGCTGGGACCTCAGGCACATGCCACCATGCCTGAATAATGTTTTTGTATTTTTAGTAGAGACTGGATTTCACCATGTTGGCCAGGCTAGTCTTGAACTCCTGACCTCAAATGATCCGCTCACCTCAGCCTCTCAAAGTGCTGGGATTACAGACGTGAGCCACCGCGTCCGGCCGATCTCTTCTCATTTTAATGCAGCTACAACATTCTCCCTTTTGTCGGGGTGGATTAATCAATATGTAATATCCCTCTAGAGCTGCAGAAAGAGTCACAAGTTGGATCCTCAGCTCACAGGCAGAAAAGAAAACATGCATCACCAGCTCAAATGTTTCTGTGTAGTGGCCTCACTGTCCATTTCTCACTCCTATTTCTGGACTCAAGATGATGTCAGAGCATTGGCCAGGACTGTCAGTGCAGCAAAGTAAGACAACAACACTCTCTGTCTCCTTGCTTCTGCCTTCTGAAAAGTTCTGCTTTCCACGGGGCAATGAACTTGATCAATCACTGGAGGTATTTTTTAAGCAGCTCATTTCCAGGAGATGAAAAGACTAGGCAACCAGGACCTGTATTTTGCCCTATTTTCTGCCACGATGGAACCAGACTTGGAATCATTTCCTTTTCCCAAAAAGCTTAGGATTTTGAGCTCTATGGGAGAAGACAGAGACATGCTGTAGTCTACTGATATGTACACCGATACACCTGTATGAATCTGAGCTTGTGGCCTTCTGTACCGTGGGCAAGTCATTTTGTCTGTGCATAAATTTCTTTTTTAAGACAAAAAAGGAGATATTATTTTCAGTTAATATTTTTCAACCAACAACCCCCCACCCCTGCCAGAAATCTGAATCAATTAATAGTTCAATCAATTGAGTCTGTCTTTCTGTCTGTCTGGTCTGGTCTTGATTTTTCTCAAAGCTTTTGGAGAACTTTACTGGCTTTAGCTGAAAATCTTTGAGCTCCAAGGTCATCTGTAAGTCACTGGCTTGAACCACTGATGAGTGAGCCAACTCTTCTCTCCCAGGCTGTGGCTTCAGAGCAATGGGTGTGTAGCAGAGCTCAACACAAAGAGAACTGCTGGCCTCGTGGTCAAAATGAGATGTGAGCTTGCCAGGGGTGAGCCTGGACCATGGTTTATGAGTCCTGGCTCCAGAAACCCAGCCTCGCACATGGCTGGAGCAACATTGCATTCCTGGACACCAGGCTCAGAGTCTTGAGAGTAATCAGAGATGTACAAAGTGTGACATGCTCCGTTTGGGCCGCTAGATATCTAAAAATATGGGATTTCTGTCTGCAGTCAAGCAGCAGCTCACTGCACCAACAGAACCAGGGAGGCTGCTGCTCAAATGGGGACATGAGCTGACGGCGATATGGCCAGTGGAGTGAGAACCCGGGAGGCTCTTCCCTTCCCTGCTGTTGTTGACATCACAAAGCTCAGCACCACATGTGGTTTGTTTGGCTGATTCCAAATACCAAGAGGGAATGGATCATTCTTATTCCTGAAAGAAAAACTCCAGGAGACTGTGCTCCTCAGGGAGCATCATCTATACCTTAGAGACACACGGGAGCAAGGAGCCCTCTCTGAGCATGTTCTCCCAGCCCCAAGGACCGAGAAACCCCACATCCCCTGGGCCAAGCACTCTCTAGCCCAGTGAAGGTTCCATTCTCATCTTCCTCCAGAAACAGAGCTCTACGTAATGGCTGTGCACTTGGCCAACCCACGGAAGGCCAATAAGCCTGTAATAGAATGGAACCACAGTCCCAATAATTCTATAAAACGGAACCACTTGAACCCAGGAGGCAGAGGTTGCAGTGCGCCGAGATCGTGCCACTGCACTCCAGCCTGGGCGACAGAGCGAGATTCCACCAGAAAGAACGAAAGAAAGAATGAACGAACGAACCAAAGAAAGAAAGAAAGAGAGAAAAAGAAAGAGAGAAAGAAAGAAAGAAAAGACGGAAAGAAAGAAGGAAAGAAACAAGAAACACCATGTGTTGTATCTTAACAATGTATCTTTGGCTCCAACTGTGGATCCTGGGCCATGTCTCCCTGACAGCATGAGTGGAACTTCCTACCCTAAGGTTTAGCCAGTGACTTCTGTATTGAGAGCAAGGGCTACAAGACTGAGGAGGAGGGTCCCATCTGAAAACCGGGGTGTGGGAGGATGGGGTCCGACAGGAGTCAGCTGTGGGGACAGAATGGTGGGGGGTAGAAGGCTGAGATCAGGAAGACTGATTTCTGGGGTAGGTGGAGAACACCAAAAAAAAAACCCTGAAAAATTCAAGAAAAGAAAATAACAGAATGATGTAGAAATCAACTGAATAAATTTAACTTTATATTTAATACAACATTCACTTCATTTTCTTAGATTTCTCATTACACTGCCCTCAGGTAAGGGCTTGGTTTTAGTCTGGGGACTGAAAATCGCTGGTCTGGATTAAGATTCCCACAGTGCCATCAAATTCTAAAAACTTGAAATTCTACAGTTCTGAGGCATAGCACTATCTCACATTCTCCAAAGAACAGCCTCAACAATGAGGGGGAAAAAAAGAAGGAAGGGGCCAGGTGTGGTGGGTCACGCCTGTAAGCCCGGCACTTTGGGAGGCTGAGGCGAGAGGATCACTTGAGGTCAGGAGTTCAAGACCAGCCTGGCCAACATGGTGAAACTGTGTCTCTACTAAAAATACAAAAATTAGCCAGGTGTGGTGGCAGGCTCTTGTAGTCCAAACTACTCGGGAGGCTGAGGCAGGAGGATTGCTTGAACCTGGGAGGTGGAGGTTGCAGTGAGCCAGGATTGTGCCACTGAAATCCAGCCTGGGCGATAGAGTGAAACTCTGTCTCAAAAAATAAATAAATAAGGAAGGAATAAAGCGCTCCAAGCGAGATAAAATATCTTAAAGCAAAGCATTCTGAAATAAAAATTATTAGACAGTAGGAGAGCAAGCAAAGATAAAATCCTTTGAGCATGCCTCAACTTCCCTCCAATAGAGATTCAGGCCAAAGCAGATCAGATAACCCTTTGAAGACCCTGAAGTTATTATCTGTTGGGATACTAAAGTGGATTATTCATTAGCAAGTACAAGTAATTCCCTCCCAAGGATCTATTGAAAGATGGCTGGTAATCTCATTAGTGGGATAGAGGGTGCAAATTGCATCAAAGGGAAGAGAGAAAATAAATAAGCAAACATGTTTTCAAACAACTACAGTTATTTAGGAGTTCTTCCAGGTACTCCTAACTCCTTGCTACAGCTCCCTTCAGCTTACGCTTGTACCCCTAGTGACATGGGCCCCCTAAAATGTGACTTGTGTGAGGACAGAGATTTTTGTCTGGTTTGTGAACTGCTGTTCATCTTCAGTGCCTGGGATATAGTAAGTGCTCAATAAACATTTGTTGAACGAATAAGGCAAATAATACGTATGCTACAGGGAAAATGACAAGGCAATGAGTTCTTTTCCAAAGGCAACTTTATCCCTCATAGACACCCCCCTGCCCTGCAATCTGTGATCGTAATTCCTGCTGGCTTTGTGCAGGCTGTTCCACATGCCTGAATTGGTTTACCTCCTTCTCAAATACCTCTTTGGGAAAGATTTTCCTCATTAAGCAGTGTCTGATTTCAGTATAGGACTCCCTTGCAAAATCTTCCAGGCATTCTGATCTCCTGGGCTTGGCATCACTTTCACAAATCTGCTGCCCAGGGACCATGTGTTCACAGAGACACGGCTTGCTGGCCCATATGATAAGCTAATTGATGTGGTAAGCCCTGAAGGCAGGATTATTTTTCAGCCAGGCCCTGCCTAATGTTTTCTGATGATGGCCAAGTGGGCAAGTTCAGTCCTTTCTCCCCAGAAACATGATCCTGCTTTCTATACCAACAAGTATTAATTCAAATCCCTCGTGGGCAGTCCAGGATATGAAAATTACAGTAATCTAATCTTGTAGAGGAAGAAGTATGAATCATCGTGACATGGCCTGACAAAGAGCAAAGTGATTAATGCCAGGCTGCAGTAAGGTCCCCAGTGACAGCTCCCTGTGGGTCACAAACCTAACATGGGAACCCATGAGGCAAACATCAGAGAAGCAACATCCTGGTCTCCATCCAGGGAGAGGAGAAGCAGAGAGTAGCAATGCCGTGTTCTCAGGACCGTGTCTGAAAACTGGCCATACTGAGGCAAATTCAGTGACTGAGGGAGAAGAGCAAGACTGGGTCTCAAAAGCTCATCCGCTCCATCTTCTGACTGGTGGAAACTGCTTAAACTCTGAAGCTTACTTTTAGGTAGGAACTGTAAGGTTTGCAGAATCACGGCATCACAGAGAATGACCTAGAAACCCCAATCCTCTGCAGGGGGAAACAAGAGGACATGCTTAGGACAAGCAAGATGACAGATAACCATGCCAAAAAGAATGTGCTCTTAACCATATCCCAGAAACATACAGTTCTGAAGAAGTCTTGGCCTTCTTCTGAAACCTTCAAGAAGTACACCAAAGTTCCCCATCTCCCATCTCCAGGAAACCACAGCCCAAGTGCACTGGGAAAGTTGGTCAGTGTGCCTGCAAGCCTAAACCATCACTTGGCTTTTTTTTTCTTTTCTTGCTTTCTTTTTCTTTTTTGCACAGCTGTATTCAATTTTCTGTCCTTGGGGTTTTAAAAGGAACATTTATTCTAGGGCCAGGATTCTCAAGTTTTATGGTTATACAACTCCCTCCCAGGGCCAAAGAATGTTTTAAAAGTCTTAAAGCTAGCAAAGAAAATTAGTAAACGTATCCGAATGAAAGTGAAATAAAAAATTAAGACTTGTTCCAGTTTATATTCAACCTCTTACTTGATTGTATTGTACCTTCTGTTTGCTCTTCACTACTTTTACTACCCATTTTTCATGCAAGTATAGGTAGGTAGGTGTGTGTGTGTGTGTGTGTGTGTGTGTAGAGACAGTGAGAGAGCAGGTGAAGAACAGAGAAGTACAAAGGTGTATTTCGAGTCTTCCACAGCTTCTGTTTCCTGTTCTGTGGTAAATTTTATTTTAAATAAGGTCTACAGCTTAAACCGAGTTTAACAAAAGGTCACGAAGAAAGAGATTCCTTCAGTGTTTTTATAACGTTGCTTGCTTTCCCAATTTAGAGAGCTAGATACTTCCTGATTTTTTGGTAGTAGGAAAGTAGTTTTAAAAACCCCTACATTTTTTACTTAAAAAGTCAAATTAGTGGCATTTTTAATTGAAATGATTAAGCTTTTGTCAATATCAAAAAAAAAAAATCATTACCAGAAAAAAAAAAAAAGAGAACGATAAGATGACACTCCCACCAGCCCATGAAATGTTAACTAGTTTTCTCAATGCAGCCACGTGGAGCTAAGAAAACCCTCAAGTCCCTTACCTGTCTTCTTCTGTTCTTCTCCCTTCATGTCACCTGGATCCCCACATCTCACAGGCATCTACCCAAAGCCTTTGTCTGCACAGGTTCACAAACATCACTTGTACGTTTGCCCCTGAATTCTCCCGAAGGGTGACTTCCTGCTTATGCGCACTCATCGGATCTGACAAAGCCAAGCTCAGGCTTTCGGGGCTGAGGTTTGTGACATAGCACACACCACCACATTAGAGGCCTGGCTGCATCCCAAGACAAACCAGAAATTTTTGAGAAACAAAAGTTATTTGCACAGATCCACCCTGAGCAGAAAAGACGGAATCCGTACTCTTCCATAAAATGATGGGAAATGTTGTCAGTGGCACCTGCTTTGTACCGTCCAATTCTCTGAAAACAATTAGAAGACAGTGGAAACTGACCTTGCCCGACCCTCATCATGATGAGCAGCCGATGCAGGCTTCTCTGGAGAGGCAGTTAGTTCTGAGAAAAGCCAACCAAACTTCTCCTCTTGGCAATCACTTTCTCTTGCTCTTTTAAAATCAAGAAATCAAAGTGCCCTTTAGCACGGCCCTATGGCCAAGAAAGCCCTGCAGCCAAGATAACAGGTTGAAGTTCAAACAATTCATCCCAGATAACCACTCTAATTCTCCCATGATTGGAAGTTGCTAGAAGTTAGTCAAAGTTATAAACCTAGGGCACAGGACAGCTGGAAAAAAAAAAAAAGATTCTAAAAGCAGGGTTTGTTTCTTGGACTGGGCATAGAGGCTCATGCCTGTATTCCAAGCACTTTAGGAGGCCAAGTGGGGAGGATTGCTTCAGCCCAGAAGTTTGAGACCAGCCTGGACAACACAGTAAGGCACCCGTCTCTACCAAAAAAAATAAATAAATAAAAATTAGCCAGGCATTGTGGCTCACACCCATAGTCCCAGCTACTTGGGTGGCTGAGGTAGGAGGATCCTTTAAGCCCAAGAGGTCAAGGCTACAGTGAGCAGTGATCGCACCACTGCACTCCAGGCTGGGTGACAGAGCGAGGCCCTGTCTAAATAAATAAATAAATGAATAAATAAAAGCAGGGTTTCTTTTAAGCCAGAAATTTTTTCACGGGTGATATTCTAACTTCTAATCACATAGGACACACTACTAATATCATCTTCTCAGAATAATAAATTTAAAAATCCTGTGAATCTGCACTCTAGAACAAATGAAGATGCTTCTTTCAATGTTTTATGAAAGTAATACTGAACAATTCTTTCTTCTGAACCCCCACAGCATGCCTCTCACATATACAATAAAACACAACCAAACAATTACAACCACAAAGTTTTGTTTTTTAAACCACACACATAAGAAAATTGCTACAAGAAGACTTTACCTAAGGTTAGAGAAATAAGGGCATTCTCTAATTTCATGCCAAGCCAGCTAGAAAACACTAAATTTTAAAAATATTGTGTTATGGTAGGCCATTTGTATTCCATATAAGAAAAAAATTTCAGCTAGGAGCACTCAAATATAACTTCAATTGACTTACCAAAATATGCAAGTGCATGGGCGTACACACACACACATCTGGTAAAAGAAAAACAAACACAGCTTGGATTCATCCAAGATGAGCAGTCCCTAGTCATGTGCTCAAAATATGATTGCTACGGTTTGAATGTGTCCCCCAGAGTTCATGTGCTGGGAACTTAATCCCAAATGCTACACTGTTGAGAGGTAGGACCCTTGAGAGGTGATTAAGTCATGAGTGCTCTGTCCTTGCGAATGGATTAATATCATTATCACAGAAGTGGGTTCTTTATCATGAGAGTGGATTTGCTATAAAAGTGAGTACATCGCTCTGTTGCTTGCTCTCACCATGTGATGCCTTCTGCCAGGGGATGACGCAGCATGAAGGCCCTCACCAGATGCAGCCCCTGGATCATGGACTTCTCAGCCACCAGAACCATGAGCCAAATAAACTTTTATTCTTTCTAAACTACCCAGTCTGTGGTATTCTGTTATGGTAGCAAGAAGTGGACTTAGACAATGATGTTTGCTCAAAACATTTCAAATGGACTTTCTAGCCTAAGTAACAGTCCATTTCCAACTAATATTTTCTCAAGAGAAGAGAAAGAGTGGGTTGTTACTTGAAGGAACATCTGTCTTAAAAAGTTGTTTTCACATAATCTAAATTAGTAAAGAAGTGTGGGGAAAGAATGTACTGATGCAAATGGTAAGAGCCGTGGGCAATGCACTTTTGAAGTTTCTGAAAAGCATCTGTGTGTGTGCATTTTGAGAAAGTTACCACTTTGCCTTTCAGTTCACTCCAGGAACTGCTACAGTCTCAGGGTCCAAACCCCAACTGATGTATTAATAAAGGCAAGGCAATTATATATGTACAGTTAGGACTGTGTTTCATAAAGACTTTCACTACAGAAGAAAGCCTGGAATGAAGTTTGTGCACAGGCTCATACCAGTAATGTCAACACATTGGGAGGCCCAAGCTGGGAGGATCATTGAGGTCAGGAGTTGGAGAACAACTGGGCAACATAGCAAGACTTTGTCTCTACAAAAATAAAAATAATAAGTTGGCCATGGTGGCACACGCCTGTAATCCCAGCCACATGGGAAGCTGAGGCATGAGGATCACTTGAGGCCAGTAGTTTGTGCTACTTCACTCCAGTCTGGGCAGCAAGAGAAGGAGACCCTGTCTCCAAAACAAGAGCATGGAATGTCTTTTCTCTTTATTCTGATTTCAAACAGAGATTTCTTTTTATCAATTTGACCTAGACTTTGAAAAAGCACATTAGTAAACCTCTTCTTTACATTTTCCCCCAATCAAAATAACTAAACAAAATCAAAACCATCAGAGAACAAGGCAAAGAATGGCACTCTCCTCTGAACCCCAGCCTCATACCACCTTCGTGCCCCAACCCTGCCTACAAGTTAGCAACTCCCTACATAGATGCATCATTCATACCCAGAAGGGCTGGCTCCCAGGAAGACACAACCTCCAAACCCAACCAGCACCTTGTTGGGCATCTCAGCAGAGCAGGTAAAGATCCAAGAGCAATTTTTCACCAGAATCTGGTGACAGCAACACTTCTGAAAACAGGTGCAAAACTGACTCCACTGTAGCACTTCACATTCCCTCTTCAACCCACTCGGATATGGAGTTCCCAGTCTGAACTTCTCTTATCATGGTCATGGGCAACATCCATCTTGGCAATTCCAATAGATCCTTCTGTCCTCCTATGACTACCTCTCGGTAGGACTTACTCTGGGCCTGAGTTCAGTGACCTTGCACTCACTCTCTTACTTCTCCTTCCTCCCTGGCTGGCCATTCCTTTTCAGTTTGCTTTGTAGCTCCCCTCTTCTATTCTACCTCATCCTGTGCCACATGCATTCTCTCTCTCTCTCTGTTTTCATCCTTTCCTACAGATTCACCTATCATCTAAGTGTTATCTCCAGTCTAGATTACTCCTCGGAGTTCTAAACACACATTCAACTGTCTGCCTAAGATTTGTTTGGATATTTAATAGACACCTCAAACTTAATATGTCCACAATAGAACTCTTGATTCTCAAAGCTGGCCCTCTCCATAAAACAAAAACAAAACAAAGCAAAAAGAAACCCTCCTAATCTCAGTCTTTCATCTCCTTCTCAGAAGTTGCCCAAGACCAAAATTTAGAGGCCATTCTTAATTCCTCCCTTGTCCTCACTCCCTAAGTCTCATCTATCACGAAGTGCTGACAGTTAACCCTCCAATATATGTAAGACACACAACAAACACACACACACACACGCACACACACACACACCAGACTTACTGATATAAAATTCACATACCATACAATTCACTAATGTAAAATGTATCATTCAATGGTTTTTAATATATTCATGGAATTGTACGACCATCAGAAACTCAATTCTAGTCACTTCCATCATTCCCGGAAGAAACCACAGACCCATAGCAGTCACTCGTAATTTGCCGCCATACAGCCATACACCCCCAGTCGTAGGTGACCATTAATCTACTTTGTGTCTATGGATTTGCCTGTTCTAGAAATTTCACATAAAAGGAATTATACAGTATGTGTTCTTTGGTGTCTGCCTTATTTGACTTAGCATGTTTTCAGAGTTCATCCATGTTTTAGCATATGTCAGCACTACAATCCTTTTTAAAGCTGAATAGTGTTTTACTGTATGGATATACCACATTTTATTTGTCTCTTCTTCAGTTGACAAACATTTGGGTTGTTTCCATTCTTTAGGTATTATGAATAATGCTGCTAGAAATATTATTATTTTTGTATAGCTGGGACTACAGGTATAGGTATATGTATAGGTATGTTTCCTATTTCTCTTGGGGATATGCCTAGGAGTGGATATATTGGGTTATAAAAGGTAAATCTGTGTTTAATTGTTTGAGGAACTGCTGGACTCTTTTCCAAAACAGTTGCTTTGCAAACATGGGCATTTCAATTTCTTCACATCCTCACAAACAACTGTCATTATCTGTCTTTGTGGGTACGAAGTGTTTTTTACTGTGGCTATAATTTGCGTTTCCCTAATGACTAATGATAGTAAAAACCTTCTCATGTGCTTAATTGTTATTAGCATATCTTCTTTGGAGGACTATCCATTCCATTTTTAATCAAATTATCTTTTTATTATTGAGTCTTAAGAGTCCTTTATGTATTCAAGATACAGTCCTTTATGACATAAATAATTTGCAACTATTTTCTCCCATTCTGTGAATCGCCTTTTTCCTTTTTTTTTTTTTTTTTTTCTGAGTCAGGGTCTCACTATGTTGACCAAGCTGGTCTCAAACTCCCAGACTCAAACAATCCTTCTGCTTTGGCCTCCCAAAGTGCCAGGATTCCAGGCATGAGTCCCTGTGCCCAGCCTGATATAGTTTGGATTTGTGTTCTTGCCCAAATCTCATGTTGAATTATAATCCCCAGTGTTGGAGGACAGGCCTGGTGGGAAGTGATTGGATCGTGGGTGCAAACTTCCCCCCTGCTGTTCTTGTGATGGTGAGTTCTCACAAGATCTGGTTGTTTAAAAGTGTGTAGCACCGGCCGGGCGCGGTGGCTCACGCTTGTAATCCCAGCACTTTGGGAGGCCGAGGCGGGTGGATCACAAGGTCAGGAGATCGAGACCACGGTGAAACCCCGTCTCTACTAAAAAATACAAAAAATTAGCCGGGCGTGGTGGCGGGCGCCTGTAGTCCCAGCTACTCGGAGAGGCTGAGGCAGGAGAATGGCGTGAACCCGGCAGGCGGAGCTTGCAGTGAGCCGAGATTGCGCCACTGCACTCCACCCCGGGCGACAGAGCAAGACTCCGTCTCAAAAAAAAAAAAAAAAAAAGTGTGTAGCACCTCCCCCTTCTCTCTCTTCCCCCTGCTTCAGCCATGCAGGCTGTGTCTGCTTCCCATTCACCTTCTGCCATGATTGTAAGTTTCCTGAAGCCTCTGCAATCATGCTTCCTGTATGGCCTGAAGATCCATCAGCCAATTAAACCTATTTTCTTTATGAATTACCCAGTCTCAGGTAGTTCTTTATAGCAATGCAAGAATGGACTAATGCATAGCCCTTTTCACTTTCTTGATATCGTCCTTTGCTGCACAAAGGTTTCTAATTTTGATACATTTATCTATTTTGATTTTGTCACTTGTCCTTTTGGTATCATATCTAAAAAAAATCCAATCCAAGGTCATTAAATTTGTATCTATGCTTTTTCTGAGAGTTTTAAGGCTTATATTTAAGCCTCTTATTAATTTTGAGTTAATTTTTGTTTATGATATGAGGTAGGAGTCCAACTTTTCTTTGGCAGATGGATATACAGTTTCCCCAGCACAATTTGTTGAAGAGATTATTTTTCCCCATTGAATTGTTTTGGCATTGTTTTGTATTGTTTCCATTGATTTATTGAAAATCAATTGACCATAAATAATATATGAGTTTATTTCTAGACTCAATCCTATTCTATAGAATAGAATAGAATAGAATAGAATAGAACAGAACAGAACAGAACAGAACAGAACAGAACAGAACAGAACAGAATAGAATAGAATAGAATAGAATAGAATACCAGTACCACACTATCTTAATTACTGTAGTTTTGTAATACGTTTTGAAAATAGGAAGCTGAGTCTCCTATTTTGTGCTTCTGTTTCAGGATTGTCATGGCTATTCTGGGTCCCTTGAATTTCCATATTAGTTTTAGTATCTACTTGTCAATTAAAAAAAATTCATCTGAGATTTTTGACAGAGATCGCATTAAATCTGTAGATCAATTTGAAGAGTACTGTCATTTTAACAATATTGTTTTCTGATCCATGCACATGGAATGCTTTTCTAGTTATTTAGGTCTTCTTTAATTTCTTTCAATGATGTTTTGTAGTTTTAAGGTATATGTTTTTACACTTCTTTTGTTAAACTTATTCCTAAATTTTTTATCTTTTTCATGTTATTATAAAATTATTGTTTCTATTTTATTTCATATCATTCATTACAAGTATACATAACAAAATTGATTTTGTATATTAATCTTATGTCCTGCAATCTTGCTGAACTTATTAGTTTTAATAGTATGGTGAATTCCTAAAAATTTTCTATAAACAAGATCATGCCATCTGCAAGTAAAGATAGTTTTACCTTTTCTTTTCCAGTCTGGAAGACTCTTATTTCATTTTCTTGTATAACTGCTCTGGCTAGAACCTCCAGCACAGTACTGTATTAGTCAGGGTTCTCCAGAGAGACAGAATGAATAGGATAGATATACAGAGGTAGACGGGAAATGTACCAGAGGAATTGGCTCACAGGATAATGGGGGCTGAGAAGTCCCACAACTGGTTGTCCTCAAGTTGGACAACCAGGAAGACTGGCAGCCTGTCTCCATCTAAGTCCAAAGGCCTCAGAATCAGGGTAGCCAATGGTATCACTCTATCAATCTAAAGCCCAAGATCTGAGAATCCTGGGGCCACTGGTGCACATGCCAGAGTCCAAAGGACAGAGGACCTGGAGCTCTGATGTCCAAGGGCAGTAGAAGTGTTCCAGCTCCAGCAAAGACCTTTTCCCTGTCTTTTGTTCTATCCGGGCCCCCAGTCAATTGGACAGTGATCACCCACATGGAGGGTGGATCTTCCTCACTTAGTCTACCACTCATACACCAATCTCGTCCAGAAACACCCTCACAGACACACTCAGAAATAATGTTGTGTTAGCTATCTAGGTATTTTTTTAATCCAGCCAGGTTGACAAATGTATTAGGGTTCTCCAGAGAGGCAGAACCAACAGGATACATATACATGTGAAAGGGAATTTATCAGGGAGAACTGCCTCACACAATTACAAGGTAAGTCCCATGATAGGCTGTCTGCAAGCTGGGGAAGAGAGAAGCTGGTAGCGGCTCAGTCCAAGTCCTAAAGCCTCAAAACTGGGGAAGCCAACAGTGCAGCCTTCAGTCTGTGGCCAAAAGCCCTAGACCCCCTGGCAAGCCACTGGTGCAAGTCCCAGAGTCTAAATGCCAAAGAACCTGGAATCTCATGTCCGAGGGCAGGAGGAGTGGAAGGAAGCATCCAGCACAGGAAGAAGAAAGAGAGCCAGAAGACCCAGCAAGCTGCTTATCCCACCTTCTTCTACTGCTTTGCTCTTGCCTTGCTGGGCAGCTGACTGGATGGTGCCCACCCACAGCAAGGGTGGGTCTTCCTCTCCCAGTCCATCAACTCAAATGTCAATCTGGCAAGCACCTCAGAGACACACCCAGAAACAATACTTCACCAGGCATCTAAGCATCCCTTAGTCCAATCATGTTGACATCTAATATTAACCATCATAACACCTAAAATTTACTGTTCACAAATACTGAAAAGAAGTGGTGAGAATGGATATCCTTGCCTTGTCTCTGAGCTTAGGAGAAAAGCTTTCAGTCCTTCGCCATTCAGTGCCATGTTAGCTGTGGGTTCTTCATAGATGTCTTTTTCAGGTTGAAGAAGTTCCCTTCTATTCCTGGTCTGTTGAGTGTGTATGTGTGGGTTTTTTTTTTTTTTTCTGTTTCTTTTGGAGTTTTGCTCTGTCACTGGAGTGCGGTGGCATGATCTCGGCTCACTGCAGCCTCAGACTTCTGTTCACATGCTTCTCCTGCCTCAGCCTCCCGAGTAGCTGGGACTACAGGTATGTGGCACCACGCCCAGCTAATTTTTGTATTTTTAGTAGAGACTGGGTTTCACCGTGTTGGCCAGGATGGTCTCGATCTCCTGACCTCATGATCTGCCTGCCTCGGCCACCCAAAGTGCTGGGATTACAGGTGTGAGCCACCGTGCCCGGCTGAGTGTGAGTGGTTTTTGTTTTTTTAAACATGAAGAGGTATTGGATTTTGTCAAATGCTTTCTCTGCATAAGACATCTCCTTTGCCTCTGCTTTTCAATCTGGAAGCTTTTTCTATGCCACCTGCATAACTTACTATTTCTCATTCTTACGGGTCTCTACTTCAGGGCATTCCTGATCATCCTATTCAGAAGTCCCCACCCATCACCCTATATTCTCCATTCATGCAGCCACTGAACTTTCAAAGTACTCAGCCATTATGAAACTGACCCCAGAGTCCCATATAGCTTTTTAAAAACAAACAAACAAACAAACAAAAAAAACATAGAAATTGAACTTTCTGGTCTTAACACTTGAAACTTATATTCGTTTTATCTGAGATCCTTTCTCAGGAAATGACCTTCAGGCCTCTCAAAAAAAGTGTCAAAGAAATGAAACTCACCAGATCACATCCAGACAATAAAATGCGGACCCCTGATTCAACATGATTGCTTCCAAGCCCCTTCTGAGTTCCTGTTTTCCCACATGTGATTACATTTCTTCCCTGCTATATAGCCAGTTTTAGTCAGTCAGAGAGATGGATTTGAGACTGAGCTCCCATCTCCTTGGCTGCAGCACCCAATTAAAGCCCTCTTCCTTGGCAATACTTGTTGTCTCAGTCATTGGCTTTCTGTACAGTGAGCAGCAGGACCCAGACTGAACCCCTGGTGTTTTGGTAACAATTACTATTAATATATGTACATATTCTGATGACAGTTGTATGAATACAAAGTTTGGTATTTGCCAGCATATATTCATAATTTTAGTCCTTGCAATAATAGTATCTACAAAGTGAATACTATTATGATCATCTTACACATAAGGAAATTGAAAGAGAGGTTACATGTCTTTCCCAAGGTCATGCAGTTTATAAGTGTCAAACCCAGGATTAAAACTCAAGCCACTGAGCTGCAGATACCAGGCTCTTAAACACTTGCTATTGTGTCTCTCAATGATTACCTTTCCTTACTTGTTAATGTATTTATTATCTATACATGAGCACTGTCAACCTCAGTTTTTGCTGCATCCCTAGCATCTAACACCATCCATGGCTGGTGTGCAATCAATATTTAATGAACAAATGGAACACTGGTCTTAAGATGCCTCACAAGAAAATAGTTCCATGGAACGCTGGTGAGCACTGCCCACTACACACACCCGTCAAGATTCACAAAGCTCATTAGTTTTGAAGAAGGTCATTTAACTTTAATCCAATGCTTTCCAAGTGCACTTAGGCATAGACCCATCCTCTGACCCAGGTCCCCACTGTATTAGTGGTGTAGGGAGCTGTGTTCCAGGGAACACACTTTGAGAACTCCTGCTCCAGAGAGGCAGGTCAAATAGCAGAGTTTCCAGAAGGGTGCTCCTGTTCCCACTCCTTTGGCTGGCTCTGCTCCTATGTAAAGGTCCTATCTAATTCACACTCCCCGAAAGCTCCCTAATAGCCACAGCTCAGCTCAGAAAGGAAACCACAGCTTTAAGTTTTCCTGTTCTTTCCTGAAGTTCCTAAAGGGCACACTGGGACACATGACCACCGAGGAGAAATGAAGACATTTCCAACCATCACAGTGGCTCAGCTCCCCTGTATGTCTATGGTTCCACACCGCATCACAGAGGCCGCTTTAATCTTCTCCGAGCTCCGGTTTGTTGAACATGATTCAAACAAAATCACCCTTCACAATGTGCTTTAATCTCTTCTAACAGTGCAAGCAAAGCCAATAATGTGTTAACCACAAAAGTGTCATATTTCTTTCCTCAATACTTACCTTAACGCTGATATTTAAATCATGGCTTCAGATGTGAAATGACTTCAAAATCATCACATCTCGGCTTTTCAAGTCCTCAAGGCCATCCACTTGAACTCTCTCTAAAAAAGGACAAAGTCTCTACTGAAAAATCTGAGAAAGAAAATAGCAAACAATACAAGACAACCACACGTATGAACGAAACTGGATACTCTGCTGTGATTAATTTGCTGCCTCCAAAGAGCTTTTTCCCTTTCAAATACTCATCAACATCAGCAACTACAAATTACAGGCAGTGGCTTAAACCTCTTATAAAAAGCGCTCACTAAAAGAATGCATTTTTCCCGTTCATCGTAAACTCAGTGAATAAAGTTATTTCTATGCAATGGTTCTCCAAAGCTCTTATTTTTCTGGGAGGACTAAAATTTTATTATTTGGTCTATAAGCAAGAATCATTTTTGGTAAATATGAGTACTTTCTAAATTCAAATTTAAAATCAGATCCAAATATAGGGATGGCCAGGCATGGTGGCTCCCACCTGTAATCCTAGCACTTTGGGAGGTTGAAGTGGGAGGACTGCTTGAGGCCAGGAGTTCAAGACCAACCTGGGCAACAAAGTGAAACCCTGTCTATACAAAAAATTGAACAAATTAGCTGAGTGTGGAGGGGTGCTCCTGTGGTCCCAGCTACACGGGAGGCCAAGGCAGGAGGATCACTTGAGCCCAGGAGGTTAAGGCTGCAGTGAGCCATGTCTGGGCAACAAGCAAGACCTTGTCTTTAAAAAAATTGAAAACAAAAGAACAAATATGGAGGCTTGGGAACAGCAGCCTTGTCACAAAGGGACATCTGAGAAAATAAGAAATTGGTTGAAATTCATCACGAAGTTGGATGGAACTAACAAAGACCCAATTCCACAGAAAAAGACATGCTGGGTGGAGAGTTAGGAGACTGGAACAACTCACCGAAGGCATCAGGGTGAGTGATTTGGCTACGACTTGGTCTATGTCAAGCATTCCAGGCAGAGACAATCTCTGCATTTATTTTCCTCAAAGAGTGAGGGGAAACCCCACCTATGCTAGAATGTACCAGAGTAGAATTAAGGCAAACATGCATTTCCCCTTGTGGTTTGCCTGACGAGGTGCAATTTGTATGAAAGATGACTCACGAGGTTACAGAGTCATTCCTTAGACTTGAGGGCTGACAATCTGTGTGGTTCTTAATGACTCAGCCTGGGAGAGGTCCCCAACACAGAAGGCTCCAGCCCTGCAATCCCAGACTACAGAGGAAAGCCCCTCGTTTATCAGCTGGTTAGTGGTTAACTAGCGTAGCTTTGGGAAGTCTTTTGTCTTAGGCTATTGAGTTCCAGCTTCTCATCTCCTCTCTGTTGTCTACTCTGCAATTCCTTGTATTCTTACCGCCGGAAAAAGTCAGAAAAGAATTCACTCAAGCACAGGGGGCTCTGAACTGGGCAACAGCTGGCACCACACCAGGCATTGCAAGAAACCACAGCTGAATCCCTTGGCGCTCATTTTTATAAATATTCTGCAGGCAGGATGTCAGAAGCCTGGTTTATCCGGCATAGAGAGAATGGGGTTCATCTCCAGAAGCCCAGCCCCAGAGGCAACTTCTAGGAAAAAATCATCTTGTGATGGGTGCAGAGTCAAAGGGGAGTCAGCCCATGTGAAGTTCCCACAGGGTTACAAAATAAAATAAAATTATTGTCACCACTGCCTGGTGGAATTCAGACAGTCATGAACTCATTCCTGTAAGCCACAAAGATGGTTGCGGTAAACACAGACAAATTATTGGGTTTAAGCAGACTGTTTTTTGTGCCAACAATAAAAAAAAATCATTTTCCCTTTCCTCCACAAATCTCTTTATTACTAAAAAGTTTTGGTGCCTTGAGAACTGGGCTAGACCAATGTAAGCCTCTCTTTTTCCCCTGGGACTCCTCCTTAGGACTCCAAACTGGTTTAAAAAATCCTTTGCCTGCTTAGGAAAAGGAGACCCTCTTATTGAACCAGCCACAAAAGAAAGAAAAAGAAAACTACTCAAAAAGAAAACAGGGGCTGGGCTCAGTGGCTCATGCCTGTAATCCCAGCACTTTGGGAGGCTAAGGCAGGAGGATGGCTTGAGGCCAGGAGTTCAAGACCAAGCTGGGCAATACAGTGAGACCTTGTCTCTACAAAAAAATAAAAAATTAGCTGGGCCTGCCTATGGTCCCAGCTACTCAACAGGCTGAGGGAGAAGGATTGTTTGGGCCCAGGAGTTGCAGGTTGCAGTGAGCTGCGATTGTACCACTACACTCCAGCTGGGGCAACAAAGTAATACCTTGCTTGACTCAAAAAAAAAATTAAAAAGGCAGGGCGGGGTGGCTCATACCTATTGTTCCAGCACTTTAGGAGGCCAAAGTGAGAGGATCAATTGAGCCCAGGAGTTTGAGACCAGCCTGGACAACATAGCAAGACCCTGTGTTTACAAAAAATATAAAAAATTAGCCAGGCATGGTGTTGCACACCTCCCAGCTACTAGGGAGGCTGAGGTGGGAGGATCATTTGAGCCTGGGAGGTTGAGGCTGCAGTGAGCCATGGTCTCACCACTGCACTCCAGCCTAGGCCACAGAGCAAAACTCTGGTGGGGGGAACGGGCCAAGAGAATCACAAGAAGCCAAGAAGAAAGGGAAGAATAGAAACATTCTCATCCCTTCCTCTTCTAAAAGAGAGTGCTACTCTCTGCCCAGATGCTCACATCTTCCCCTGGCTCATTCCCCTCCTGACCTCTGGAGCATGGGCTCTCAAACTCATAGTGTGCACAGCAGTGGCCTTGGGGCTCTACAACTGTGAGTCGAGACAGAAGAAAATCTGCAGTGAAATCGTAAGCTCAGGGACAAAGAAGGAGTTTAAAAAGCCTGTGCCTGGGCTGGGCGCAGTGGCTCACGCCTGTAATCCCAGCACTATGTGAGGCTGAGGTGGGTGGATCACGAGGTCAAGAGATCGAGCCTATCCTGGCCAACATGGTGAAACCCTGTCTCTACTAAAAATACAAAATTTAGCCAGGTGTGGTGGCACATGCCTGTAATCCCAGCTACTCAGGAGGCTGAGGCAAGAGAATCGCTTGAACCAGGGAGTCGGAGGTTGCAGGGAGCCGAGATCGCACCACTGCACTCTAGCCTGGTGACAGAGCAAGACACCGTCTCACAAAAAAAAAAAAAAAAGCCTGTGCCTGAAACACTTGAGTTCTAGAAATCTGGTCTTAAAGACAAAGGTAAAACCTCAGTTACTAGAGAATAAAACTTCAGAATATATTGACAGGAAAACCCCACCATCAACCAGGTTTCATGCAGTCAGGATCATTTATGAAAAAGAAAAGAGCAAGAATACAACCAGGAAAAGGTCCACATTTAGGGACAGGTTGAAGTTCAAGAAACGAGTCAAACCGGAATAAAAGCAGAAAAGAATTCCAGAGGGAAACAGGCCCCCGGAGAAAGGAGAATGAGCATGATTAATGCAGCAGGAGGAGATGCTAGCTAAGCTGGAGCCAGACCAGGAGGGCTTGTCTCTTCTCTCCAGGGCTCTCTTGACCTTTCCAAGGCATTTCTTTCCGGACAAAACAAACTGTTACCGACTTTCACCAGGTTATCAACCCCCTGTGCAAAAACTGACTAGACTCTGGGACTAAATCTAGACCAACTGCATCTGGAAGAGAGACATGCTGGACAAAGGCATCCTTTTAGGTTAATGTTTCAAGCCTGTGGTTTGACGATGGTGCCCATGGAGGTGCCCACACTGAATGGATGTTTCTGGTGAGTTTTTGTTTTCATTTTCCAACTTCTAGAACTGAAAATCAATAAACTAACTTTCTTTTTTTTTGAGATGGAGTCTCCTTATGTTGCTCAGGCTGGTCTTAAACTCCTGGCTTCAAGTGATCCTCCTGCCTTTGGCCTCCCAAAGGACTGAGGTTACAGGAGTGAGCCACCATGCCCGGCCCCAGTGAATTTTATTCCCATACTACCAAACTACTAGAGTAGCAAGTGCCTCCAGTTCTGGGGCATTGAGCAGCAACTTATCCCTCTCCACCAAGCAGCCAACAACCCCCACTGCAGACCTCAGGGATGAGGCTGCCATGAGACCCAACTTTTATTCTGGCTTCTTTCTCCAACCTTTTTCCCTAGACGCCTTTAGCAAGGAAAGCTGGTTCTTCGAGACATTTTCACAGAGCCCTGGGCACTTCCTCCCCGTTCTCGTACAAATCTTTCAGGATTCTGCCTGGATGCCCCCAGTTTCCAGGAGAGCTTCTCTGACTGCCTTCATCCATCCTCAGAGACCTCCCTGTCTCCTGAATTCATGCCAAACACCTGATGCTGATTATAAATAACAATATGGCTAATTCTCAACCATCAAGGGTTGGATTAGCCACAGGAATAATAATAACAATAAGTATAATAAGCATTATTGTTATTTGAACATTTGTAAAAAGTAAATAAATAAAATGCCAAATCAACAAAACCATCTCCCCATTAGAGAGGGTCCCCATTGATTGGAACTGCACAGTGACCTGCAGACATCATTGTGTCTGGAGTAGTTCCAGGCATCCATCACCCCTCAGAGAGCTGTCTACCACATTAGTGCCCAAGGCTTGCTATTCTGACAGCAATAATTCTAGAATCAAACACAGGGATGGGAAAGCCACTAGTAAGTGACTGGACTGTCACATGTGTGAGCCAAGTTAGAAGCAATGAGCAATAATAAAAGTGGGAAGCTGGCATTAGGAGACAGGGCAGCAGGGATGTATGTACACGCACACACACACACACACACACACACGGAACACTTGGACAAAGGACAAATAATAGGCCAGGTGCAGTGGCTCATGCCTGTAATCCCAGCACTCTGGGAGCTCAAGGCGGGAGGACCACTTGAGGCCAGGAGTTTGAGACCGGCCTGGGCAGCAAAGCAAGACCCCATCTCTACAAAAAAATAAAGAAAATTAACTGGGTGTGGTGGTGTGCACCTGTAGCCCTAGTTACTTGGGAGGCTGAGGCTGGAGGATCACTTGAGGCCAGGGATTTGAGGCTGCAGTGAGCTATGATCAGGCCACTGCACTCCAGCCTGGGCAACAGAATAAGACTCTGTCTCTCAAATAATAATAATAATAATAATAAAATAATAGACCATTTTAAGAGCACTAACCAATGGCCCATTTTATTTGTCAAGAAAACTATAGAAGACTTTGTGATCCTAGACTTGTAATATTTTTACACAGTAAGACAATATCTATAGAATGGTGAATATTGTTCCAAATACTGGATTTTTCAGTAAGTAAACATCAGTAGTTTCCACTATGAAGAACATATTAGATTTGATGGTCACAACTTTTCTGTACTTTACCTCTCAATCAACAGATACTTATATTTCTTTTTTCTTTTCTTTTGAGACACAGTCTCCCTCTGTCACCCAGGCTGGAGTGCAGTGGCGCAATCTCAGCTCACTGCAACCTCCGCCTCCCGGGTTCATGGAATTACAGGTGTGCACCACCATGCCCAGCTAATTTTTGTATTTTAGTAGAGACAGGGTTTCACCATGTTGACCAGACTGGTCTTGAACTCCTGACCTCAAGTGATCTGCCCTCCTTGGCCCCCTAAAGTGCTGAGATTACAGGTGTGAGCCACTGTGCCCTGGTTGAGAGATGCCTATATTTCACATGGACTTTCCCCTCTAAAATCAGACTCGGTTTTTATCAGCGGACTCTTCTCCTGCACCGTATGTTTTCAGTGTTTCATGGGCATGAGTCCCATGCTCAACAAAGAGATGCGGAAAGACTGACAGGGAGGCAGTGGGGAGAGCAGCCGCTGGTTCTCCCAGTGAGTGCTGCTGGCAATCAGCACACCGGCAACTGCAAGAAGATGCTCACAGTCAAAATAGCAACTGACGCCAAGGGCACCTCAAGGAGAGGGAGCTAAAATAAGCACCACAATCCTCCCTGGTGAGATCCAGAAACTCCACCACCCCTCTGTCCTTGGGGATATCTTCCTACAGGACACATTCCCCACTTGATGGTCTTTATGCTGCCATTGGGTGACCTTCCCATGTATCCCATGACAGCACAGGTTCTTAAAAGGAAACATCAGGTCCTCATACATTTTTTAGTACACTCCTGCAAAACCCTGGGAGATGTTCTGCTTCAAGGATATGAGTATTAACCAAAATCACAAGTGGAAAAATTGAGTTAATGGGCAGAATTCTCAACTTTAAGAATCTCTCATATACTTTTGCAAAATGTATATTCATAATTTTTTTCAAATGTATGTTTTTTTGATGGCTCCTACCACTTGCTTAATAGCAACCACAAAATGAATAAATAAGTAGCAAGCATTGAAGAAAAACTCAGGTTGGTGTGTGACAGATACATGCATGTGTGAATATGATGTTATATTGTCTGTAGCAGGAGACCTTCTCTGGCTGCCTGGATTCATCCTCAGAGACCTCTCCCTGTCTCCTTAATTCATGCCAAATGCCTGATCTTGATTATAAATAACAATTACAGCTAATTCCCAGCCATCCAGGGTTAGATTAGCCACAGGAATAATAATAATGACTGTTGTTATTTGAACATTTGTAAAAAGTAAATAAATAAAATGCCAAATCAACAAAACCATCTACCCATTAGAGAACAGTCAATTTTATATTTGGTAATTATATATATATATATACACACACATACACACGCACACATACATATATGGATGCATACATTTGTACATATGATGATAAAGCATATAATGAGCTAAGTTGTAAAACAGAAAAACAGAATGCAACATTTCAACATTTCAGTGTGCCTCAAAGAACGTGATTTCTTCCAACTGTCCTCAAACCTGAAGAAGTTTGCAAATCATATAATCACATAAGTGTATTTTTACAGAAAGGTCCAGGAGACACTATTCATGCAGCCACCTCAATAAAAAGAGAACTAAGAAAGAGGCAACAGCTCATGCATGTAATCCCAGCACTTTAGAAGACTGAGGTGGGAGAATAGCTTGAGGCCAGTAGTTCAAGACCAGCTGGGGCAACATAGTGAGACCCTATCTCTACAAAAATTTTTTAAGTAAGCCTATAGTGCCAGCTACTCAGGAGGCTGAGATGGGAGGATCACTTGAGCCCAGGAGTTTGAGGCTGCAGTGAGCTGTGATTGCCACCACTGCACTCCAGCCTGGGTGACACAGCAAGATCTTGTCCCCAAAAAAAAAAGAGGCAAACGGTGGTCTCCCCAGCAGCTCGCAGTAGAGTCAAAGCAATCGTGGTGTCTCGAGGTATGTTGATCCCTCTCTGGACTCCTGAATCCCATACAGTTGCAATCCATGCAATTCAGCACCTGGCGAAGGCAAATATTTTCTATTGCTCTCTACTGACTTCATAGGTGCACATTTTCACTAAAATAAATTATCATGCTAGGCCTTGCTCTTTTTTGTCTAGGTGGACAACTAATACCAAACTTAAAAACCTACCGCTGCCCAGGCGCAGTGGCTCACGTCTGTAATCCCAGCACTTTGGGAGGCCGAGGATGGCGGATCACAAGGTCAGGAGATCGAGACCACCCTGGCTAACAAGGTGAAACCCCATCTCTACTAAAAATACAAAAATTAGCCGAGCGTGATGGTGGGTGCCTGTAGTCCCAGCTACTCAGGAGGCTGAGGCAGGACAATGGTGTGAACCCGGGAGGCGGAGCTTGCAGTGAGCCGAGATTGCACCACTGCACTCCAGCTTGGGCGACAGAGCGAGACTCTGTCTCAAAAACAAACAAACAAACAAACAAAAAAACCCTACTGTTATGCAAACTATGTTTGGTAAGACAAATTATACACTAAGGGCTCCAGTTCACTCTTCATACTTTCTGCCTATCAACCCCCATAAAGGGGGAAAAAAGCGGATGGGTCCTGATTGATCCTGGATGACCTTCACCTCCTTTCTCAAGGTTTAAGTGATGCCTTCTGGATGCATGTTACCGAGGGATCCTCCCTCCTTAGCCTCCCAAGAGTAGCTAGCCCTATAGGCGCATGCCATCATGCCTGGCTAATTTTTTTATTTTTTATAGAGACAGAGTCTCACTATGTTGCCCAGGCTGGTCTCAAACTCCTGGCCTCAAGTGATCCTCCTGCCTCAGCCTTTCAAAGTGCTGGGATTACAGGCGTGAGCCACCGTGTACCTGGCCTACACCTAACCATTATGCTCTATTAGCAGCGTGAGAAAAGACTAATACAGGGCGTTAGTGCTTGAAGGCTCTGAAGGAGCTAGGAGCGCTCACATTTTGCTGGTTGGAATGCAAAAAAGTGGCATCGGTACTTTGGGAAACAGCCTAGCAGGTGTTTCTTCTTTTTTTCGTAAAGTTATACTTACCTTATGAACCAGCAACTCCACACCCTATGTAGTTACTCAAGAAAAAGTGAAAACTTATGTTTCCAAAAAAATCTGCTCATAAATGGAACTGGAGTTTTATTCATAATCACTAAAATATGGAAACAATCTCAAAGTCCTTTGGTGAGTGAATAAGCAAACTCTACAACAATACAATGGAACACGACTCAGCAACAAAAAGGAACTGCTGTTGACACACAACAATGTGGATCAGCTTAAGTGCATCGTGTTAAATGAGAGAAGCCAGACTCAAAAGACATCCTGTGCGACTCCATTTGCATAACATTCTGGAAAAGGCAAAACTGTAGGGATAGAAAACAGCAGTCGTTGCCAGGGTTTGGGGGCTGAGTGTGGGGACTGATGACACAGGGGCAACAAGGAACTTTTTCAGGATGATGGATAGTAAGTGTAAGTGTAAGTGTAAATACGTCTTGATTATGGCGGTGGTTACACAACGGTATGGGCTTCTCAAAACATACCTGGGCCAGGTGTAGTGGCTCACGCCTGTAATCTCAACACTTCGGGAGGTTGAGAGGGAAGGATCATTTGAGATCAGGAGTTCAAGACAAGCCTGGGAAACATAGCAAGACCGTGTCTCTACAGAAAATAAAAATAAGCCAGGAGTGGTGGTGCAGTGTGCGCCTACTGTCCTAGCTACTCAGGAGGATGAGGCAGGAGGATTGCTTGAGCCCAGGAGTTTAAAGATGCAGGGAACTATGCCTGTGCCTCTGTACTGTAGCTTGGGTGACACAGCAAGACCCTGTCTCTCAAAAAAAAAAAAAAAAAAAATAAGCTGTACCCTAAAAAGAGGCAATTTTATTATATATGAGTTATATACCAATAAATCTGACTTTCTAAAAGCAGCTCAGAGAAATGATGCCAATAAAATTATCTCATGGAATAGGGCTATTGTCATTTTCTACAAGGTTCTATAAACCATGTATCTAACTTCCTTTACTAACTCCGAGCTCCAATTTCTTCTCACCCTATATGTACAGGAAGACTATTAGTTGCTTATTTTTAGAGAATAAAGCTCCCTTAGTCATATAACATTTCTTAAAGCAACCTCTGAGTGTTTCGATAATAATGGGAACTCTCTTGTATTAAAAATAGAGGAATACTGTACTCTAGCCTGGGCACTGGAGTGAGACCCTGTCTCAAAAAAAGAAAAAATAGAGGAATATGGGGCTCTTTCTCCTCATCCTAAGTATGCACCTGCTCATCACCAGGAAAGAAGGCAGAAAGGATCCAGTAGCTGTCTGTCTACACAGATGAGGCCTACAAAATCACTAACTCACTGACATACTCAGCTACTGCGATCCAAATGTTGAATTATGTTGAAAGTAAGCCAAGGTTACTGCTAAAATCTTCAGGCAAGAAGTAAAATCTAAGATAACTATTTTTTTCTTTGAGATGAAGTCTTACTCTGTTGCCCAGGCTGGAGTGCAATGGCGCCATCTCAGCTCACTGCAACCTCTGTCTTCTAGGTTCAAGCAATTCTCCTGTCTCAGCCTCCCAAGTAGCTGGGACTATAGGCACGTGCCACCACACCCGGCTAATTTTTGTATTTTTAGTAGAGACGGAGTTTCACCATGTTGGCCAGGCTGGTCTCGAACTCCTGACCTCAGGTCATCCACCCACCTTGGCCTCCCTGAGTGCTGGGATTACAGGTGTGAGCCACTGCGCCTGGCCAAATCTAAGATAAATCTTGACCGTCAAATGGTAAGCCTTTAGTGGGGCAGAAAGATTTTTTCAAATCACTGTACTATTGAAAAAACATAACTGCACTATGATTGAGCCTACATACCCAGACCAAAAACAACGTGAAGGATTCTGGTTTTTTCTAGAGTCAATACTCCTGGTTGCCCATGTGTGCAGAGTACTGTTCTAGGCACTATAGGTACAATGATAAACCAATGTCCCTGTCTCTATGGACCTCACATTCTCTTGGGAGTAACTGACAAATAAATAAATGAATGGACAAATACACGTATTGATCCCTAAGAGACTGAATGTCAGCTGATAAGAGCAGGGAAGGGGAAGTAGACTAAGAGGATGGGGGATTCTGTTTTAGATAAAACTGCAAATTGGCCAGTTTGGCTGGAGTGCAGTGAGTGAAAGGAAGAGAGCCCGGGTAGCCAGCAGGAAGTGCTGGTCAGTGATGGCTGAGTGCTGGCCACACAGGCTCTGGGCCAGAACTTTGGAGTTTATTCTGAGAGTTTCTAGAAGCCCCAATTGGATAAAAACAAGAGAGTGACCTGATCTCAATTTAGTTTTAAAAACTCACTGTAGTTGCTCTGAGGAAAACAGACTTTGGGGAATGGGTAGACAGGGAAGTGGATGAGAAGAAGCATGGAGCTCTATAGGAGGCCCCCACAGCCATCCTGACAGAGACGATGGCCTTGGGCTGGGAGGTGACAGTGGAGGCAATGAGAAGTGGCCAGACTGGGCCACTGAGTGAACGAAGGTGCCGTTGATGGAGATGGAGTTCGAGATGTTGGGATGAAGCAGGTTAGCAGCCACCTGAATTGCTGAAAAATGTATTGATATTGCTGTCTGGGAGTTAGTGATGTGATTTATGATAAAGGAAAGTTGCCGGCTGTGGTGGCAACACCTATAATCTCAGCAGTTTGGGAGGCTGAGATGAGAGGATCACTTTAGCCCAAGAGTTCAAGACCAGCCTAGGCAACTCAGGGAGACCTTGTCTCTACAAAAAATTTAAAAATTAGCTGGGCATGGTGGTATGCACCAGTAGTCCCAGCCACCTGGGAGGCTGAGCAGGGAGGATCACTTGAGCCCAAAAGGTCAAGGTTGCAGTGAGCCATGACTGCACCACTGCACTCCAGCCTGGGAGACAGGGTGAGACTCCATCTCAAAAAAAAAAAAAAAAAGATAAAGAAAAGGTTAATTCGACCCCAATAGTTTTAAACCTTAAGACTTTAAACATTTTAGAATGGAAATAGTTGACTCAGGACCAGTTTAGATATTAATTTAATCTTGCAATAGCATCTCCACCAACTAGGCCACTGACTATATACACCTAAGAAATGGATTTCTGTGAGAAGCAATACATTCCATTAGAGAACTTTCCAGGAAACAAAGATTTCCAGCAAAGCTAATAAAAGCTTCAAAGCTTTATAAAATAGATCAATGATGCTTTGAAGAACCCCTTTATTTAACCCTTGCTAAAACAAAAGCATGTCAGCCAGGTTGCAGAGTGTGGGTATTTTCTGTCACATTTCTGTGATACAAAGGCTTAGTCTGATGGGAAAGAGAAGTCCAATTACAAGAATCTTTAATTGGTTTACATGTTAAAGTCTTTTGTGTAAACATCGTTTCTTTGACATAATCCATATCAAAGCATTTATCGGCTTTATAGACTATTTTCTTCAGCTGCTCTAAGATTTATAGGTTGAGGAAACTCTCTCTGAGTTTTATGAAGCTGCATTTCATCTAGAAAGAGGCCAGAAACAACAAGAGAACGTAAAACGGTATCGAATTGATCCCTGCAAGTTAGAGTGAAGTGCAGTGGCAGGAAAGCCAGCAAGTCTCAGCCTCCACATTATAAGATTTTGTACACGTCCCAAAATCACATCTGTTTCATCCAAGACAGGAATCGTGCCCAGGATTCAAAATGGAAGGGAAAGTTTAAATTGTTTTGATTGGAGTAACTGTGGTTGGCTAACATGTGCTTCTTCCAGGAGTCCATCAACTCCTCTATTTTCCATCTTTTCCTCCCTCTTTCCTCCCATCCAACCCTAAGAGCAACAGCAGAGTCTGATGAGGAATCAGATCAAAATCCACTTTGGAACACCAGGCGCAGAGACCCCAGAGACTGCAGGCACCAACTTCACTTTTCATCTATTTCCTCTGTTGGAGGGAAAATGTTTCAGTCCAGCTGGAACCGTCCAAAACTTGAACCCATCTTAAAAACTTCATCTGCTTTTCATTTTTGAAAAGTTTTACTCAAAAGAAATTAGCTCCCCAAAGTAACCTTACTTATCCACCCTTCCATTATCAGCCAAGAGAAAAATCTCCTTTTAGTCACGTAGCCCCGGGATAGATGCCTTCAATAGCTTCCCAATGTTTCCTTTCAATAACATTTTGGAAGTCCTTTATTGGTTTTCCCAGGTGTTTTCCCACCACACTACATCTCTTAGGATATGCTTTGGAAAGATCCGTTCTTAAAAGAAAACTCGCTGTTTTGCTCTAAAGTATTCCTTACTCAAATCTCTGAACTTAGTGACTTTTCCCACAGTATCAACTAATCAAGACAGATTTTTCTGGCTTATTGTTTTAAGATGTCAAGGATGCATTCTGCTTTTCCAAACTGAAGCTAGGACTTCCGATCACATGTCCCCTTCCTTGCTACACTAACCAGCTGTTTCTGCCTCTTTCCAGAAGACAGCAGGATCGAGGCTGTATACTCCAGGCTTCTCCTAGGTCATCCATTCAGATATTTACCTTATTTCTTTCTAATGGCTCCAGACATATCATCTCTATTCCTATTTTTTTTAATCTCCAAGTTAAAATATACACATGGCCACACAATGTCAAACCCTCTGCCAAGACTGAATTAGTGTGGTTTTCTCTTTGGACTCCTCTCTAATGACCTAAAGATGTATTATATCTGGATTCTCAGAGGTCTGTAAAATATTAATCCGTATGATGTAAAATGCTAGAAAATTGGGTCAGTCTGAATCTCTATTATTAATCCAGCCTGCTATCATTTCTCTGTGAGGTTCTATAATACATTCTGAAACTGTCACTGACCAGAAATCCCAGTAGTCGCTGACCCACTTAAGAAGCTAATGAAACCTATAGGCTCCCTCTCCAGAAATATCCCCAAACAAAATGGTACCTGTAATTGCTCTTCTAGACCAGGGGTCAGCAAACTGTAACCTGTGGGCCAGATCACTGCCAATTTTTGCCAATAAAGTTTTATTCAAACACAGCCATGCTCATTCATTTCTGTATTGTCTATGGCTGTTTTCATTCATTTCTGTATTATCTATGGCTGTTTCCAGTGGCAGTGTTGAATAATTAGAGCAAAGACTGTATGGTCCACAAAACCTGAAACATTTATAATATGGCCCTTTACAGAAAAAGTTTGCCAGTCTCTCCTCTAGAGTGTTAAAACCAATGACTTCTAAGACAATAACCAGAAATGCCATCCTGGATCACCTAAGCGTAGGAGGTTGACGCTGCAGTGAGCCGTGATCACGC
This sequence comes from Symphalangus syndactylus, assembly GCF_028878055.3. Classification (NCBI taxonomy): domain Eukaryota; kingdom Metazoa; phylum Chordata; class Mammalia; order Primates; family Hylobatidae; genus Symphalangus; species Symphalangus syndactylus. Next base: position 70,747,782 of record NC_072426.2, read on the forward strand.
CGCTGTGCTCCAGCCTGGGTGACAGAGCAAGATCCTGTCTCCAAAAAAAGAAAAAAATAGAAATGCCACTCTGGGTGGCTTTGCAAAGTTACTTAACTAAATCTAATTTTCCTTAGGGTAAAAATTAAATAATAAAATTACGCACATAAGTGCCCAGCATGGTGCCTGGTATTCAGTAGGCAATTAATAATGTTTATTTCTTCCATTTGCTATGCTCCTCCTTGTGCTTCAGTACTAGGTTCAAGTATCTCCTCCTCTCTGCTGCACTTTCCCTGCAGAGTGGGAAGTTCCTTCCTCTTGGCACCCTAAATTATTTTAGCACTGCTATTCCATGTTCTCTTGAGCTACTCACTTATCTTTCTTTGCATCTAGAACGTGGCTTCCTCTGGAAAAAATTCCAAATCTTATTTATTTATCTTTGTTTCCCCAGTGCCTGGCACACAGCAGGATCTTAGCAAAGTTTTTTTTTTTTTTTTTTGAGACAGAGTCTCACTCTGTTGCCCAGGCTGGAGTGCAGTAGTGTGATCTTGGCTCACTGCAACTGCAGCCTCCCAGGTTAAAGCAATTCTCCTGCCTCAGCCTCTGGAGTAGCTGGGATTACAGGCACCCACCACCACACCCAGCTAATTTTTGTATTTTCAGTAGAGATGGGGTTTCACCATGTCGGCCAAGCTTGTCTTGAATTCCTGACCTCAGGTGATTCACCCACCTTGGCTTCCCAAAGTGTGGGGATTACAGGCGTGAGCTACTGTGACCTGCCTTAATAAAGATTTCTTTAGAGAATGGGTGAAGAAATAAATCTACACTAGAAATATTCTTATTCTAAAAAATGCCATTGATCATTAATTATATGTTAGTAATGATCATTAATTGTATGTTAGTAAATAATACCAGATATTCCAAGCTGAGTTTCACAAATAATGAATGCTTTTTTTTTTTAATCACTGACTTAAGGTCCTAACTTGCTATGTATTTGTATTAGTCCATTTTTACATTGCTATAAAGAACTACCTGAGACTGAATAATTTATACAGAAAAGAGAGTTAATTGACTCACAGTTTTGCATAGAGGGGAAGGCCCCAGGAAACTTAAAATCATGGCGGAAGGCAAAGGGGAAGCAAGGCACGTCTTACTTGGCAGCAGGAGAGAGAGAGAGAGAGCTAGGGGGGAACTGCCAAACACTTTTATACCATCAGATCTTGCGAGAATTCATTATCACGAGAACAGCATGGGGGAAACTGCCTCCATGATCCAATCACCTCCCATCAGGTCCCTCCCTTGATGTGTGGGGATTACAATTTCGAGATGAGATTTGGGTGGGGACACAAAACCAAACCATATCAGCATTACAGCAGTCTTCCTAAGCAGCAAAGGACAGGGTTCACATTTCAATCATTTCAATCATGTGTAGGTACCAAGGAGTTCTTAGACCCCAACGAAGTAAGAATGGCTCTTGTTAAAACTCAACTGTAGAAAATTCTCTAATTAAGCCTCTCATCTTTGAATGATAACGCAAAGTCTGATATGCCTTGTCTGTAACAAGAGCCTCAATTTTACATTTCTACTAATAGTGATACACTTTAGCATAAATTTTTTTTTGAAAAGGTGGAGCCAAGCACAGTGGATCACACCTGTAATGAGGGCATTTTGGGAGGCCAAGGTGGGAGGATCGCTTGAACCCAGGAGTTTGAGACCAGCCTAGGCAACACAGCAAGACCTGATCTCTAGAAAAAAAAATGTAAAAATTAGCTGGATGTGGTGGTGTGCACCTGTGGTCCCAGCTACTTGGGAAGCTGAGTGGGGAGGATCGCTTAAACTTGGGAGGTCGAGGCTGCAGTGATCTGTGATCCACTGCACTCCAGCCTGGGTGACAAAATGAGATTCCGTCTCAAAAGAAAGGGGGTGGGTGTTTCTTAGGGTTTCTCATGGGTTTGGTTAGAAAAGATTCACTCATTCAAAAAGGAATGAATTAGGCACTGATTGAGGCAGTGAGGAGACAACAGCAAAGCAATAAAGTTCCTGGCCTTACTGTAGTAAAATAAATTAGCTTAGAAAAATCTCAGAATTAATGTTGACAAGAATCTTCTTGGAGTTATTTATATTCCATAAATTTTCCATTATATTATATTCCACAAATAAATAAGAATGTCTCGCATTTCCAAACTGGAGACAGGTCTCCATTTGGATTGTTTGCTATAGCTTGCTGTAACAAATGACTATGGATGTGGTGACTTAAAACAACACAAATTCTTATTTATAGTTTTAGATGTTAGATGTCTGGGTCTCACTGGGCTACAAGTCAAGGTGTTGGCAGGGCCTCATTTCTGCTGGAGGCTCTCAGGGAGAATCCATTTTCTTGCCTTTTCCAGCTTCTAGAGGCCACCTGCATTCCTTGGCTCACGGCCCCTTCCTGCATCTTCAAGGCAGCAACAGCCCTGAAGACCATGTCCCATGGCATCACTCTGACACTGACTCTCCTGACTTCCTTCTTCACTTCCGAGGACCACCTGGATAGTCCAGGATAATCTCCCCATCTCAAGGACAGCTGACTGGCAACCTTAATTCCTAACTGCCATATAACTGAACATATTCACAACTTCCAGGGATTGAGATGTGGACATTTTTTGAAGAAGAGGAGAGAGGGGGCATGATTCTTCCTACCCCACATATCGCTAGAGCCATCAGGCCAATGAGCCCAGTCCACACGCATGACCCCAGTATGAAGCCTGGCATACCACCATTTCTAGAAACCAGCCCTCAGCTGGGCACAATGGCTCATGTTTGTAATCCCAGCACTTTGCGGGGCCAAGGTGGGAGGATTGCTTGAGGTTAGGAGTTTGAGATCAGCTTAGGCAACACAGTAAGACCCCATTTCTGCAAAGAAAAAGTTAACCAATTAGCTGGACATGGTGGTGCATGCCTGTGGTCCTAGCTACTCAGGAGACTGAGGCTGGAGGATCATTTGAGCCCAGGAATCAAAGGTTACAGTAAGCTACAATTGTGCCACTGCACTGCAATCTGGGCAACAGAGTGAGACCTTGTCTCTAAAACAAACAAAAAAAAAAAGGAGAAGAAGAAGAAACCAGCCCTTTCCAGGCTAGGATGTTACTCCCACCCACACAGACCCCCAGAACCTCACAAAGCACACCTCTGCTCTTCCACCAGTCCCACTGTAGCAAGTTTCCATTTCCTGTCCATCAAACCATGTTACATCTTCACCCTCATCTGTTCTAAGAGTAAAACTAATGATTTTTTCCCCCTTATCCACCCTCCCAATAGAAAAACCATACCATTTCCTCCAGTCTTTGCCCAAGTGTTACACAAAGACTTGTTCATGATAGTAAAGATGTATTCATGGATATCTTATTGCTGTATGACTGATCAGCCCAATTGCCCATAGAACTGATGTTTATGGTTTCTTTTGAATAAACATAGAAATTGATCCTTCCCAGTCTTGAAACTTGAGAAAGTTACATTTGTCTTATCTGAACTCCTTTCTCAGGAAACGAACCATCAGTCCTCTGAGACAGTATCACAGAGCTGAAACTCACCAGATCACTGCATCTGGGCAATAAAACACCAGACCCCTCACCCATCATGATACCTACTGACCCCCTGCTTCCGGTTGACCAATTCCTCACCCTTACCTCTCCCTAATTCCTGTTTCCCATGCATGGTTACATTTCTTCCCTGTTATATATACTCCTAATTTTAGTCAGTCAGAGAGATGGATTTGAGACTGATCTCCCATCTCTTTACCTGCAGCACCCGAAAAAGCCTTCTTCCCTGGCAATACTGATTGTCTCAGTGATTGGCTTTCTGTGTGGTGAACAGCAGCAGGATCAAGACCGAACCCCTGGTGTTTTGGTAACATTACCTCTCAGTGTCACCTAAACATATACACACTCATTCATTCTTCTGTTTTTAAGTGGAAAAAAAGTGTGCATGTGTGCATGCACACACACACGATATAAACTCTTTGAGAGAAAAACTAATTTACTAAACACAAATACTCAGTAAATGCTAGCCAGCTTACCCCCAATGCAGAGAGCTTACAAAGCAGTCTTTGAGCATGATGATAAAGTAAAACATGTTTCTGGAACTGCACACACTGGTTTGCAGAGATTTCCTCTTGTCAAAGGTAAGTAGGAAGAAAACCACAAGGGTTTGGCTGGCTCCAATAGAGCAAGAGAGGTCACTCTGGGCCCTGAGCTATCACCTTAAGGGGCCAGAGCAGCTGGCAGTTGGAATGCTGAGCTGGACATTGGTTTGGAGAAATTAGAGCTAGCTCTTTCTGCTTTTGACAACAGCCTTGACCACACAAAGGGCTACATTTAGGTTGGCATTTGCCTAGGATGTAATGCCCATTTGGCTGTATGGAGTAGATTTTCCACCTCTCTTTTCCTACTGGCACACAGCTGTGACCCTTGGGTCTTGGAAACATCTGTGGAGATTTAGCCTTGGTAACAACAGAGTTCTTCCCAGGTCATCAGAACCCATCTGCCTCCTAGACCAGAGATCACTTACTTAGGGGCATTTCTAAATAAACGATGACAAAGTAACTGGATCAACTACATGTTTAATCATTGCTATTTAAATGTGATCATTTCTCAATTTCAAATTTAAAAAGTGTAAACTTAAGGAAAGAGAAATAATGCCAGGGACTGAATAGTATTGAATCTCCCTCCATGTGAGTGCCCCGGATGTCCTATTCTATAAAATTCTCCCCCTTCCCTTTTTGCCTTCAGCTCAGCAGACACCCCTTGCTGGGAACTCAGATGCCAAAAAGATGCATTCGCTTTCCACCCCCAAGTAGTGTTTCCAAGCATGCAATGTGAACGATGCTGGAAGGTTTCCATTCCTCCTGCCCCTTTGTCTTATCATGTACGGGCGATATCCCCAAACCAAAGAAAAAATTCTGCCGAGAGAACCAAGCATGCCCTATCCCTGAATGCTGTTGGTGCTGCTCGGAGTAACACCTGAGTCAGAATAACAGGGTCTCACTCTTGCCTAGGCTGGAGTGCAGTGGCACGATCATAGCTCACTGCAGCTTCAAACTCCTGGACTCCATGTAATGAAGCCCATGTAATCCTCCCGCCTCAGCCTCCTAAGTAGCTGGGACTATAGCTGTGCAGCACTATGCTCAGCTAATTTTTATTTTTTTTATAGAAACGGGTCTCACTATGTTGCCCTGATTGCTCTCAACCCCTGGGTTCAAGCGATCCTCCATCCTCAGCCTCCCAAAGTGCTGGGATTACAGGCATGAGCCACTGTGACCAGCCAGGATACATTTTCATTGACCACTTACTGTCAGATTCCCAATTCCATAAGGAAAGAGGGAAAGGGATGGCCCTTTCCATCCAAGTGCTGTGTAAACTACGTCAGGAGCTCATTTGGGCTTTATGCTCCTCCTTTGGTGATCACATCTTAATGTTCTACCTTCAACTCAAAGAAACTACAATGTTCAAGCAGGAAGCCACCCCAGCAATGATCCTGCCTACCTGCCCACAGTCTAAGGTGCAGAAACATTTGTTTAAAATGGGCAAATATCACTAGAAAGTCATTTATCTTCCTTTTAGAAGTGAAGCCAGGGTCTACCTTATCTGAAAGACAAAGGCTCCAGAACAGCAATCCCCAACATTTTTGACACCAGGGGCCGGTTTTGTGGAAGACAATTTTTCCATGAACCAGGGGTTGAGGGGGATGGTTTCAGGATGATTCAAGTGCATTACATTTATTGTGCACTTTATTATTATTACATTGTAATATATAAGAAATAATTATATAATTCACCATAATGTAGAATCAGTGGGAGCCCTGAGCTTGTTTTCCTGCAACTAGATAGTCCCATCTAAGGGCGATGGGAGATAGTGACAGATCATCAGGCATTAGATTCTCATAAAGAGCATGCAACCTAGCTCCCTTAAATGCGCAGTTCTCAATAGGGTTCGTGCTTCTGTGGGAATCTAATAATGCTGCTGATCTGACAGGAGGCGGAGCTCAGGGGGAAATGCAAACAATAGGGAGCAATTGCAAATACAGATGACGTTTCACTCGCTCACCTGCCGCTCACCTCCTGCTGTGCAGGTTCCAAACAGGACACAGACCAGTACTGATCCATGGCCCGGGGGTTGGGGACCCTGCTCTAGAATCTTGCTAGAGCCCTGCATCTGTGAATGGCAGGTGTATGTTGATTTAGCCAAAAGGCTGTTCCCTGGAGGAATTCTCTTCAGTATAATGCAGGAAACTAGCCTGAGTAAGAAGAATCAACAAGCTTTTGTCCAAAATGAAATTAGTGAGAAGAGTAAAAGCTGGAAGATGTGTGGGGGATATTAAAACTCCTGTTCCCTTCTTGTCCATTGCTTGTGCAGCTCTCCTCTCACATTTTAGGTTGAGGGTACCCTGAGTTGACCTGAGCTGAATGCATGACCATCTCCCAGCATTGGTTTTCTTGTAGCAGGCCATGTATAAAATTAAAAACACCTGGGTGGCCAGGCACAGTGGCTCATGCCTCTAATCCTAGTACTTTGGGAAGCTGAGGTGGGTGGATCAAGGTCAGGAGTTAGAGACCAGCCTGGCCAATATGGTGAAACCCCATCTCTACTAAAAATGCAAAAATTAGCCTGGCATGGTGGCACATGCCTATAATCCCAGCTACTTGGGTGGCTGAGGCAGGAGAATTGCTTGAACCTGAAAGGCAGAGGTTGCAGTGAGCAGAGATTGTGCCACTGCAATCCAGCCTGGGCAACAGAGTGAGACTCCGTCACAAACAAACAAAACAAAAAAACACCTGGGTTTAGAGCTGCTTGTAGGCAACTAAGGGGACTAACTTGCTCCACTAACTTTTACTAAATTTTCAAATGTCATGGTAAATAAAAACGACATATATTTGTGAGAAGAGAAGGTGCAGGTAATGAAGCCAGTGAAGCCACAGTTTAAGAAACAGTGACAACTCCTTTCCACATGCGAGTCTCTTCTGCGTCAGATGGGACTTCTTCATCAAATATGTTACTAGAAAAACAAAAACCTAAAACCAAAAGCATTGAGTAGAGATTGGAAAGTCTGAAGATGAATGATTAGAAAGCCAGACACTTTTTTTTCTTTTTTCTTTTTCTTTTTTTTTGAGATGGGGGTCCCACTCTGCTGCCCTGGCTGGAGTGCAGTGGCGCTGATCACCGCTCACTGCAGCCTCGTCTGCCCAAGCTCTAGAGATCCTCCCACCTCAGCCTCCTGAGTAGCTGGGACCGCAGGCACACACCACCATGCCCCGCCAAGCCAGCCACTTTCTAAATACCTTTCTGTTGGGTGGCACTGCTAGAGGTCAGGGATCCAGTTCCACCTTGACAGAAGTTTGTTTACAGAAGCCCAAACTTTACCATTACACAGAATATCCATGTCACAAACCTGTATATGTACCCTTGAATCTAAAATTTAAAAAAAAAAAAAAAGTCTAGGTCAGGCTCAGTGGCTCACACCTGTAATCCCAGCACTTTGGGAGGCTGAGGCAGGAGGATTGCTTGAGCCCAGGAGCTCGAGACCCTCGGTAATATAGTGAGATCCTATCTCTCCTAAAAATAAAAAATTAAAAATTACCCAGGCATAGTTGCATGTGCCTGTCATCCCAGCCACTTGGGGGGCTTAGGTGGGAGGATCTCGTAAGTCCAAGGGGTTGAGGCTGCAGTGAGCTGTGACTGTGCTACTGCATTCCAGCCTGGGTGACAGAATAAGATGCTATCTCAGTAATAATAAAAGTCTGTTTAGTCAAGATCAGCACCGGAAACATACAGTCTGGCACATGTTCTCATAGGCGTTCTGTCCACTCTCCCCATCCCACCAGTGGAGATGCACCTGACCCAGCTGGCTTCTTGGAGGAGGCATCTGAATGGCATCTTTAGTGATCAGTCAGATGTAGCCAGTTGAGAAGGAAGAGGGAAGATGTTCCAGGTAGTATGCAACACGATGCCTGGAGCCTGCTATTTTCAGAAAGCTGATAGGAATTACACACGCATGGACAGGGGGCCATGGGATGGGAGCCTGCACCAAATGGGCCCCGACGCGTGCTGTGATGTTGCACTTTAGCCTCGGGGCTATCACCAAATATTTATGCTGTAAAAAGTGTACCATGAATTTAAGAAGGGTGATGGAGTTTAGAGCAAATGAAAAGTAGCAAGAGAGGCTGGGCGCAGTGCCTCACGCCTGTAATCCCAGCACTTTGGGAGGCCAAGGCGGGTGGATCACTTGAGGTCAGGAGTTCAAGATTAGTCTGGCCAACATAGTAAAACCCTGTCTCTACTAAAAATACAAAAATTATTTGGGCATAGTGGCGTGTGCCTATAATCCCAGCTATTCAGGAGGCTGAGGCAGGAGAATATCTTGAACCTGGGAAGCAGAGACTGCAGTGACCTGAGATCACGCCACCACACTCCAGCCTGGGCGACAGAGTGAGACTCCATCTCAAAAAAGAAAAAAAAAAGTAGCAAGGAAAGTGGGAGGGAAGGAGAAGGCAACCAGCAGGCATGGACACTACCTGCTGGGCCTGCCTCACAAACAACTGGCTCAGGGGCAGGAGACGGAAAGTCCTTGGGAGAAGCTCAGAGCACTGCAGGGCGGAAGAGAGGTGAGTTCCCTGTGGAGGTGGGGCAGGAAGCTATCATAAAGGAGTTGCGTTTGTAATTGGCATGGTAGGGAATGGGGCTGGGACTGGTACAACTGGGAAGGAGGATGGCACTGGGAGAAGGGAATTGTGTGGGAAGAGAAGAGGATGAGCCAAAGAGGATGGGCAGGAAAGTGAGATTTAGGGCACGTGCAGGCGAGGAAGGATGAGAAGTCAGCAGCAAGGATTTCACACAGAATGACAGCCTAGGGTACAGCTGTGTGATGGAGAGAGAGTCTCCAGCCACCACAGCACAAAGCATGATGACTTCTAAAGATAGAATGGTGTGTGTGTGTGTGTGTGTGTGTGTGTGTGTGTGTTGAGAGAGAGACAAGAATGAGGAGGAGGAGATAAGAAGCATAAGTTCATGATTTCATTAAATTAACATCCTCTTGACTGTCTCAAAAGTATCAGCTCACAAGAAGGCAACTTTAAGTCCTTGCAACCAAAATTTCCTTTCCAGACATAGCAGCTTAGCATAGAAGTTGTGGAAGTGTGCCTACCTCTTTCCTAATGATTACATCAGAAAAGCAGCCAAAAAGTAAAACATTCCCTCCGGGCACCAGTTACTCAAAGACGGTTTCAGATCATCAGAGCTGGGCTGGATGCTCCCACCAGCCGGACTTCCTCCTTGCTACAAACCACACTAGGCACATTGCAATAAGGCTCGCTGCCTCTGCGCTTCCTTGTCTCACTTGTTTATTTCAACAGATGCAGGGCTTCTTACACAGGCTTGGAAGGGAGACCAAAGGGGCACCTTAACCCTGATCAGGAACAGACCTTCTGCCTCCACGTGACTTACCACACACTTCCGCTCAGACCTGTCTTGAAGGGAAGGCTCCGTTGTGACACTCAGCACACGCCCTTCCTGTCCCCCCTCCCTCAGCCCATCAGAGAGTTTCCTGGGAGGGGCTAGTGATCCTAGCTAGTAAAAGGTCCTAGCATGGACACCCATGCTGGCTCTGGGCTTTGCATCTCTTCCAAATCTCATTTGTATGCATCTTGGAAAGAATCTTCTAAGCCTTCAGCAGCAGGTTGGCAGATCTTAACCTCTAGTCACCAACACAGCTCCAATACCACACCCCCTCCTCAGCCCTTTTGAGAGAGTAGCCCACGTGTAGGTATCTCAGCCTACAGTCCCATAGCCAGGGGAGAGGGCAGCTGCTGTGTCAGCCCAGTGATGAAGTCACAGATGAAGAGACTCGTCCTGTCCCCAAGAAGTTTTCAGTTAGGCAGAGAGACGCATTTGTTATCTCATTAAGTAAATGTTTATCAAGCACCTAGTGAGTTCCAGACACTGCTCTAGGTTCCTGGCATAAAGTAGCAACCAAAACAGAAAGAAATCCTTTTCCTCCTGGAGCTTATTGTCTAGTGATCAGTGAGGAGATACCCTTTACACACATAATTAATAAAAGGAACCAAAGCAACGAAACATGCAAAGGACAAAATGATGTTGCATTTAGAAGGAAAAAAGAGCAACATTTCTGCCTGCAATTAGACAGGCTTGGTGAAGAAAAAGGAGTATACAAATTGTGTTACAATTCGGATATGCTTTTCTAGGTTCAAGTGTATGTTAGCTACAGGAATGGTCATAGGACATTCAGATGTTCTCAAAAAACACTGTGCTTCACCTCATGTTTAATGACCATTCACCTGTCCTCATAGAATGGTTAATGGGGAGAGTTGGCCAAGGGAGGCAGAAACTAAGGGCTCAAAGGTAGCAGAGCAGGTGGGTCCAAAGATGGTGCTAAGATTCTAAGTCAGGTGTTGATAAAAAGAGTCAGACTCTATAGCATTTGAAGAGATTTATTCTGAGCCAAATATGAGTTGCCAAGGGCCCATGACAAAGGTCAGGGGATCCTGAGAACATGTGCGAAAGGTGATCGGGCTACAACTTGGCTTTATAGATTTGAGAAAGACATAAGACTTCAATCAATACTTGTAAGATGTACAATGGTTTGGTGCAGAAAAGTGGGAAAACTGGAAGCTGAGAGTGGGGGTGAGGGCTTCCAGGTCATAGATGGAGTCAAAGATTTTCTTATTGGAAATTGGCTGAAGAGTTAAATTACTGTCTGAAGACTTAGAATGAATAAGAAGGGATGTCTGGTTAAGATAAGGGGTTGTGGAGACCAGGGTGTTAGTATGCAAATGAAGCCTCCAGGTAACAGGCTTCAGGCTTCAGAAAACTGATTGTAAATGTTTCTTATTAGACTTAAAGAGTCTGTTCTAACAGTCTTAAGGTCTGTGTTGATCTTAATGCTGGTCGGCTGGGTCTGAATTCCACAAGGGAGGAGGGTATCATGAGGCATGTCTGATTCGCCCTTCCCAACAGGGCCTGAACTAGTTATTCAGGTTAATTTTGGAATGGCCTTGGCCAAGAGGAGGGGTTCATTCAGATGGCTGATGGCTGAGGGGCTTAGAATTTTATTTTTGGTTTACACAGGCTTATTATAATCAACTTACAGCAATCTTCTCCCTCCCAACCTAGCAAAACACACACACTTGCTTTGCACATACTTTGATCACATCTTCTCCCTCGGGCAGATTTGCATTGTCGTTTACCCTGATTCACCTGCACTAAGAGGTTCCCTGGGATCCAAACACAGCCTGTGCCAGGCCCTCACTCTCCATGCACTCTGGGCTCCCCCAACTTGCCCCAGAGAACCCCTCTGCACTGCACTTCACCATGGAAGCACAAAATCATCCTCACTCTGAATAGCCTCTCTAACCTCATGGCACACTGGTCAGGAAATATGCTTGAGAATAAGCATTTCATGAAAGTCACCCCAAATCATGACAGAAGCACCAGAAATTACAAGTGCAATAACTGAGTTCAACATCTTTGCGTAATTTTTTTAATGTGTGAAAACAAAAAGCCAAACCACCCCCCAACTCCCCCGCCGCCAAAAAAAAACCCAAAAAGCTATGCTTCCTTTGGGCCATCAACAGAGAAACTGTAGAATTCCTTTTGGTTAAAATGGACCTAGCAAGATTCAGTTTGACCAACCCCAGTTCAGGGAGGCTCTTCTGCAGCAACATCCTTGTCAGACAAACACAGAGTTTCTATAGCGTGAACCAAAAAGTATCTGAGACAGGTCTCAGTCAATTTAGAAGTTTATTTTGCCAAGGTCATGGATCATGACCTGTGACACAGCCTCAAGAGGTCCTGAGAACATGTGTCCAAGGTGGTTGGGTTACAGCTTGGTTTTATATGCTTTACAGAGACAGAAGATATCAATCAATACATGTCAGGTATACATCGGTTCGATCCAGAAAGGCGGGACAACTTGGGGGGTGGGGGCTTACAGGTCATAGGTGGAGTCAAAGATTTTCTGTCTGGAAATTGGTTGAAAGAGTTAAGTTATTATCTAAAGACCTGGAATAAATAGAAAGGAGTGTTTGGGTTAATATGGGGGTTGTGGAGACAAAGGTTCTTATGTAGATGAAGTCTCATAGTCTCATAGGTGGCTGCCCCCAAAGGCAATAGATGGCAAATGCTTCCTATTCAGACCCTTAAAAGGTATTAGACTCTCAGCCAGTCTCTTCAGTATCAGGAAAAGACCTGGAAAGGGAAAGGATTCTCTATGGAATGTAAATTTCTCCCAAAAGAAACAGCTTTACAAAGCTATTTCAAAATATGTCAAAGGGATAAAATACTGTGATTTGTTTTCAGTGCCTGCTATCGGCCATATGATGCTACACTAGAGTCAGGTTGGAATTTGGCATCTTACTGTTCTGTCAGTCTTAGGATCTTTATTTTTTTTTTTAACTTTTATTTTAGGTTCAGAGGTATTACATGTGCGGGTTTATTATGTAGGTAAAACTGTGTGTCACAGGGGTTTGGTGTACAGATCATCACCCAAGTAGTAAGCATAGTACCCAATGAATATTTTTTCTGATCTTTTCTCTCCCTGAAGCCTCCAGTCTCAAGTAGGCCCCAGTGTCTGTTGTTCCCCTCCTAGTATCCATGTGTTCCCATTGTTTAGCTTCCACTTATGCATGGGAACACACAGTATTTGGTTTTCTGTTCCTGCGTTAGTTTGCTAAGGATAATGGCCTCCAGCTCTATCCATGTTGCTGCAAAGGACATGATCTCGTTCTTTCTCATGTCTGTGTAGTATTCCATAGTGTATGTGCACCACATTTTCTTTATCTAGTCTACTACCATTGATGGGCATTTAGGTTGATTCCATGTCTTGCTATTGAGAATGGTGTTGTGATGAACATATGTGTACATGTGCCCTTATGGCAGAACAATGTATACACTTTCGGGTCTATAGCCAGTAATGGGATTGCTGGGTCAAATGGTAATTCTGCTTTAAGTTCTTCAAGGAATTGCCACACTGCTTTCCACAATGAACTAATTTACACTCCCACCAACAGTGTATAAGCATTCCCTTTTCTCCACAACCTCGCCAGCATCTGTTCCTTTCCGACTTTTTAACAGTAGCCATTCTGACTGGTGTGAAATGGTATTTCACTGTGGTTTTGATTTGCATTTCTCTAATGATTAGTGATGCTGAGCATTTTTTTTACACGCTTGTTGGCGACGTGTATGTCTTCTTTTGAAAAGTTAATGCTGGTCAGTTGTTTGCCTGAACTCCAAAGGGAGGAGAGTATAATGAGGCATGCCTGACCCCTCCCTTCCCATCATGATCTGAACTTGGCTGAGAGGATGTTCCATTCAGTCACTTGGCTTAGAATTTTATTTTTGGTTTACAATAGAAATATCTCCATCAACGGAGAGCTTCCTCCAGGCCAGGCAACCCATTCATTAGTCAGTCAGATGTTCAAAAAATCTTCCTTATACTGAATTGAAATCTGTTTCTTTATATCTTCCACCCATTGGCCCTAGGACCAATTTGCCTAACAAAGTAGATCAATATGAATTTAAATATGGTTTATTTTTAACTATAAATCCAATCATTAGGCAGAGCAACTTGAAGTAGAGAGAAAAAATAAACTGATACTTTCAGAATGGACAAGCAAGGAACCTATGATTAAAATGAGTTCCTACACTTTAGTGGTCTTCCTGTAACCTCTATCTTGGAAATTCTTTCATAATCCCTATAAATGTGAGGCTGTCACACAGAACAAGCTGGGAATCAGGCCCAGGAACGTGGTCTAAGGAAAGGAGTCAACTGCTTTGACGGTAACACCTTAATCCTCAGGTAGACCTACCTGGAAAAGCTTATTTAAGAACATTTTAAGTTTTGTTTTTAAAAAATCCATCTCACACAATGAAATTAGAATGGTACCAGTTGTTATTATAAGAGAAAATGTCTAAAACTCTCAGTTTTGTCTTTGCTGCTACTGCAGCTGAACTCCACATGGTACTGCAAACATATTCTGAAATCATCAATAATTACCTTTTCTTCCGCTAGTCAAAACTCAGTGAGAATCCACCATCTCTTCACGGGCTTCTCCTTCAGTTTTAGAAAGCAACCAATCTCCAATGTAGCAAGAATCTGGGGGAGAAAAGTTTTAAAAATTATAGGATGTAATTTCCAAAGCCAAGAAATATATACTTAAATGAAATGGAATGAATTGGTTTGCATTTAACCTCTGGAAATACCGAACTGCCTCTTACTTTATCAATATTCCTCACTTCCATATGACCTAGCACAGTACGATTTGAAACCGACACACAATTTCTAGAATCCTCTAGATTTTTCCTACTTGGTAATTTAAATCATGACTAAAATTGTTTTGATTGAATCCACTTTAACCAGGCTTTGCCATTACTTATTGCAAACAACCATGTGCGAGGGAAAATTTAAAAAAATCTCAAGACCCCCAAACTCCTTACGCAAAATAAAAGATTAAGCCTGGAGGCTGAGTCATGCCACACCCTCTTTCAAATGAAGAACTGTTACTAGCATTATCCAGAGTAGAAGGCCTCAGGACTGCCTCCATAGGTAAGTAAACTTTTTGCTGCCTTCCCATAAACAAGGACATGCCAATTGTAGCTTTATGTTTACAATCTAAGTCTAGCTCTTAAAACTAAAGTCTATTCGATTCCACACTGATAATGTCAATTACAAGCTTATCTTCCCTGGTGCAGAACAAAGACAAGATCAGATCAATCATTCCTCCACCTACCCAGAAACTCTGTATAATTGATTCTTCCTTTATTCCCTTTTTTCTCTTCAAACATTCACCTTACCTTATGCAAAATGTAGATTTACTGGGCACTAAATAAAATCTCCCAAAAATGTAAAGTTTGGCCAGGTGAGGTGGTTCATGCCTGTAATCCCAACACTTTGGGAGGCTGAGGTGGGTGGATCACCTGAGGTCAGCAGTTTCAGACCAGCCTTGCCAACATGGCAAAACCCCCGTCTCTACCGAAAATACAAAAATTAGGCAACCGTGGTAGTGCACACTTGTGCTGAGGCAGGAAGACTGCTTCAATCTGGGAAGGGAGGTTGCAGCTAGCCAAGATCG